>NC_052625.1:133636318-133941318 GCF_016161935.1 Mauremys reevesii
AGATCCCCAGCATGGACAGACCAGGAAGTCCAGGATCTGATCGCTGTGTGGGGCGAGGAGTCTGTGCTGTTGGAGCTGCGCTCCAACAAGCGTAATGCAAAGACCTTCGAGAAGGTCTCCAAGCCATGACACAGAAAGGATACAGCCGGGATGCGATGCAGTGTCGCGTGAAAGTCAAGGACCTGAGGCAAGGCTATCAAAAAGTCAGAGCGGCAAACGGACACTCCGGAGCACAGCCCCAGACATGCCGCTTCTACGAGGCACTGCATGCCATTCTCGGTGGGTCTGCCACCACTGTCCCACCAGTGACCGTGGACTCAGTGGATGGCATAGTGAACCAGGACAGTTCCTACTCGATGTTCGCCGATGGGGAAGACGACGAAGAGTCCATGGAGGAAGGCGCAGGCGACAGCGAACACAATGCCGCTTTCCCTGACAGCCAGGATCTGTTCCTCACCCTCACAGAGATCCCCTACCAACCCTCCCCGGCCGTGAACCCGGACTCAGAGTCAGGGGAAGGATCAGGCGGTAAGTCGTATAAACAAGAAAACATTTATTTGTACGAAAACATGTATACAAAAAATAGAAATTCTATATCTAAATACTATATCTAAAAGTTTTTAACGGGAAACTATACGAACAGTAGGTCCACACAGATTGGGATGGAACAATAGTCCTCCATGGACAATTCCACAAATGCTTCAAAAAGTTCCTCAAATACCCTCCGCAGGAGGTTTCTAGGAAGAGGTGCCTTATTTGGTCCTCCGGTGAAGCACACTCTTCCACGCCACGACATCCGTAGATACAGGGAACCATCGCCTCAACCAGCATGGCCGCGTAGGGTCCCGGTCGGTGAAGTGCTTCCCTTAACATCCTGTCTTTCTGTACTTGAGAGACCCGCCTCAGGGTAATCTCGTTCATGAAGTGCTGCATCTAATTAGGGCAATTAGCGAATAGTTACTGTTCTTAATGGTTTACTTATACTTTGCATAACAAAGCCCCTCGCTTAGCAGCCACGTGCTGTAGGCCACAGAGGAAAAGCATACATTGATCTTTCCCCTGCAGTGTAGGGAGTGGCTGGAAAAGGGTCATAGTATCTGATTTCCAGATTGCCTTTAGCAGGAGGGCACAGCTATCCGTTAACTGATAAGCATAATGTACTGTAAGGCTTACCAGGACTGTCTGCTAGACGGATTCAGCTATCTCTCCCGACTTCTCCGCTCTCCTGTGCAATGCCGCAGCCAATCAGAGCGTAGCCCAAAATGTTGTGCTTCTCTTGAGACCATGTGAGACTTGTTGCCCGGTACGGTCTTCTTCATAGAAATTGACTAGACGGTGTTCACTGTTCGCAAAAATGTATCTGTTCAAGGAAATCTCTAACTTTCCCCATCACACAGCTTCGGCTCTTTCCCGGACTGCCCCGGCATCCCCCTCGCAGAGACTGGCAATGATTAGACGGCGAAAGAAGACGACTAGGGACGAGATGTTTGCTGAACTGATGGCCTGCTCCCGAGCAGAGGCTGCAGAGCAGAAACACTGGAGGGAGACCCTATGTGAGCAGCATCGCACACTCATGGAACGTGAGGATAGGTGGCGGCAGGAAGACCAGCAGACCACCCAAACGCTGCTTGGTCTCATGAAGGAACAAACGGACACGCTTCGTCGCCTTGTTGATGTCCTGCAGGACCGCAGGCTGGAGGACAGGGCCCCCCTGCAGTGTCTCTGCAATCGCCCTCCCCGCCAAGAAGTCCTGGCCCCCTCACCCAAAAGTACAAGACGGAGGCGGTAGAGGCCGTGAGAACTGTCACTGAACCAGAACAGAGCGACCGTGTACCCGCACTTCTCACGTTAGAAACTTGTAGACGTGCTTCCCTTATAGGCTCAGCCAGTCCCAAATCCACGGTTCATGCCCCCACTGTTTATTAGATTAATAAAAGATGTTTGCTGTTAATCACTGTTTCGGTCATGTCTTTCCTGTCAGAGGATTTTTCGGTGTATGGGGTGGACAGGGGTTTCATACTTGCACGGTATAGCCTACAGTACCAGGGTACAGACTTGGGGAAAGGATCAACTGCGGGGCACACACACACTGCAGTCAGTAGGCACCAGGGTCATTCTGTGTTGTGTATGCTGCCCCTGGTCATTTCGTAATGTGTATGCTTGTCCAGGGTCCTAGCGCCTGCCACGCCATTAATGTAAAGGCAGGCTGCCCTTACCATGCACTTCCAACGGATCAATGAGCCTATCCGCTGCCCTGAGCCCCAACAAGAGCCCTCATCCACAGACAGATACTCACCCTTCTCCCACACCCATCACCCCTTCCCACGCACAAACCCGCAGCCCACTGCCGTCAACCAAACCCCTATGCAAAGAAGGCACCACTCGCCCCTTCCTGCAAACCCTCCCCTTCATGCAGAACCACTTTCAGCCGTCCCCCACCCCAGAGACCTATGTAGGAGCAGGAGGATGTCAGTCCTCTATGGAGGAAGCGGTCTGAACGTCAGTGCACACCGTGCCCAGCACAGTATGCGTCCATGTTTCAACACCAGAACAGAAATGCAAAGTAAAACAAAGATTTATTAATAATGAGTGTAACAATTAATTACTTTGCTTTAAAACGTGCTTTGGAAGTGGGGGAAACTTGGAGAACGCGGCATGTAGCCGCAGATCGAAATCGACACAAACAGACACAGGCCCAGGGTCAGTTTCTCTTGAAAGCAAGTGGAGAGTCATAGGTTACCCTGATCTCTGAGGAAACTTGCTTTCAAAGCCTCCCGGATACACAGCGCTTCCCGCTGGGATATTCTCTCGGCACGGGTGTCTGGCTGAACGTAAACTGCAGCCAGGCGATTTGCCTCAACATCCCATCCGGACACAAAGGCCTCGCCCTTGCTCTCACACAGATTGTGCAGCACACAGCAAGCAGCAATAACTACGGGGATATTCTTTTCGCTGATGTCCGAGCGAGTCAGTAAGCTCCGCCATCTCCCCTTGAGATGTCCGAAAGCACACTCCACCACCATTCTGCACTTGCTCAGCCGGTAGTTGAAGAGTTCCTTCTCTCTGTCCAGGGCGCCTGTATAGGGCTTCATGAGCCAGGGCATTAGCGGGTAGGCTGGGTCCCCGAGGATCACTGTAGGCATCTGCACATCCCCAACCGTTATTTTGTAGTCCGGGAAGAAAGTACCTGCCTGGAGGAGTCTAAAGAGACCAGAGCTCCTGAACACACGCGCATCATGAACCTTGCCCGCCCACCCGACGTTGATGTTGGTAAAACGTCCCCTATGGTCCACCAGTCCTTGCAGCACCATGGAAAAGTAGCCCTTTCGGTTAATGTACTCGCTGGCCTGGTGGGCTGGTGCCAGGATAGGGATGTGAGTCCCATCTATAGCCCCACCGCAGTTTGGGAATCCCTTCGCGGCGAAGCCATCTATGATGACCTGAACGTTTCCCAGGGTCACTACCTTTGAGAGCAGTTGCTCAACGATTGCGTGGGCTACTTGAATCACAGCAACCCCCACGGTAGATTTGCCCACGCCAAAGTGGTTCGCTACTGACCGGTAGCTGTCTGGCGTGGCAAGTTTCCAGAGGGCTATGGCCACTCGCTTCTGCACACTCAGGGCTGCTCGCATCCGGGTGTCCTGGCGCTTCAGGGCAGGGAACAGCAAGTCACAGAGTTCAAGGAAAGTGCCCTTACGCATCCTGAAGTTTCGCAGCCACTCTGTTTCATCCCAGACCTGCAGCACTATGCGGTCCCACCAGTCCGTGCTTGTTTCCCGGGCCCAGAATCTCCGTTCCACACCATGAACTTGACCCATTGCCACCATGATCTCCATTGCCCGGCGTACCCTGCTTTCTGAGAGGTCTGCGCCACTCTCCTCACCGCGCTGCCGGAGCCTCCTCGCCCGATTTCTCAGCAGCTGACCGTGGAAGAGGTGGACGATAAGGTGCGAGGAGTTGACAACGGCCATAAGTGCAGCGATGATCGCAGCGGGGTCCATGATCGCAGTGCTGTGGCGTCCGCGCTGTAACCGACCAGAAAAGTGCGCGAACAGATTTCCCGCCGGCGCTTTCAGGGAGGGAGGGCGGTTGTGAGTGACGGTTCAATGATGACAGTTACCCAAAACCACCCTCGACACATTTTCCCCCCAGCAGGCATTGTGAGCTCTACCCAGCATTCCAATGGGCAGCGGGGACTGCGGGAACTGTGGGATAGCTTCCCACAGTGCACCGCTTCCAAAGTCGACGCTGGCCCCGTTAATGTGGACTCAGAAATTCGAATTACTGTATTTAGTATGGATACACAAATTCAACTTCATAAGGTCGAATCCACAAATTCGAACTAAGTTGATTCGAAATAGTCTTGTAGTGTAGACAAGGCCTTACACATTGCAAAAAGGGAAATAAAACATTTTTTAAAAAACAAAAACTTATGAATAAGTGTAGAATATGGAACCACTTTTAGTTCATTTTATTGACCAGATTACAAAGAAAAACATTATTTGGTTTGTAATGTCATGATGGCAACACTTTCAATATGGTTATTAACATATTTATTTTACATATTTTTCTACCTTTTGACACATTTCAGCCAATGGCCAATCTGTTTAGTGGGTTTTGACCCCTCCTTTTGGCCTTTCTTAAGGATTTGAGTGGTATTTGAAACGTAGGACATGGTTGAGATTTTGTATATCCTGAGCAGTTTAATTCAAAGCATTTAGAACGGGGTGGGCAACCTATGGCACGCGAGCTGATTTTCAGTGGCACTCACACTGCCCAGGTCGTGGCCACCGGTTCAGGGGGCTCTGCATTTTAATTCAATTTTAAATGAAGCTTCTTAAACATTTTGAAAATCTTATTTACTTTATATACAACAATAGTTTAGTTATATATTATAATCTTATAGAAAGAGACCTTCTAAAAATGTTAAAATGTATTACTGGCACGCGAAATCTTAAATTAGAGTGAATAAATGAAGACTTGCCTCAGCACTTCTGAAAGGCTGCTGACCCCTGATTTAGAATAATCACTTTTCATTGAAGGAGATGGCTAGAAACCATCCAAAACTTTTTTTTTTAAATATTCTAATTTTTTACTTCAGTAGGATCACTCGCAATGCGTAAAGCTAAGTATGTGTAGATGTCTTTGCAGGATCGGAGTCTTGCCATTTATTTTTATAATGAGGAGCTTATTTGGGTACATAAGATCAAAGAGAACTGCATCAAATATGATTAATAAGCAATGTTATGTTATGGTCATTTATTATTTATTTATACTGCAGTAGTGCCAATCAAGGGTCAAGGCCTCATTGTGGTAGGCAAATACAAAGTCCCTCAACCAGACAGCTCAAAATCTAGGAATGTGATATGGTGCACAGGTGGAAGAAACACATCCCATGCATGGAAAGCACTTAACTGTGCAATTAGCCAGTGAGTATTCACATCACAGATGGCCTGTGCAAAGGGTGAATTTCGCCCTTAGTGAAACAAAAGTGTAATCCACAGCAAGCAACATCCTGTAATGCAAACTGTATCTAATGCATAATTTATCTGTTGCAAGAGAATATCTTCAAAATTGCTACCCAAATCGTCTCCATTTCATGTTCATAGCAGTTTGATAGATTTGTTTTACAGAAATAGTAGTTTATCTACAGTATTTAAAATATTTCAAGCCTAGCTGAGAGAGAGAAGTCCCAATAAATATTGCCTTAGTGACAAAGTATAGAACTGAAATATGTTATTAAAATTTATCAGCAATGGAAAGATCAGAGATAAAATTATACTTTGCATTTGCTGGGATATCAAAACACAGCCAGATTGTCAGATTGCAGTGAAAAGGCATAACTCAGAGAATGTATCACTACTTGTGTTATTGACCTTCATTTTCTCCTTTAGTGTAAATTTTTAGGTTAACAAAATTTCTGTTGTATTACTGAATGAAGTGCCAATTTTCATATGAATAAGAGATGAGCCAATATAGTATTGGAATGAACTGAAACCTCAAATTTGAAGGCTTTCAAATATTTTGGCTAGGAAGGGAGTCAAATTGAAACACTTCAATCTGAATTTGGCTCTAGGTTTTGGTTCTGAGTAGTATTCAAAATAAGAAGCAGCTTATTTTTCTGTTCTGGTTTAAATGCATTGCAGAAACAGCTGATTTCATGAGATTTTCACCATTCAAGATGGCCCTCTTAACATCAGCACTTGATATGTCAGTGCCCTCCAACCCAAACACTAGTTCAAAAAATGCAAATGTTGGTTATTGACTTTTGTTGTTGATAAAGATGCCAACTATTAGCATTTTATGTTGCCCAAGTCCCTGAAAATGCATCTTAGCTTCCAAGAATGCCCCATCATCTCTTCTACAAGCACTGTGAACTGAGGATCAGGTTCACTGGTTACAAATATCAGTTTTACAAGCCAGTTGTAGTTCATCAGACTAGTACTTTCAACTGGCCTACCAAAGTTGGTTCCCTACATGAAATGTGAGCTAAGAAGAAGGACTTCTCTGAAGAAGTAGATTTTTTACCCATGAAAGCTTAAGCCCAAATAAATCTGTTAGTCTTTAAGGTGCCACCGGACTCCTCGTTGTTTTTCTGAAGAGACATACTATGGTGGTTGTTGCCAGGATGGAATTACTATGAAGGGGCCTGGTTATGGAGCAAGTCAGGGGATGTTCAGATGGAAAACTAAATGAGGTGATAGCCCACCATTTGTGCTAGTGAGATGCCTCAACACCAGCAGTCAAATGGCTAAGGCAAGAAAAACTGAGACTTAATCATTCATTAACCTCAAAATATCGATGCCATGGCTGGTGTTGAAATGTAGGACTTGTGTGTATGGGCAAAAGGAAGGGAACAAACATTTTTAGCATGGTAAATATATCTAGTGAAGGCCTGAGATGTAAGGATGCAAAATTGTACTTTGCGATCAGTGCAGTTTTTTCAGTGTGACTCTTCTTGATGTATACCTGTAGAATTACATATCAGAGAGAACAAAAAGTGTGAACTAGTTAAATACAAGAAAAAATGGATGCTTCAAATAAATTATTCAATGAAATAAGGCAATTTAATCAAATAAAGATTTTGACAAGAGCATTCAATCAGCTATAATGAGAGAGATAGGGGAACATGTCTGTACTTATGAGCTTTTCTGAAGTGGCATCTAAATGACTGTGTTGTTCCTTGCAAAGAAGGAAGGATCTCTCATCTTCAACAACCATTTTTAAGATGCATACATGAAATGCAAAGAGAAAACAAAATCTACTGCGTGGAGCTGCAATCTCTAGGTACCTGGCTCTGGGAAGGTATCAGTGTGCCTGCATCCCAAAATGGATGATAACCTTTTGAATGCATAAGGGACCAACAATATCAATTGTTTAAAAGTAGTCATCTTCTAAAACAACTGGGACATAATTGTATTCAATGGGCCAGATCCTCAGCTGGTGTAAATCAGCACTGTGCCATCAACTACAACTCAGGCTATATCAATTTACACCAAGTGACAATCTGGCCCTATACACTGGGGGATACTTTGAAATGATCTCTTAAGACATGAAGTTACCAACCTAGAGTTGTACAGATGTGTCTGTATATTTTCTAGTCTGTGTATCAATATATGTATGTGTGAACACATGTACCTACAGCACATAAGAAAAAACACAAGCAAACAGTTAAATAGAATTTAGAGACACTGTTGCAGTAAACGTTGCTTGTCACAGGGAATACAATACATTTTTGTAACTCATTTCATAGTTACAGGCCACTAGGTTTATTTTTATTATTCTTTTCTCTACCAGTAGGTCTTTGTTATGGCTTTTTCTTCTCCTATAGAGAAGTAAGCACTTGCTTTTATATTACAGTCTATGCTGTTTTTATTTGTATGGAACGGATAAATTTATTCAACTTTAAAACTTTTTGCTTCTATTAAAAAAATGTTCAAAGAAACACCAAAACAGCATGTAAATGTGTTTTATCCTCATGCAGGTCTTTCCTTAAAGCTGCTCGCCTAATGATGATAACAAATGAAAAAAAAAAATGGCATGAAATGGCCTTGCAGTAAAGGAAGAAATATTTTGTAAAATACACTCCCACAAATTATGGCTTTTCCATACCTACTTAGCAGCAATGCTTGCTTCACAACTGACACAGGTGAAAGCAATCACTCCAGTGCAAGGGCATCAGGATTATTTTGTGGTATTTATAGTCATCTATATAATTTAAATTAGATTTAAACAAAGCCTTCTTAAATTACTAGCCAATAACCATTAGTGACTACTCTTGAGAGAATCAGGTTTTCTTATGTTTTGTATCGATTTATTTAACCACTACCCCAAGTTTCTGTATAATGTGATTTGAAACGGGAATGAGTCAGAGCTGTGGAAAGGCCTACTGAGAATGAACAGTGACAAGTTAGTTGAAATGCTGCTCATGCCATGGAAACAATGAAGTGTGACATTTCATATGTTAAGTCTGGCAGCAAGTTTGCTGGAAAATAACATAAGACTCTCTCATTTGTTTTGTTTTTCTGGAGGGTGGTGATATGGGGGAAGATTATTTTTTTTAAATGGCTATTGCATTTTCTTCTACTTTCTAGAAGATGCTTCTCATTTATCAGGTTACTTTCCTAATATTTTTGGATGCCTTAGCTATTCTTTTAGTGTCTTTTACTACACAGATATTTACAGGTATCCACATTACACACATCACAGAAATGTACCATTCTTCTTAAACAGACGTCTGATACACTAGAATGGATGCAATTAAATAGAATACATATTTCCTTTTCGCTCATAATTAAGGCCCAAAATCTGCAAGTATTTCTGCACAGGCAAAACCGCACTATATTATCTTACCTTATAGTAAAAAAATAAAACATCTTTTTGAATTGCTCCCACCATATAGAAGAATGCATTATATAACTTGAAAGATAATACACACAAATTATTGCTGACAATCAGGCATTTAAACTTTGAAGAACTATGCCTGTCTAATGAAGTTAAATGCTAATATGAAGTGAGTAGATCTTTTAAGCCAACACCTTTTTTCCATTCCAGTTTGTGAAAGTGACCATAGATAGGTTACCTTACACATCATCTTTCTACGAAAGAGGGGAAAGGCATCCCCTGGAGGCTTTTAAGCTTTTTTTACCTAAATTTCCCAAATCTGGTGCAGCATTGCCCTCATTTTCACATAAGAGTATAGAGTCCTTTCTTTGACTGAAAAACTAGAATGACACAAAATTAGCATACAACACATTAAAAGGATTAAAACCTAGATGCTAGATCTCAAATGTATGTTTAAATGGGGAATCATCGAGTGGGTTTCTTTCTAATGTGTGCCCATACTACATAACATTTTTATCACTGAGTTGGAGGAATACATAAAAACATCACTGATAAAGTTTGAAGATGACAAAGTTTAGGGAAATGGTAAATACTGAAGAGGACAGGTGACTAATACAGAACGATCTACATCACTTAATAAGCAATGTGTTTTGGTTTGACTAAACATATGGTCATATATCCAGGAACAAACATTGTGTCACCAGAATGGGGGACTATCCTGGGAAACAAAATAATATTCTTGTTCCAATCCTCTTTTGGGGAGGCTAACCAATGTTCCCTCTGATTTTTTACATCCATGTGTGGAATGAATTGTGTCATGTGCACCAATATGGAGGTGATGTGTGGCAGGGTGGGGCCAAGGAGTTTGGAGTGTGGTAGGGAGCTCAGGGCTGTGGCAGAGGGTTGGGGTGAGGGGAGGTGAGGGCTCTGGCTTGGAATGTGGGCTCTGGGGTGGGATTGGGGACGAGAGGTATGGGAGGGGGATCAAGACCAGAGGGTTGGGGTGTGAAGGCTCTGGCTGGGGGCATGGTCTCTGAGGTGGGGCTGGAGATGAGGGGCTTGATGTGTGGGAGGGAGCTCAGGGATGGGCAGAGGGCTGGAGTGCGGCAGGTGAGGGCTCCGGCTGAGGAGGGCTCTGGGGTGGGGCTTGGGTGTAGGCTGCGCCGGGGCTATAGCAGGGAGAGCACTTTTCCCTGGCTGCAGCAGCCTCAGGGCTGCGGCCAGGGGAACAGGTGCCTCTCCCAGCCGAGGCAGCTCTGGGGCTGGGGTCTGGGGAGAGGCACCTGTCCCCATCCGCGATAGCCTGCTGCACAACTGCACGTCTTAGAGGGAACTTAAAGAGTAACACTTTTTTGTCCCTTTTCAAGGAACATGGTGGGAGTTTTGAAGATTAGATTTTTTACGGCATGATGAAGTATCTTCATGACCTAAATTCTCTATTCTGTTCAGGCTGCATTTGGACAGAATGGAGATGAAGAGGGACATCTCATGGCAGGGAGGCAGTAGTGGCTCCCTGACCCTGAGCAGCCTGGCCTCAGCACAGAAGTAAGCAGCTGACTGGTGCTAGGGAAGGACTGGGTGAAGTGGAGTTCTGCCCCACCATTCCTCTCGACTTCCCACACGGGAATGCCACCTCCCTCCCTTTATCCTAGAGAGACTTGATGGAGATCAACTATTACAAAAGCTACATAGCGGCCTTAACAGACCACAGAATCTAGCCCACATATCTGATGTATCCTTAACTACTTAAAATGATATATCTTTTAAACACACAAAATCTGTGTTAAAAGAATTAAGGCTACAAAGTGAAGATCTCAGAAATTAGGAACTGTGTGAATAAAGATTGCCTGGGCAACCTTAACTCGGCAGTTTTTAATTACATGATCACATACTATTGTTTTCCACAGGACCCCTGCCTCAGTCAGTGTAAAGGATGGATGGTGGTAGGTAGAGAAATGAGCAGGCTGACCCAGAGGCGGATTGAGTAGATGGGCTTCTTTATTGCAGTGCTTGTTCCCCTTGACACAATTGTCGAGTAAGCCCTGGATTGGTTATATCACACTCTTTTTATTTGTTAGTATGTAAATGCCTACATCCGCTACAACACCCCTAACCCTCTTTTTAAGCAACAGAAACACCCATACTATGATTATACCCACCCCTATTGACTGATTACAGCATTACACATATTATACACACATTTTTACCTTGAAAATACATTTCTTTGCAGTGATTGATGCTACACGTTCCCTTAACCTGTAGTTCTCAGGGGAGGGAGGAAGGGGCCATGAGCAGTTCTTGTTTATGTAGCTGAGAAAGGAAGGGAGGGGGAGATAATACTTCTTTACACAAAGGTATCCTTTAGACAGCTGCAACATTTATTTATCCCCAACAAGCTGAAGGGGAGGGTGAGGGATGACACTTATCTGTCAAGCGAAGAAAATGGAGCCTGCCTGTGACTACTCCCTAATTCCATACCAGAACACCAGCGGTGTCTCCCAGGTCTCTACTTAACCCTTACATATCCCAACACTAGTCATTTAATGAACAGCTATTCAATATTCTGTTTTTTCCTGTTGTTCAGTGTGTGGCTCTAGGCCTTATTTACTGTACACTATTCAAACCCTGCTCTGAAGACAGAGTTATTGCTTTCTGCATAGGCTTTTCCAGGATGCCTATACCTGTACCATCTGAGTTCTTCACTAACGTTAATTTGTTTTCAGAATCCTCTTTTGAGATAGGGGATATAGTTATCCTCATTTTATAGATGGGGAACTGAGGCACAGAGAAGTTGAAAAGTTGCCATTAATTTGGGGTGTCCAATTTGAAACACCTACAACCTGATTTTTCAGAGTATGTGGCATTTTATACATTCAAAGCACAGTTCCCACTGACTTCAATTGCAGCTATGAATGCTCAGCACTTCTACAAATCAGACTAGGGAAGGAGATGGTTGTCTACAGTATGCCTGCTTCCTCTGTTGCAGAAGTTAGAAGCTGTGTAGTGAATGAGGCAGGGGACTGTAGGAAGAGAAAGAACAATCTCATGGTTAACACAGATTAATGCTGCCCTGGAGTATTGGATTATATCGCTGCTTCTGCTACAGAGCTCCCGTGTGATGCTGGGCAAGTCACTTAAACCAAACTTTTCAGAGGTGGTCACTAATTGTATGTTCCTCTACTTGTACTTTCTGTGTGCCCAGCTTGAGACTCTGGAGTCTTTTTGAGATTGTGGCATTTTTTGCACAAAGACAAACCACTTTATACTCAGGATTTGGGAATGATGATGACAACAAGTGCCACAGCCTGAGCTTGGTATAGACCACTGGAGTGGAGGAAGGTTGCTCCTTCCATAGCAATTTGATTGCTTTGTGGCAGACAGTTTGCTGTGATGCCACCAATGACGATCTTGTAATAGATGAGTTCTTTGGCAAGAGAAGTCTTGTACCTAGTGCTATTCAATGGTAGCACATTCCATGGGGCAACACAAAGGTATGTTTGGACTTCCAGGAAGTTGGAGTCATCAGGGCTGTGCTTTCTTTAAGTGGGGTTTGAGTCACACCCATCCTCTGCATGCAAACACATCCCTCTAGCTGGAGTTGGTTACAGCAGGGGCTTTAAATCTGGTGCTATTGTTGCAGTCTGTCATGACTGGTTGCCCCTTCATTCCACTCTGCCTCCTTAGGACTGGGACACATACGGGGTACACCACCCCTTTCTCAGGAACTCTTGCCAGGTACTGTTGGTTCCTGAGGGCATGGATGACCTTTACGAAGATCTAATTTTTCTTCTGCCCTATTCAGTCCACACACCTACAGTTGTGACCTATCCACTTTCAACACCATTGGGGAACTTGGCCATTGTCCACAGGGTCCACTGTTGGCCTTAGCTCATTATCCTGAGCAGGAGCCTTTATCATCTATTACTGAGTAGGACCAGTCAGACCCAAGGCTCACCTGGGCAGGGATGACCATATCCTGAAGTAGAGCTTTGTATACCACTACTTACTCACTACCAACATGCTGTAGTGAAATACACCTCTACCCCGTTATAACACCACCCGATATAACATGAATTCCGATATAACGCGGTAAAGCAGCACTCCAGGGGGGCAGGGCTGCACACTCTGGAGGATCAAATCAAATTTGATATAACGCGGTTTCACCTATAACTCAGTAAGATTTTTTGGCTCCTGAGGATAGCGTTATGTCAAGGTAGAGGTGTATAACATGGGGTGGACCTTTCCCTATCTCAGAATTCTGCTAAACCAAATAAAACATGGATGTTTTGATAGGTGAAGTGGACACAAATAGAATAGACTATTCTGCAATTACTAAGTGAACCACAGAAACTGAGATTAACTGAGTAAAATAATGAAAGTTAGTAATAGCATGCTGATCAGGTAGAGAAACATACCGTTGATAGATGATGATGGTGATAAGATTCCTATTAGAATTCCTGTCTACAAAGTGATCAATCAGTACAGTCATCTATTTCAACAGTTATCACAATTTGTTCTTTGCACAAAAAGACTATCAGCTGTATCTCTCTTTAGCTTCACCCTGCATTTCTTGCCTGTGGTGTTTTTTAGGGTTGGAACAGACAAAAAGGAAGTAAGTAATGCTGGAACGCAGGTATATTTGTTGACGGGTGATTTGAGCACATAACAGCACTTTGCAAGTGCACAGTTGAAATAGATGCTGCTTGAGGACCCAAATCTGG
Organism: Mauremys reevesii; assembly: GCF_016161935.1. Taxonomy (NCBI): domain Eukaryota; kingdom Metazoa; phylum Chordata; order Testudines; family Geoemydidae; genus Mauremys; species Mauremys reevesii. Next base: position 133,649,884 of record NC_052625.1, read on the forward strand.
AAAGAGATGCACTGGTACAGACCAGATCTTTGCACAGTCCCATTGAGTAGAATGGGACTTCACACAAGCATAAGCGTTTTTACCCATGCATCTATTTGCATGATCAGTGCCCTAAAGAAGAGTATCTCCACTGCTGCCAAAACTGCATCTGTCCCTCCTGTACTGTTGCCAGGTCTGCATCTGTTCCTCTCTGTAATTCTTGTTATGTAAATCATGTCAATGAATACTTTTCCAGTAGTGCTTTTATTTTTTCTTTGCTTTTAACATAATCTGGCATTAGTTATAGATTGTTAGAAAGGCAATGAACCATGTAATTAAAAGTTCAATTATGTTTTGTTAAAACCTAAGAACCTTACAAGCAACCAATTATTTTCTTGGAATTTATTTAACATCTGTTTATATTATATATTCTGTAACCAAGGGTATACAGAGTTCTTTTGCATAAAAAAATGGGGTGCTAACTGTGGGATTTCATACAGCACCTTTAATCAGAAATCCACGTGAATGTTAAATTCGTGAATAATATACATTAACTTTAACACAAATGCACTATAAAATATTTTACCACAGTCTAATATTAGCACAGAGATAATTTATAGCACATAATTTATTCTAATGTGCATGAATTGTCCATCTGTAGCTTTTAATTTTCTCAGATATATATATTGAAAATTTCCCAGATTTCTTTGAATAATCCTTGCTCTATAGACTATTTACAAAATGTTCACTGTACTCAATGTTTGACATTCAAGCTGTATCAGATAGTTTAGTTCAGACAAATAAATACAGTTTTGCGCACTATAATTTATGGTTTGGTTTCTATTTCCTGAATAGATGAGATCACCCAAAATGAGATTTCTGGTGTAAATATTCTTTTTTACAAGTCCACTATTCATTTTCTTGAATATTAAATTCAATTTAGCTGTTTCCACAAACATTCTAACAAGTAAATTAATTCACTAGAATATTTTCACAGAAAGTTAACACAGTCCAAGCAAGTTTTTATTCCAGTTAATATTGATATGCTAATGATGCGAACACTTATGTGCATGATTAACTTTATTACCAGGAGTAGAAGTCAGTGGTCTATGTGGGAGGTGTACACAGTAGTAAAGTTAAGGAAGTGCATAATAATTTGCAGCATTTGCATCATCAATAGTAAAGTTGCTGAAGTATTTGTAAAAGAAAAATAGCAAAGGAGATGGTGTCACTAGGTACTCATTAATTGGCCAGAATATTCAGATTCATGCACAATAACATATAATTAACATATTATTTAAATTTGCTATCTGTAGAAATTATCATCAGTTTGCCTTGTCCCTGTCTCTTTCCTATTACCACCCCAGGTTCCACATAGACCAGCAATAAGCACAGTCCTTGCACTGAGAGATAAGCCAAGCATGTAGGGCCTGCGGGAGATCCTTTAAATGTCACAATACAGCCCCATACATCTAATGCTAGATTCAGACCTTAAGTGCTTCACATCTGGGCTGGCAGTTATGCTACTACAAACCCAGAGGGAGTGGGGGCAGGGGAAGGGGGAGAATAAAACAACTGTCCTTCAAGAACTGAAAATGCCAAGCTTAATTTCAAAGCAGGTGACATTTTGGAAGTGCTCACTGGGTCTGATCCATGGAAGGTATCTAAAGGGAAGGATGGATTTTCCTCATTAAAATTTGCCACGACTAGCGAGATTGTGTGCTTGTTTGCAACCCCCTTCTCCAAGGTGCTTGTTTCACTCATGTCAAACTTTAGTTAATATAACCTAAAATTGTGATATTTAATCCATTTGAAAATGGAATGTCTGTGTACAGCAAACAGCCACCTCAACAGGGCTACAGCTGAGTGATTTCAGATACTAAACTCTGGTGTTTTGTATTTCAGATGAGACATGAACAGATGTTTTCCTAATAAATACTTTGAATTGAGACAAAAAACACATTTGGTGATGTTTGTATTGATAAGTTGCTGTTATTAAGAACAGTGAGACTGAGGAACAAAAAATTATTGTATCATATCTGAGCTTTTTTCTCCCTCATTTTCAGTCTACCAGTTTCATGAAACTCCATCCCCTCCCTCTTTTAGTAGCTTATTTATCTCTCTTTCCCTCATTCACTGATATCGCTTGGTTCGGTGGCTTGGTAATGTCTTTCAATATCCTTATTAGCCTATTTGAAAAACTGTTTTGTTTAAACTTTCTATTTGCTCCTGAAATCTACATGATATTGTCACACTCATGCTAGAAGTGAACAGTTTCTCTGGATACAATATATCAACTATATTACAGTTTTGAAATCTTAAATGACTGTAGATCACCATAAAACAATCCGTAAGCACCAAGAAGCCAACAGAAGCAGAATATATTTATAAAGAAAAAAAATCATGCCAAAGTTTCCCACTTTTCCTTTAAATATTATTGCAAGTGTGGTGGATGAGAGGAATTCAGGTATACTGAAGGCCCAATTTTGTTCGCACTTAGCTAAATCCATGCTTCTCAGCAAAACCAAGTAGCCAAATGCACTAGGGTTCCACAGCCATGATGTGGAAGAAAGAATCCCACTAAATCAGGGTGTTGCAATGGAACCATGGCCACTGTTGCAGCCTGGAGGATTCAGTAGCCCTCATCATTCCTATGTGCAGTCTCAGTGGGTGGTTGATTCCCATTGGATGTGCACAGCTGATGGATCCAACCCTGCCATTGCCTCTCCCTCAGCCTGCCCCTGAACTGCCTCACTTAGGCTCCTTGACATGGATTCCTACCTCTCCATGTAGAGGAGCCATACTATTTATTCTGTTCTGTGCAGGTTGTTCTACCATGCCCATCATTTGGAATCTACTGCATCTGGCAACCTCCATGACCACTGAACTACAGGCATGATTCCACCCATTGATATCAATGGGGAGTTAAGCCAGTAACTAAAAGCAGAACAACTTAATGCTCATCATGTATGCATCTGTTAGGAAAACATTTGACACAGTGTCTCAAATCTGTGCTTGAAAAATTAATTCAAATTGGCTTGGATCTGAGTTCTCTCACTGGATGAAGGACCATAGACAATGGATAGTGAAAGGCCAATGTGGAGAGCTGTCCAGAGGAATACCAGGAGGACTGTTAGGATTAATTGTATTATTTGGAAAAAAAAACAACGTGTAAAAGCATATTAATTACATTCACAGATAGTCTCATTTAGGAGATGCTGCCAACAGTAGAGAAAATGGGAAAATAATAGGAGTCAACAAGAAAAAATGCAGGATAATAATGCATCTGGGAAAAAATATTCCCAAGCAAAGATATTTGACTTAGGGAGTTGAACGGTGGCAGGAAAAGCAATAATGCTGAAAAACCTATAGGGGATAGGGGAGAGCACATCAGATATGAGCTTGCAATGTGATATGACAGAAGAGGCACCACATCACAGGCCATGGAAGTTACATTCTCTGTGTGGCAGTGGGAAGACACCACCTGGAATATTGTGTGCTGCCCTCCTGGACATGTAAAGGTAGAAAATGAAGAAATCTTGACAAATTGGAGAGGTTTCAGAGAAAAGTTTCAAAATGATTATGTGCTTGGAAGGAGGGACTGATAAAAGGTAAAAATATCTAAGTATCACATGGCACAGCAGACATAGGGTGGGATTTTCAAAAGCACTCTGTGTTGGCCTAGCTCTGCTCCCATTGCAGCTAATGACAGTTTTATCACTGATTTCAATGGAAGCAAAGCTAGGCGAATTCTGAGAGCTTTTAAAAAATCCACTCATAATAACCATCTACAAGAATCTGATGGCTGTAATCTCCAAGGGACAGGCATGCCACTTAGGCACAGGCCATAGCAAGCAATGATGCAGAACCACACTGTGTCAGGGCCAGGGTGTGTGGGGCCTGATCTTTGGGTTATCATGGCCATGGGGCTAGGAGCCAATTACAGGAATGCCAGGAGATCAGAATCAAGAGACAAACCAGAGGACAGGGATCAAGAGTCAATTACCAAAAAGTCAGGCTGTGTCAAGATACCAAAAAGAGCAGATTAGGGTGATGGAACCAGGAAACAGTTACCAAGCATCAGGCCAAGACATGCTACCAGGTGGTCAGGATCAGATGGCAAGAACAAGTAAACAACTGACCAGCAATCCATGGTAGGGTAGGGCCCTGTTTCCATCTCTAGCTTAAATAGGGACTGGGACCCTTTCAGGAGCCTCAGAGCTCTCCCAATCAGAGTATGGGGCAGGGCTTGTGCCTCAGTTGTGCTTCATGAACCCTAGTCCCAGCTGCTGTCTGTGAGCTGCAGGGTGGAGGACTGGAGTGTGAAGATTCCCAGGACTGTCACGGACCCAGGGCCTGGCACACTGCCACAGGGGACAATTGCTCCCTTAGTCCCCATCACATAGGCTCAGCACACTCTCTACCAGACCCCTTTACAGTCCTGAGCCATGTCAAGCCACCATGGTTCAGCCATTTATACAGAGGTATTGTATGAATTCTAAAGCTGAGAAAGGAAAAGTAGATTTTCCATTCCCACTTAATAACTGAACATTCTGAAACTGTAAACAAATAGACAGATCTTCCAAATCCTTATTCACAGGAGCAGTCCTACTGAACAACGGTTTGTACAATCAGGCCCTCAACTATCAGAGGGTTCTAATAATGAAGGTGATCTTTGTGAAGCGAGTACATGTATAGTAAAATCTCATTTAATGTAGGTTCCCTGAATGGGCATCAAGTGGTAGTGAATTTGGGTGATTACTGACACAAGTGCCATAGAAGTTAAAGGCTTTGCATCCCATTACTCAGGGGTCTCTTTCTCTGGTTTTTCCATACTTTCCGTAAAGTAAATTAAAACCATCCAGCAGGGTAGCAGAAGTACCTAAACTCTGCAAGTTCAGGGCTCAACCCTGTGAGGTGTTTAGTACCTTCCCGCTCTTGCTGACACAAAGTGCTGAGCAGCTCAAAGAACAGAGCCATGGCCATTAGTCAGCCTATCCAAAGAGAGCGCTTGGGGGGAAAACACCTACTAGAGTAGCCATGTTCAGTAGCTAGCAAGAAGATAAATGTTTTAAAAGAGATTAAATGCTATTAGTGGGGAAAACACAATAATTAGGTATGGAGTCAGAGATTCTCAGGACTCTTACTGGCCAGTAGTGCTCTTATTGTATGTAAGTGCACTTGACATTCAACCATGTGGATATAATTCAGTGGATAATTCCTCACTAAATGATCAAAGATTCTCATTTTCCTCATCTAATATTACTGTATTATATGGTGAAAACTTGCACACTACACTTACCACAAAGCAACTTCATGTTCCAGTGCATTTGTCATTGTTTTGCAAAATACTTTCACAGAGTTTATTTTCAGATATTTCTCTACATAATATCCAATCAAAAATAAACCATATAACTTGAAGATTTTTTTTCCAGATACAAAAAACAACCAATACGCTTTCAGTCTGACTGACTAAGTTTGTATCAAGGAAACATTCAGTAAGAAAGAACAAATGTAAAGTCTCCATGAGCGAGTTTCTCTCCTCTGTACACACTGCAGCAACTCTGAGAATAAAATGTCTGCTGTCTCTGCACACAGCCACTGTTATTAGAAATGGGCAAGTGCAGCACAGAAAAAAAATGGTCAGTTCTACACCACAAAAGCCTCTGTCTCTCTCAATCTATTCATTAGTTCCTTCAGTTTCTGGACACCAGTTGACATGTATTATCAGTTGTTACAGAGTGTTTTTAAGATTTGTTTACATAACATTTTTGTCTGGGCTCATGATATAGGGAGCAAGGCTAGCTCTTTGTACAAGATGGTACATCTGATAGCTCTTTGCTTTGGCCCATTGCCACATTATTAATAAAGCATCTCCAGAGTATTCCCTATTGATTATACATTAACAGCAATGCCTTATTAAAAACAGAATTCTAAGGTAGGTGTCTGGCAAGGCTTTTCAATCAGTGATGCTTGATGCATTTAGAGAAATAAGCTTACAACAGAGTGCTCAGAATGCAGCATTATTTAATTCCTCATAGTAATAGCAATCTGACATTCTAGACTCAGACAGCTGGTATAATTATAGGCACCAAAGCCTCCCTGAGGATATTTGAACTGCAGTGATTGGATGCTAAACTGAAATACACAGTAGTATAAAAATCCTGCCCAACACCATTAGTTTTGGTTCAAAATATCATCGCTGTTGGGCCCTCAATAGCCAGGCTATGAACAACAGAACTAACTAAACATACAAAAAAAAAAAAAGGAGATAAATTAAACAAACTAAATAGTACCATGATTTTTTTTCCTTTTTGCACTTGGGGAGTCCAACACATCACTGTTATTATGTTGAGCAACACAAAACAGTCTAATGCACAAACAATTACTGAAATGAGTAGGTGCAGTAGAAGCTTAATAGTGGACAATGGATTTCTCCTCTGAAGACTAGCAGTCACGGGTGAATGCAATTTTCAAGTCACAGGGGAAAGTACACAGCTGCCAGAGATCCTATTTAAATACATTTCAATACAAATGATGAATGCAAAGACTTAAGCGCTCTATTCTCAAAGTAGTCGTAAAAGGACAAAGCATGCAGGGATTTGGTCTGGTTTGATTTGATTTTTACTGGCAATTCAGCACCCCTGAAATTTTGATGTCACTTAGTGTACGGTGTGTATGTTTCTTCAGATGTATACCATAAAGTACTAGTTTCCATAAAATACAATATGGCACATATTTCTCTTTATACTGCTTTATAGTAAAAAGAGCCAGGGTCGGGGGGAGGGAGACAGTGGTTAGTGAAGTGCTGTCATGTTAATACTGATATATAAGGAAGACTTACCTGGAATTTTACAAGAGATTTGCAAAGAAAGAACCTTGTTCTGAAATAAAACAAAGTCAGCTCCTAAAGATATTAAAAAAAAACACTTTGAAAGGGGCAAAGTCATTAGATGACATATCTCCAGCAGAAGTATATAGAATATACGTTCACCCACAGTACTACGTACTCACTCCCCAGGGATTAGATACTGGTTGAGGAACATCTAAGATATTGCTTGAGGAATATATTTGAACATCTCTCTTGTTAAAGGCCAAATTATTTTCCTATATAAACTCAGTCTAGTGTCACATATAACAGAGAATAAAATAGTAATGAATAATTTCTCCATCTACCATGGTTGCTGGGAGAGGCCCAGTTACATTAATTAAGAAATGAGCATCATACGCCCAAAGTAATAGAAATTTTAAAAGAGCAAAAGGGATGGCTTTGCTCCATGAATTACTCAGTCAGAAGGCTCTGCCAATTTAGTCCAGAAGGAAATCTAAATGTAACATGATGTAATGTGAAAATGGATGCAGAATCAATTAAAATCATTTTCTTCATATTTATTGAGGCAAATATGTTCATATTAAATAGGAAAATATTTGGGTACTAGGAAGGACACAGTGTTCTACTTCTAGTCCTTCAATTTCTATATTTTCAGAGTTTAGACCTCAAATTTGATCCACTCTTTCCAGTGAAGAAAGTCTATAGGAGGACAGATGTGTGGAGCAGCCACTGTTACATAAAAGTGCTGGATGTGGCTGCAGAAACCAAAAGTCAGACTCCACTGGAGAGCAGGGCACAGACTGCAGGCCAACCAGAGAACAGATTGTGGCTGGCAGCAGTTTTCAGCAGGCTCTCATTGCTGTGTTATGGAATGGTTAAATACATGCCAATTTTTGTTGTTAAATACAAACGCTTCACGGCATAAGAACAACAACATAAGAGGCCCACCATGTAATGCTTTGGTTATAGCTTGGATGCTCTTAAAATATCCAAAGATCAACATCATTCAAAGATCAACACACTTTTAGAGGAAACGTGTGGACCTCTGAAGGCAGACCACCAGTTTCTCCAACCTCCCACAATTGCCTACTTCCACCAGGAAACTCCTGCCACTTGATCCCAGAAGTACCACTGGTTTGGTATCAGACAGAGAGACAGCAAACAGAGTTACAGCCCAGTCAGTTCAAAAATACAGCTCTTTGCAGCCTGGTCAGAGATCACACTGTATACACCACCACCTTACCCCTTGCACTTCATGGTGTCAGCCATTACCAGGTCTGTTAAAGGCACAGCCTATAATATCATCAGACCCACAAGGTTCTTGTTATTCTCTTTCCTTCCCACCTTCTTTCAATTTAAACAAGAAGAAATTACTTTATCGCCACTGCTTCTACTTCCAGTATCTGATGGGGTCCCATTAGCCTAAGTACACTATGACTGAGTATATGTATCACAACCTTAGGGCCAGTTCTGGCTAAAAACTCAATATGCTGAGGTTTAATTATATTTAGAATCAATATTAGAGCTGAGAAGTATTTTCCATTACTTGTTTTCCATTGTTTGTTTTTGTCTTTTTACAGAGATTGTGTGTCAAAATTCAAGGGGAAAAAAGATTTTCTGGGGTCATAGAATCATAGAATATCAGGGTTGGAAGAGACCTCAGGAAGTCATCTAGTCCAACCCCCTGCTCAAAGCAGGACCAATTCCCAACTAAATCATCCCAGACAAGGCTTTGTCAAGCCTGACCTTAAAAACCTCTAAGGAAGGAGATTCCACCACCTCCCTAGGTAACCCATTCCAGTGCATCAACACCCTCCTAGTGAAAAAGTTTTTCTTAATATCCAATCTAAACCTCCCCCACTGCAACTTGAGACCATTACTCCTTGTTCTGTCAGCAGGTATCACTGAGAACAGTCTAGATCCATCCTCTTTGGAACCCCCTTTCAGGTAGTTAAAAGCAGCTATCAAATCCCCCCTCATTCTTCTCTTCTGCAGACTAAACAATCCCAGTTCCCTCAGCCTCTCCTCATAAGTCATGTGCTCCAGCCTCCTAATCATTTTTGTTGCCCTCCGCTGGACTCTTTCCAACTTTTACACATCCTTCTTGTAGTGTGGGGCCCAAAACTGGACACAGTACTCCAGATGAGGCCTCACCAATGTTGAATAGAGGGAAATGATCATGTCCCTCGATCTGCTGGCAATGCCCCTACTTATACAGCTCAAAATGCTGTTAGCCTTCTTGACAACAAGGGCACACTGTTGACTCATATCCAGCTTCTCGTCCACTGTAACCCCTAGGTCCTTTTCTGCAGAACTGCTTCCTAGCCATTCGGTCCCTAGTCTGTAACAGTGAATGGGATTCTTCCGTCCTAAGTGCAGGACTCTGCACTTGTCCTTGTTGAACCTCATCAGGTTTCTTTTGGCCCAATCCTTTAATTTGTCTAGGTCCCTCTGTATCCTATCCCTACCCTCCAGCATATCTACCACTCCTCCCAGTTTAGTGTCATCTGCAAACTTGCTGAGAGTGCAATCCATGCTATCCTCCAGACCATTAATGAAGATATTGAATAAAACCGGCTCCAGGACCGACCCTTGGGGCACTCTGCTTGATACCAGCTGCCAACTAGACATGGAGCCATTGATCACTACCCGCTGAGCCTAATGATCTATCCAGCTTTCTATCCACCTTATAGTCCATTCATCCAGCCCATACTACTTTAACTTGCTGACAAGAATACTGTGGGAGACTGTATCAAAAGCTTTGCTAAAGTCAAGGAATAACACATCCACTGCTTTCCCCTCATCCACAGACCCAATTATCTCCTCATAGAAGGCAATTAGGTTAGTCAGGCATGACTTGTCCTTGGTGAATCCATGCTGACTGTTCCTGACCACTTTCCTCTCCTCTAAGTGCTTCAGAATTGATTCCTTGAGGACCTGCTCCATGTTTTTTCCAGGGACTGAGGTGAGGCTGACTGGCCTGTAGTTCCCCAGATCCTCCTTCTTCCCTTTTTTAAAGATGGGCACTACATTAGCCTTTTTCCAGTCATCCGGGACCTCCCCCAATTGCCATGAGTTTTCAAAGATAATGGCCAATGGCTCTGCAATCACATCCGCCAACTCCTTTAGCACCCTCGGATGCAGCGTATCCGGCCTCATGGACTTGTGCTCGTCCAGTGTTTCTAAATAGTCCCAAACCACTTCTTTCTCCTCAGAGGGCTGGTCACCTTCTCCCCATACTGTGTTGCCCAGTGCAGCAGTCTGGGAGCTGAGCTTGTTTGTGAAGACAGAGGCAAAAAAATCATTGAGTACATTAGCTTTTTCCACATCCTCTATTATTAGGTTGCCTCCCTCATTCAGTAAGGGGCCCACACTTTCCTTGACTTTCTTCTTGTTGCTAACATACCTGAAGAAACCCTTCTTGTTACTCTTAACATCTCTTGCTAGCTGCAACTCCAAGTGTGATTTGGCCTTCCTGATTTCACTCCTGCATGCCTGAGCAATATTTTTATACTCTGATTCTATGCACCCTAGAGTGGTTGAGCTCCATCATAGGTGTACAAATTTGTGTTTGGACTTCATCTTGACTTCACTGTTAGGTAACATAGCCCTAATGTGATTGTCTGCCCTGAACTTACTACCCTACAAAAGGCCTGTGAGATGTGGTTTTTTACAAATAACAGACAAGTTTTCTCCAGATTTCCTTCAATCCTCTGTCTCCAATCAGAGTTGGCAACTCAGGGCTCTTGTTACTCCCCACAAGTCAGGGCAGGGTGATCACTGTGAGGTAGGTGTTTTCTATTTCTCCTTCTCATGAAGTGGAGCAGATCTGGGAGGTAAGAAACTTCCTTCCTCTTCCAGGCATGAGGAGCTGGGCTTTGGGAATCTGCTCCACCTTGTTATCAAGAACCTGGAGAGGGGGAGAGGCAGAGTCACCATGTTGCACTTCCTCCCCTTCTCCAGCATGAAGGCACCAAAAGGAGGAGGAGAAGTGAGTTCATAGTACTAAGAACATCAACCTTTGACTGCTCTTTCACCGTTTAATTCTCATTTCTCTATAACACAAGAACTAGTTTTTCATCTATTCCCAGCTTATACGATGTTTTGCAATGAGTTCTGTTTTAAAATATTTGCACTGTCAATCAGAAACATTAAAACACAGTACAGCTTAGTTAAATTTGTTGCTTTTGCCAAACGGTCTCTATAAATATTCTATATGTTCAAAATTTCACAGTGTTAGGGTGAAAATCACTACCTAACCAATAACTAACCAGCCCTCTCCTGACTACCTTTAACTCCATTCTCTATGCCAGCCTTTTCGGTACTGGTGCAGATGCCCCCTCTCTGGGTAAAAAAGGGTGAACACACACACACACACACACACACCCCTGTTCTGCCCCTAGCTCTGCTCCTATGAGAGGCAGCACAGGGTAAGTGACACAGAGAGCTTTGTTTGGGTCCTCAAGGCACAGTGTTTTTAAACTCTGAATTCATATTTGCCTGTATATATCCTTACAGAGAATGATGTTCAAGGAAAGAAATTGCCTCTTGTACAAGTTCTCTGTAGAAACAATCCCCTGGTTATGTCAACCAGTCTTGTAGACTTGTTCATTATTGATCTGGAAGTATTTATATAGGTCATTTCCTATGCAATTTATCTTGTGGCCTCAGACTCTGGGTAAGGTGTATTGAGAAAGAAAGGCATTAAATACAAGACTTGAAGCTTAATTTCGAAGGCCAGGGTTGGGGGATGGGCTTCCAGGAAGTTGCTTTGCCACTTTAGCTAACTGGTAATGAACTTTGCTGTTAGCAACTACGTTCCAATATTTTAAGAAATAATATGGCTGTGAAGAAAAATATGATGAAATGCAATAAAAATAATTAATAGCCAAATTCATTCTTATTTATTTGCATTATGCCAGACTTAAGTAGGGGCAGTGTAGAGCTTCCACTCACCCCAGGAGAAGTTCACTGAAAGACTGTTTTAGTGAGCTCCTCAGTGAAATGAGGTGAGGAGTTTTGAGATGGCAGGGTACCCCAGATTGGCCCTCTCTTTAGGATTCGGAGGGCATGACTATGTCCATACCTCTTGACCCCCCACTCTGGGGTAAATTGTTCTCAGAGTGATCTCCACACAAACCAGTATTTCTGCTTCCTTGAGATCTATGAAACTGCGACTGGTCTATAGCAGAGATACAAGTACTAGGTTCCTGCAGATATGCAGGGTTTTTGTTTGGTTTGGTTTTTGCTTTTTCACTGATGTCAAGGCAAGGTGGGTCTAAATGTGCACGTCTGGTGTGGGAAAGATTGGTGCACATAAAGAAGCTGGACCCAGTGCTGAATGACGGCTGCCCCTACATTACAGGATGTCTAAAAACAACAAACATGAACAGCCTTTACGTGCCTGCTGGAATCACTCTACCAGATATTAGTAGAGCCATCACAAATGGAAAGTTTAAGACAAGTCAAAGATACCCGACATCCACTATGTGGCCACACCACAGCAGTTAGCCTCCTTCAATTGCAGAAAAGCTTCCTAACTGCAACAGAACCACTTAAAAATCACTGGCAGCTACACAACTGGAAATGTGGCACACACAGAGCTCAAAATATACAATCAGGATGTCAAATGCACAATGACATTGCCAAACACCTTTCTGCGGGTACAGAGAAGGATTGGTCAACATGGAGATGTTTAAATAATCTCCAAAAAAGAGTTGGTAGATCAAAAGTCAGTATGTGGGAGTGAGGCTATTCCAATGACCCAGATGCATGTGATTGCTGTAAAACACAAATCATGGAACATCTGTTGGTCTGCCTGCTCTGGGGAGGAACCATGCACCATGGAAGATCCTTCCAGGGATATAGACCAGGCCATATCATGTGCCCAACAGTGGAAAAAACTATGATTGGGAAGGACACAAGAAGAAGAAGAAGGAGGTAGATCTTATTAACTCCAATCTAGGAATACAAGAGGGGTTGAGATGTCCCTCTGAAGCAGAAAGAATTAGGGAGAGGATGTCTTGAGGAAAACCCACGAACATCCAAGGTCTGAAGAAAACTTAGACTGAAGTTTGAGTTGCTTCAAATCGACTGACATTAACATTAAAGGTAAACCCTAGGAAAGGGTTAAGATTAGCCCATATCCTACATGTGTAGCTGGATGGGAACTCCACCAACTTACAAGCAGAGATCAGGCTACTTGCACCTGCCACATACAAGCAAAGGCCAGTCAGAATCTGGACTAAACTAAGTGGGAGGGAAATTAAAACAGAGAAAGATAGATACAAGTTGCAATTTAATATTGACCACTGAAGAGGTGTAAACTTGTTCTTTAAAATAAGGTAATAAAATAAAATAATAATAATAATAATAATCCTTTATTTTTACTTCACCATTCATCCCTAAAAGGGATCCTTAAGTGCTTTACAAACCATATAGATTTACAGGAGGCAACCCACCCATCCACTGTGCTAGAACATTGTTTCATTATTGACTCTGGGCTTGTCTACTCTTGAAACGCTACAGCAGCGCTACTGTAGCACTTCCATGTAGACACTACCTATATTGGTGGGATGGGTTCTCCTATCAGCGTATGTCAGGGATTGGCAACCTTTGGCACGCAGCCCGCCAGGGTAAGCCCCCTGGTGGGCTGGGCCGGTTTGTTTACTTGCCGCGTCTGCAGGTTCAGCCAGTTGCGGCTTCCACTGGTCGCGGTTCGCTGCTCCAGGCAATGGGAGCTGTGGGAAGAGGCGCGGGCGAGGGATGTGCTGGCCGCAGCTTCCTACAGCCCTCATTGGCCTGGGACAGCAAACCGCGGCCAGTGAGAGCCACGATCGGCTGAACCTGCGGATGCAGCAAGTAAACAAACCGGCCCAGCCCGCCAGGGGGCTTACCCTGGCAGGCCGTGTGCTGAAGGTTGCCGATCTCTGGCCTAGGTAATCCACCTCCCTGAGAAGCGGTAGATGGGTTGATGGAAGAATTCTTCTGTCAACCTAGCATTGTCCACATGGGGACTTAGGCTGGCTTAATTATGTTGGTGTATGTATCTTTCAACTAATATTTCACATAAAATTTACCTAATATTTCAACCTAATTTTCTACTGTAGACCAGAAATAAGAAATAAGTGCCAAAAAAGCACTTAGCTATGTGCTTAACTTCACACATGTGAGTACTCTCATCCATATTCAGCAAAGTACCGCCAATGTAATTCAAGCACATGTTTAAATGAAGTGCTTTGCTGCACAGAGATAGGATTACTCACTTCTTAAAATTCAACATGTAGTTAAGTGTTTTACTAAAAATGGGCCAGAATTTCTTGAGGTAAACTGTGAATACCTTGGATGACTTCTATGAAACTATTTGTATTTCAGCCCACAGCATTATGAGCTTATTTCTCTTTCTAGTTCTCAGTAAAAATAGTATTTTCAGAAAAGAAATATAATAAGTAATAAACAACTTACCAAATGGGTAGTTTGCAGGCAAATAAAGATGTTCTAGTTTTTTTACTTCATCAGTGTGTGTGAGTGAGAGGTGAATATAGTTCCCTTAAGCTCTCAAGATATTTGTATAATGGCGACTCCTGGGGAGATTCTGCATGGCTTTGTTCCTGCAGAAAATGTCCCTCTGTCCCCGCAGAACTCCTGTGCTTCCCTGCAGAAAATGGCAGGGAAGCAAAAGGAAGCCATGCAGAGAGGGAAATGACCATAGGTGCAGTTTTTGGGGGGGGTTTCCCCCCTCCAAACAGAAGTAGGTATGGGGGGGCACTCATACTCCACTTCTGTTTTCTGGGAGTCTTCCTATTTTCTGTGCAACTGCGCCCGTGGTGGGGCTGGGCAAGAGGGGGTGCGGGAAATGAGGGAAGGGGGAGTGAGGGGGTGGGAGAAAGAGCCAATTGGGGGGGAATGTGAGAGTGAGGGGAGGGGGATGGAGAAGAAAAGGGGATAGGGAATCGAGGGAGGAAGCAGGAGCCTGGCATGCAGTGTCTCCTTGGCAGCAGCTGGGGCTCCCCGTTAAGCAGGCACATTGAACCCTCACCCTGATAAGCCCTATCCCTCTACCCCCAGACCCTGCAGATGAACCCCCCACACCCAGACCCCGCACTACATCCCCCACCGAGCCCCATCTCCCAACACCCAGACCCCTCCCCGCTGACCCCTAACCACCTTCACCTGGATCTCCTGCAGAGTCCCATTGCCCCTGCACCCAGAACCCCCCAATGAGCCCCTGTACAGCCAGATCTCCCACTGAGCCGCCCGCACCCAGATTACCCCACACAGAATCACTCCACACCTGGATCCCCCCACACTATGCCCCTCCACACTTGGATACTTCTGGGCTGAGCCTGCCCACCCACTTCTGGTGCACCTGGAACAGAGGGGAAGGACTCTGGGATGTTTCTGGGGCAGTCCCAGCCCTTGCACTGTGTCAGGGTCAGGTGCGGCCTCACTGCTGAGTCGGACGCTGCAGGTAAACAAACCAGCCCGGCCCACCAGGGTGCTTACTCTGGTGGGACGCATGCCAAAGGTTGCAGATCCCTGATGTCGACCATCCCTGACAGGTGTTTGTCTAACCTGCTTAAAAATCTTCAGTGATAGGGATTTTCCTACCGCCCTGGGCAATTTATTCCAGTGCTTAACCACCCTGATAGTCGGAAGTTTTTCCTAATGGGCAACCTAAACCACCCCTCCTGCAATTTAAGCCCATTGCTTCTTGCCCTAGCCTCAGAGATTAAGGAGAACAACTTTTCTCCCTCCTCTTTGTAACAATAATTTATGTACTTGAAGCCTTTGGTCCCGTCCCCCTCTCCAGTCTTCTCTTCTTCAGCCTAAACAAACCCCATTTTTTCAATCTTCCCTCATAGGTCACTATTTTCTAGACCTTTAATCATTTTTGTTGCTCTTTCTGGACTGTCTCCAGTTTGTCCACATCTTTCCTGAAATGTGGTGCCCAGAACAGGACACAATACTCCAGCTGAGACCTAATCAGCATGAAGTAGAGTGGAAGAATTATTTCTCATGACTTGATTACAATACTCCTGCTAATCCATCTCAGAATTAAACAAGTAATCTAGGCACCAATAATTCTCAGTTGCTGGTTTTTGGGACTGTAGTGGCTCAATCAACAACCAAGTGAGATCTGATGGGAAACCAGTTTTATTGTGTGGCTGTCTTGCTTGTCTTTCACTAGCCTAAAGCATGACTGCCTTGAGCATGCTAAAACTGGGCCCCACACGTTTCTGAAAATAGGCTGTGGACAGCTATCTATAAAGCCATGTCCGCAACCTTACTGATCTGCATGTACTGCTAATCAGTGAACATAAAAGCTCTGCACTCACCCAAACATTCCCCTTAAATATTCCAGCTCCAGCTAGCTCCCCCAGTACATGCTTCTGCAAATGATCAAGGTTTTGAAAATTTGCAAATGATCAAGGTTTTGAAAATTTATCTTGTGTCTGTTTAACACACTGTAAAATGGGGGTAAATAATACTCCCTGATCTATCATACGGGAGTGCTGTGCTGGTTAGTATATGCTTGTGAAAAACACTGTAGATATACTGGATTATATAAATGCCAGGTTTTGTTATCTATTAAACATTCCTACAGTGATTTCAGTTACTGAGTAAGATCTACTGAGAAGGATCATGAAATTTGTTGCAGTCTTATACTGTCATAGTAACAGCTATGTTACTGTAAATCATCATTGTATGTACCTTTGAAACAGGAATTAATGATGGCCTGTATTATACAGGAGGTCACACTAGAATGACTAGATGATCTAATGGTCCTTTTATTTCAATTTATCTTTAACTTAGATAGCACAAATGGTAAATGAAAGTATGACAAAATTTCCATAACTTATTCCTTCTGAGTTACTCTTTTATGTAATACCAAGAATGAGTAATGCTGTTTCATAAACTGATAAAGGGAAAGCAGCAGCCTGGGTCTATGGCAAAAAAGGACATAGAGAAGACAACTGATCACAACAACACTCTACTACTTAGAAATGTCTCTCTGCCGACTCTAGTAGCAATGACAATAGAGTTAGAAAGAGAAACGTGGGATAACGCTATGACTTCATCAGTGCTGTGCTCCTCTGATAGAGGAGAGTAAGCAGTGTGACTAATCCACTCTAGATAGTTTGTGAACCACTGTGGATCTCATCTGTAAAGCTGATTTTTCACAGCTGTTATTTTTTTTTTAAATTATACAGACGACATTGGGAAATCTGAGTACATTTCTTCTCAGTTATGCCTTCCTGTGTTGTTGCTGCAAGGTTCTGTTGCTAGGCAAACACAGAATAGAAACCACTGTTCCTGAAAACAGATTCTTATGTTACTGTACTACAATGGCACTAGCATGTGTCACTTCACTTTAAAGAGTGTAGAATGGATTTATCCATTACATAAGGTCAACCAACTTTTTTTTTTCCACTTCAGTGTGGAGAGAGAAGTACCTTCAGGATTAGAACATTTGGTTATTACATCAGCTGTAATGTTTCAGATTAAAAACACATATTTAGCATAGACACATTATGATGACTTACAGATTTCCAAACATCTAAAAACACATGCAGAGGGGGCAAAGGACAGTTACTCCTTGGAGAGAAGTCTTTAAAAAGGGCAAGGATACAACCTTCCCTCTTTTAGCTAAAGATGAGCCCATGCTACAAAGTTCTGCTCCAAACTACTCCAAAGTCAGAGGCTATTCAGATCTAGTGTTTTGGTTTGGGTCCAACACCACATTTACCCATGCACAATTAACATTTCAAAAAACTTGAATAGTTCATTGCATTGGAGGCCACTAGCACTGAAAAACGGAATGTAATGGCAGAGAGTAAAGAGTAGTACAGAGTGTTCTTCATATGTAGTTGTTTATCTCAGATTAATGGGTTCTACTGGTCTAACAGCTTCATGGATAGAAGGCTGATTGTTAAAAATAAAATGTAAATATTTTATATTTTGCAGTGCTGAGACAAAAATGTGCTTGTGTTTAAAGTAAAACTAGCTACATTAACATGTTTTACCAACAAAAAATATGGTTGCTTATTCTGTGTAACACATATTATGAAAATCCCCTCGTATCCTTGGCAACTAGTAATCATCTATGTGTAGAGCAGATAAGCGGCTGCTAATGCAACATCAGTAAATCAATCAATCAATCTACATCACTGTTGCCCATAGTATCTAAAAGTGAGGGGTTATTTATTAATAAACATTTTAGATTTACTCACAAAGATGGCAAAAAAAACAAAAGAAAATGGGCTATTAGGAACAAATAAATAGTGTGCTTGCGAGATGTACACTATAGACACTGATCATGCCTTTTTATTCTGCAAGTTAGAGGCCTTCTTAAAAATAAAGCAATGACGAATAATTTACATGCTGCATAAAATGTGGATTTTATATATATATACACACTTCAAGAATATTCTATTCCCTGTAAAATTTGACATGTGCGACTATTTAAAGTGCATTTAACCCTTTGTGAATATTTACAATGTTAAGGTGGTCAGTTTTCATAATAGCCCCAAATTAATTATTTAATACTGTTTAAAATATATGGACAATATCCTGCCATTTATCCACAAGCAAAATTCCTCTGGATTTTAGTAGCAATGCTGTTCATGGTAAAATGGTGGGATAGGATTCTGACATGACAGTACAATACATTTCACCACATAGTTGACAATGGAAAACCATCCAAACACCTGAGAAAAATTACAAAGGTGTTTTGTGTAAAGCAGTAATTATGATCCCATAAGTAGCACTCGCCTTCCATGGACACTGCCACTTTTTTTCCCAACTGCTCTCTGTACTAAAATTTCCATGCAAGCCCACTGTAGTCAATGATAATGAATAAAGTTAATGTGATTGCACTAGTGTGACTGAGGGCAACATTCGGCTCAGCTATTGGGGAATGATTTCACAGATTCACCTGATATTTGTGGGATTTCATGAATATTTTGTTTTCCAACCACCTGGTATCCAATCAGAACAAAATGTCAGTGAATCATTAAATATTTTGGACGAAATTCCATCCTTGGTGGGATCACTGCCAGCACAAAGACTTTAAAAGGTTCTTCAAAGCAAAATGTGGCTCTTTGAAATGAAAGTCTTATGGTTAAGGCCCAAGATCACCTGAGTTCAATTTCAGGCTCACAAATATTCCGTGTGAACATGGACAAGTGACTGAATCTCTCTTTGCCTCAGTTCCAAATGTTCTGTTTACATATTGTATCTTTTCTTCCACCCGTCATCTGTCTTCTCTATGTAGATGCTAAATCTTCAGGGCAGGGACAATCTCTCACTATATATAGCACAATGACACTGCAATCTTTGTTGAGGGTTCAGGGCACTAGTATAGTAAAAAACAACAATAGTAACTTCTGCAGATGTAGTGTTTTTAGTGTAGACGTTCCCTGCAGTAGCACAGCTGCAGCTGCACTGCTGTAGCATTTCAGTATAGGCACTCACTATAGCAACAGGAGGGGTTCTCCCCTAACTGTAGTTAACCCACCTCCCCAAGAGGTGGTAACTAGGCTGACTGAAGAATTCTTCCATTGACCTAGCACTGTCTATACCAGGGCTTAGGTTGGCTTAACTCAACCCTCAGGGTATGGATTTTTTATAGTTATGCTTGTGTAAGTTTTCAGTGTAGACCACTACCATAGCATAAACAGGGTATTAATCTGGTATAGGTGGATCTAAAGAAAAAAGTATAGTCATAACTAGGATTTTACCATCAGAAAGGTTACCATCAGGAAATGCAGCAATACACGCAGTCACCTATACAACATGTAACTCAGTGGTGGGAATGCCACTAATATGTACAATATTCCTACTTGTATGCCAGCTCATTGACCCAAGGAAGTTATCCAGGAATTGATGCATGCATAAGCTGCAGACTACCCCAGTAATTATTTGTTGCAAAAAATAAAGATAGATAATTGGATTAGTCACAAGCCCCCCACTTTATGCCCCTACTTCACCCCATTCCCAATGACAATGTAGAGCCATGGGCTGAAAAAAAGAGTAAACTATTTCCCCATTAGGTACAGGCAGAAAGCATCTTGATGTGCAGCTTCGGTAGGACAAATACAAGGAAACGTAGAATACAAGTGTACACATTTTCCTGCAAAAACATCACAGCAAACAGTCTCTGAGATGTCAAAATAGTGCTACTGCTACACTATTTATACTGGATAAGAGGCTGACTTATCTTAGATGGGACTGCTACATATTGGCATGCACACTTTCCCTGCATAGTCACCCACAGTTGGTTTTGCAACAAACAGACCCTTTCTTAGCTTGGTCATGATATCTTTTGGCTTTTGCATGCCATCCTGCATGTTCACAGCATTTGAAAAAAATCACTACTGAAAGGGCTAATGGTATTAATATTTTTGCCTTGGGTGGGCCCAAACATGCCCTCTTGCATCACTGCTGGATCAAGCTTTTTGTATTCACTCTTTTTTTTATTATTATTGTCTTGGGTAGGTCTGGAACTCATCAAAAGAATGGACTTTTTTTTTCAATTATCTTTGTATTTTGATTAAAAAAAACACATTACCTATAGCTTCCATCGGGCTCCAAGATTGTTTCCCTTTTCACTTATTGCTGTAAGAAATGATGCAGCTAATTCACATTTCAGTTACCAGCATTCCAACTACTATTCAAAAATAATCAGAGAAAAATATAGCCTTTGCTTATTTTGATAACTATTCATTTTGCTGTACTTCTGATTTTATAGAAACTGTAACTAACATCTCTACAGGAAAATTATACTGTTATGTTTGGAAGAAAAGGACAGATAAAAATGCTATTAAAGCATGACAAATTACATCCTGCCCCCCCCCCAACCTCCCTCCCACACATACAAACACCTCAAAATGGTGTTTCCCTGTCAGCTAATTAGGGAAAGTAACCTTCTGAATCTTTTCAAAATAAAATTTAAATAAATAACCGGCCAACTGACTGGTTCAACAAATAGAATATTTGACTCTTCAGCTATCTGGCACATATCTGGATTCAAATATACAAGCATTTAGTTTTGATTAAGGAACCATCCTCTACAGCTATAATCTAAACAAAGTTAACTCACCTGACTGAGAAACTGAATAATGATTCTTCCTTGGAAAAACTCAAACTGCTCCAATCCTGAATTTTTAAGCTACATACGTGGCTGATTGGTTTGATGATTTGTGTAGGTAGTGCCCTATGTGCGGTTGAGAGGATCTCATCAATCATACAGAATCACATCCTGCCATCCTTAGTCACGCTAAATAATACTTTACTCAGTGAGTAGCCCCAATCAAATCACCAGGACTTCTCCTGGAGCAAAGTACAACTTAAAATGAATAAGGGTGGTCGCATGTAGCCCATAATACATTATTCAAGAACTTGGTGTCTGGCAAAACATAACAATTCACATCAGTGAAAGAGCAAAAAACAAAAACAGCAAGGGAACTGCCACAAAACCTCAATCACATGAAGTAATAAATTCACAACTGTCTTTATCAGGGTATTAAAATAGACAGGCCATAGCAGGACTGCAGTCCAGATGTGATCATTTTCCCCTCTATAGACAGTACATGAGAAGAAACGATACAAATTTCAAATAAATACATGACTTTTAAATGAACTCATGTAAGTAGGGTCTTCAAATGTCTTGAAATAAGGTCATTGATACACAAATGCCAAATTAATTAAAAGCTGTCTGGAATTTTGGCGCTTCTGGTCCCCCAAACAAAGCCATCTTGTGATGCTGCTGCTGACTCTTACTTCAGAAAAATACTCACATGTGGACAAGAATGAAATCATGCCTTCAATTGAAAAGTAAATTTTCATTTTCATGTGGTGCAACCAGGCAGTTATATTCCTTTATTTGACAAGTTCTGTATTGCTAGCATACTGATATAATCTCAATTTAAGCCTAGTATTTCATGAATGCTGCTCATTTCGAGGCCAGATTTACAGATACCAACAGTAAACACACTACACTTTTATGTTTTTTCCCTCCCTTTTGACAGTTTTTGATACATTTTGTTACATTAATGCAATTCCTACTTTATTGTGCTGCAACAGTACCTATTTTCTTTCAGCAAAATCTACATTTTTTTCTTGCAAAGTGTGGGGTATTATGCTTCCAGAGTGAAACCATTTCAGCTTCAGTCATGAGCAATATGTTAATGATGTAGCACAGAGCCCAGCAAAATAATGTCAACATAATCTGCAATCTGCACAGCAAAAATGAAATGTCAGCCAATTCCACCAAATGGCAAATGGTTTTACTGTTCAAGGAGGTGGCATATAAATCTATTAGTTCAGGCAACGCGACACAACAATGGGAAAGCAAAGACTTTGAAAAAAAATCAATAAAACTACAACTTTTACATTTCCTCAAAGATACGTAGTAGAATTTGGTGGTTGGTGGTATTTTTTCCAGTGGTATGCTTGATTGAACAAACAGATACAAAGAGAAAAGAATCAATATCATTTTAATGTCCAAAAAAATTACTCTAAGAAAAGCATTTGTTTATTCTTTGTACAAGCCCTTAAATGGCAGTATATGTAAAGTAAGACCTGTACAAATTTTGTTAAGGTACTATACAAATGGAATGTGCCATTAAGATCTGTGGACCAAATCCTTAAAAGCCTCAGATAGCCATTCAAACTGGCTACAGTTGGATCTGGGCCAGTTCACTCAGGGTGGGAGGTTAAGAGAGTAAGCAGCCATGTTGTGTTTGGTAGTATCACAGAGCGGCTTGGGACAGGCAGAGGTTTTATGCATATGAGCAGTCTATCCCTTGCTCTGTTGAACATTCCTACAAGGACCCAGACTTCTTGTGCCTCCTTTTGAGGATGCTCCTGTTAGATTATAACCTTTGGAGCAGGGACGGTCATCAGTTGTGTATGTCAGGCGCACTAAACAATAAATAGTATACTTTTAGTAGGAGATTACTAGGAAGGATAGAAACTTCCTAAAGTAACCCATATTCAACTCCTGAGGAGGAAGTTGGGGAGAGAATTGTTCCCCAGTGTCAGATTGAGAAGTTGGATCACTGAGGGTCTCTCTTCTGATTCCTTGGGGTGGGCAAAAGGAGATGATGATGAATCTTTGGCCAATTGACCCACCTTCTTTCCCCAAAAGAGAGAAGCCAACAGTGAGGGGAATGCAGCCTCTTAAAGGTTTTCTGTGAAGGAATGTCAATCAGTTTAGAGAAAACATTTCCCCATCAGTCCTGACCAAAATCAAGGTGGCCCAGGATAATTTTAGTCTTTACCTCAGTCGTCATTATCCAGTGCCGACTGTCACATATGGCTAATTTGGCGTTGGGCTCCACTCATCATTAAAGTTGGTTTAAAAGAAAAAGAAAAGGGAGCTCTTACTAACCCAGCCAAGGGGAGGGGGAGTTGTGGGGGAGCCCTCCTCCTCCTGAAGTCAGGGAGAGGAGTGGGAGCTCTCCCTCTGCTTTAAATACTCAGGGTTCTAAGTGGCTACAGTGCTTTTGAAAATTTTACCAAGTAACATTAAAATTTACAAAATGAACTTGCATGTGCATTGAATTATTTTCCCCCCTTTCCTAAACTACTGAAGTGCCTAATTGTGTTCTCCTTATGCAGGCAAAACATGGTAAAGACATGGAAGATCGTGCTGCATTTAACAGGAAATATAAGTCTTAGGCATTATCTTCATTGCTAAAAAAAAAGAAGTGTTTTTACCTCAGGATAACTAACGCATGTGAGCTTCCCAAGGTAAAAAAAAAAAAAAACATAATAACTACAAACACTATGATTTTACTGCAAGGCAAACTAAGTGAGGTCAGCCACATCCCCCCACCTGGGTTGACTCTGCCTAATTCCTCTCTCTAGAAACCAGAGTGTTTTCTTCCATGGGATAGCTCATGCATACTAGCCACCCTGAGGTGAGAAACATCTTTTTTTACTAGTGAAGACCAGGTTTAAGCCAGCATACTCTACTTCAGCATTGTTCTTGAAGACTAAAGACTGGTGTTCAAAACAAAATAGATTGAAATAAACATATACTAAACAGAAAAAAATCCCTGCCTTAAGAGTTCAGCTGACTCCTAGGACTGTTTGGTGTGGAATATGACCTTCCCTAAAGCATTTCCACACCTCTGGCTAGAGTCTCAGCTGCTGCAAATTGACTTCAGTACAACAACACTGATTTACACCAGCTGAGAACTGGCTCCTTGTGTCTTCTAAGCAGCCACTATTACAGATCTTCCACTGAACATCTATGCAAAAAGGAGGGGAAAGCTGAGCTGGAATTAAATCCCCTATGCATTGTCACAGGGCCAAATATAAGTAACAGATAACCAAGCCTTTGGCTTGGAATAAGAGGATTCCTACTGCATTCAGTACTCGCTATTTCTATGAACACCAAAGATCAAATGAAAAAACAGGTCTGGGAAACTAGAAGTGCTGTGGAAGGTCAGAGGAAATGGACAGCATCAATTGGCTGGTGAGGAGGTAATGATAAATAATCAATTTTAAAGTGTTCAGTGGCTCTATTTTATGTAAATATATTTCCTGAGAACATTACCCACTCCTTAAAAGTCATTCAGTAAATAGCAGCAGATGTTAAGCTGTAAGCCTGCATCATTCAGCAAAGATCAGGTATTTAACAACATAGATATGCTTGGCAAAATCCTGCCCTTATGATACTAAGCTGTCCAGAAAAGGGAGTACAGCAATAGAACCCAAATGTGAGGTCTACCAGCTATTCTGACAGAGTTGCACAGGATGGCTCAAGGAAACCAGGAAGTAATGCAAACAAATGGGACTCCCAGAAACTGCTGTAAAAGACAGTAGCATGCACACTTCTGCACCAGCACTTGCTGCCACCAGCAGATTATACATGTCATGTGTAAGGAAAGGTTATCATGACCTCAAGTAGGCTCCCCACCCACCACTCAAAGGTTGGAATTCTGCCCAGTTAATATAGGGCTCTGCTGGGCAGACAGAGGCTCCCAGCAGCCTGTCCCCCCTAGTGCCTCTGTGCAGGATATTGTGTTTCTCAGTTAAGACCTCTTGGCATTACTGTAATATATTTTAGTAATCCAAAACAACTGTGATAAAAAATATGTTCAACTGGATAGAAAAACATATTTCAAGATAATAAGAAAACACATTCAATAGAATTACTATGGTTTTGAATGTGCCCTATTGGCACAGAATTTAAACTTCCTTGTGACTCATTTGAAACATTATGTTCCCTGTTGGCAATCCAAGGAAAATAGAAAATATGCACATTTTTACTGCTTCAGACATATACACTAAACGTAGGTACAAGTCAGATGAGGAAGCACAGCTGATAGGTGGACAAATTAGAAACCATGGATGTTAGATAAGAAAACAGAGGAGCTAGAGAAACAGATGTCAACTTTTATGGCTTTGACAAGGATTTATACCATAGGAACCCAGCAATATTTTAAAATGAACAGAGGTCCTCGTGAGAAGGCAGTATGCAATGAGTAAAACTATGTGAAACATTCCAGGAAAGTTCAGGTTTCATTACGTACTTGTTACTTGGTCAGGTTTGCCAAAAAGTTCTCTGGTGTTAAAGAACCTGGGATTAATTCCAGCAAACCCAGGACAATGCACAACTTCTAGTAGAAACTGTTTGTAACATGGTGAGTGCATCCCCAAACCAGATAAATTTGGCCACTTCAGCAAACTTATCCTTCGACTTTGGAGATCTGCTCAAGCCTTGAAACTCAAGGAATAATTAAATGGGTTTGAACCCATGTGATCTACAACTACAAATAAGAATGGAATAAATCTTTATTAATGGAAACTGCTGGGCTTTGCACAGCACAGTTCTATCAGTGACACTTTTAAAGATATATTTAATGTAAACCAAATAATGTGTGTAATGTTTATAGGTTGGCAGGAATCTACTATTTTGACAATATTCTTTGAATAACAGAGAAACATTCTGTACATGAGCAGTACCCTGTTATTACACATAATCACATAGGCACACCAGCGCTGAAAGCATTAAATGGATAGAGGCAGCAAAGTAAGTGCTGCAGAGCATTGGGTCAAAGTGAGCCAATTACATTAACACCACATTGATGGGGAAATATTACTGTATTTGTGTAATTTATGCACACACACAGTATGGATTTTAGCCAGGTTTGTGGACTTATGATTCATGGAGAACTCTATTAAATCTTGCTAGTATATATCAGAAGTAAAGTTAAAGTGGATCTGGGATTTGTCTGTTAAAACCATTTTCAGGACTAACGCCTATCAGGCGTGGAGGAAGATTAAAGATTCTGATGTCTGCAGTGAAGTAGGCAAATTTGTTTTCATTTATGTACTTGTCCAAGCCCACTGAATTCCATAGAGTTGTCCAGATGAAAGGAATTAATCCAGCACCTATTGAAATCAGTGGTAAAACTGCCATTGCCTTTAAAGGATGCAAGATCAGGCACTAAGTGAAGGCAAGCTATCTTGATGATTCTAGTATATTAACTCCATTTCTTCATTCCTCTGTGTTTGCTTGACAAGATTTTAGAAGAGTCAGAAGTTATTTTAAAATAATTAATCAGAGTCTGTATTTGAACCATGGTTTGGACATAATTTATTTTGTTAAATTATCCTGTCAGTGTGTTTAGTAATTGTCAGATATATTGCAAACAATGAAAGACAAATATATCTACCAACAAATCCCCATAAAGCATTGGGAAAAGCAAAATAATGAATGATAAGCCTAAGAGAATAACACAATTGGTTTGGTGAGGGGGTGTGAAGGGGATTATTTTTATTTGTATCATTTCTCAAAATGTCTCCCTACACCAAGCAAAGGTAAATTTGTGATTGCAATAATCTGTGAGGCATGTTTTGGTATGTCTGAAGCAGTGCGGATGGACTCATTAGATGGAATTGTTCCCATATTTTTATATATATATATTTTAATTTCATGTATTATAAAATGCAAGTGATTCAAGAGATTTAACTCTTTTGTAGCTGGTGAAAAAATAAATAATTCATCTTATCAGAAGTGCTGGTGTGTTTTCTTGTAATTAACATGAGATGTTGGAGTTCTAAGACGTAACTGCCTTACAGGTACATGGCCACAATTATCCAGACTCTGTCCTTTTTAATATGATTTATTATGATGTAATTAAGTTATTTTGTGTGTTAGTATTTAATTATTAAATGGAACATTCAGAGCATAATTTTTTTAAGGGGCCTTAACCTGGTCTCCCTTTTTGGAGGGGGAAAACAATATGGGCAAATAATAGGATTTAGCCATTTAACTAATTGATTTCAAGGACAATTTGGAAATTAGATGTCTAAATCCTGTCTCTGTCAGCAATTTTACACATAAATACATAAGACTAGTTAACTATCTTTTTGCTTGCATATAAGGAATACTATTCATTGCTCCTAAAATGGCATAATATTGTTTTAAATTAGTATTAAGAACATGTCAAGAAGGAATAAATAAGGTGGCATTATAGATGGTGGCTGCAATTTTCAAAGAAACCCATGAAAACCCATTGAATTTCAATGGAGTTGGTAGCCTAAATGCATTAGACCTCTTTGAAAATCCCAAACCAGGGCTGATATTTTGGTTAATTTAGCAAAAACAACCAGGAGTTCTTGTGGCACCTTAGAGACTAATAAATTTATTAGTCTCTAAGCTTTCGTGGGCTAAAACCCACTTCATCAGATGCATGGAGTGGAAAATACAGTAGGAAGATATATATACAGAGTATACGAAAAGATGGGGGCTGCCTTACCAATTCTAGTGAGACAATTTAATTAAATAGCCCACTTTAATTGAATTGTCTCATTAGAATTGGTAAGGCAACCCCATCTTTTCGTGGTGTGTGTGTGTGTGTGTGTGTGTGTGTGTGTGTGTATAATCTTCCTACTGTATTTTCCACTCCATGCATCTGATGAAGTGGGTTTTAGCCCACAAAAGCTTATGCCCAAATAAATTTGTTAGTCTCTAAGGTGCCACAAGTACTCCTCGTGGTTTTTGCTGATACAGACTAACACAGCTACCACTCTGAAATTTGGTTAATTTAGCTGAGTTTCGTTTTCTACCCACTGTTTTAGAGGCTCCAGAGATTCATGAAAGCAGTAGTAATATTGACACAAACGGTGATGGTGACCTAAATTTACAGAATTGACTAGTGAATTTGGGTGCCTACATTTGTGTACCAAGCTTAATTCTTCAGGATGTACTGAGCACTTTCCTTCTGGAATTCAGGACTTTTTCATGACTCTCAAATTAAACAGCCAAAAACTGACACACCTAAAAATCTCTAGTTACTTTTGAAAATGTAGGCCAAACTGTTCTCTTTTTTTCCCCTCTGACATCTCATGCAATTTAAAAAAAAAAAAAACAGGTTTGAAGGATATAACAAAATATTGTCTTGAATCCTTTTCTACAGTTTATCTATGAGAATTTACATATGAAACACTTGCAGAACTGATCCTTCAGTTTTCAGTTCTTCAGTGGAGTTTTTATACAAGGAAGGACTGCAGAAATCAGGCCTAGAAAATGTAAGTCAATATAATTGCAAAAGATAGTATCTAGGTATAATCAGAGCCATTCCACAAAAGCACTACATACTGCTACTTCCCCTATATTGTTCCATTGATAAGTTGCATGTGGCACTTGAGAATTGTAATTAGGCAGACAATTAATTATAAAGCTTTACTGTGAAGGTGATAAATGTGTTGAAGAATCAGATGGTGGAAGCATGAACACAAATTAAAATTTGTCTCTGCCTCTGTGAGATTCACTGTAGAATCATTAATATTATGGACAGGTAGCTGTAATTTTGTTGTTTTCTTTAAAATGAACTAATTTTTCTGTTCTTCCTATTTGAATCATATAAAACTATCTATAACCCATCACACTAGAATAGAGGTCGGCAACCTCTGGCATGCGGCTCGCCAGGGTAAGCACCCTGGCGAGGCAGACCAGTTTGTTTACCTGCCTCATCAACAGGTTTGGCTGATTGTGGCTCCCATTGGCCGCGGTTCGCCACTCCAGGACAATGGGGGCTGCGGGAAGCGGCGCGGGCCCAGGGATGTGGTGGCCGTGGCTTCCCACCATCCCCATTGGCCTGGAGCAGTGAACTGTGGCCAGTGGGAGCTGCGATCAGCCAAACCTGCCGACGCGGCAGGTAAACAAACTGGCCCGGCCTGCCAGGGTGCTTACCCTGGCGATCCGCGTGCCAGAGGTTGCCGACCCCTGCACTAGAACCTCTCAGTTCAGTTGTCAGGGAGTCAATCATTTCAACTCCTCAAAGCTGAAATTTAGTATAGATTCAGCTTTGGACTAGTTCCACATTCTGGGGAGATTTTCAAATATACAAATGGCAGTTAGGCAATCTAGACTGCCAAGTTTAAGACAAGGATTTAACCATAATTATTAATAGCTAGCACATTGCATCAGTAGATTTCAAAGCACTTCACAAAGAAGGAAATTAGACAAAGAAAGGTTAACGAAACAGACACAGAGGGGAGAAGTGACTTGCCCAAGGTCTTCTGAGTCTGATTCTTTCTCTGTCTTCATCCCTCACCTCCAAAAGGGTAACCTGAAAGCCAAAGCCCACGTGCCCTTTATTTCAAGGGACACTCAAAAAATCTGCTGAAAGAGACCTCAAAGGCTTATTTCAGACCCATGAAGGTGTCTGCCAAGATACTATTGTTGTTAATGTTAAGTGTTCTGTATTAGGGAAAAAAACATAAATTCACAGGTGATTACTATTCAAAGTATCTGTAAATTTCATTTACAGTCATTCAGGATAGATTATTAATCATTGTAATCTAATTATTGTAAATAATTATTTGACCCCAATATTTGAAATATATTGACACTTTCCTTGATTTCAGTGGGCTTCAGATCTGTCCCTACATAATAGATGGACTCAATCCTTCCAGGTAAATGCAACGGAACTGCTCACATGCTTCAAGTTAAGAACATGCTTATGTAATTTCTTGGATTGGGGCTAGAGTGCTCAGCAACTTGCAGGGTTTACCTCAATAAACCAATTCTGTATTAATGCAAATATAAAAGAAGAGGTTACTCATCTTGTGCAGTAACGGGTTCATCAAGATAAGTGTCCCTATGGATGCTCCACTTCAGGTGCACATGAACCTCTGGAGTCCTTGATCAGAGCTTTTCCATTAGTGGTGTCTGTTCACCCAGTGCATGCGCTCTGTACAACCTCATGCCATTCACTGAGGATATATAGGGCCATGCAGGTAAACCACCCTCAGTTCCTTTTCTATCTGAATGTCCAACAAAGATTGAGGAGAGGAGAGGAGAAGAGACCAGGGCTGGTAATGGAGCACCCATAGGGATACACATCTCAAAGAACTACAGTTACTGTAGAATAAGAATAAGAAGTTACTCACCAAGCAGTGTCCCTATGGGTACTCCAATTAGGTGGCTGCTGAGCAGTTTCCCCAGAGCTTCAGAGTCAAGACCACGATTAAAGACAGTACAGCAGATCCAAGTGCCACATCAGATCTGATGGCATGGACCAAGGCATAGTATTTAGAAAAGTATGCACTGAGGCCCATGTAGCAGCTCTGCATATTTCAGATACTGGAATGTTTTTGAGTAAAGATGTGGAAGTTTCCCGTAATCTGGTAGAGTTTGCTCTTATCATTTGGTGTGGTAAAGCAGCAGCTGCATCATCATAGCAAGCAATAATACATCCAGCGATCCACCTCAGAACTCTGTGAAGAAATCGTGGATCCCTTGGACCTTCCTGCAATGCAGACAAACTGTCTAGGTGATTTCTGAAATTGCTTGGGTCTATCCAGATAAAAGGCTAATGCCTGTCTCACATCTAGCACATGATATCACTCTGAGATTTATGTGGTTTAGGGGAAAATACCAGTAAATGAATAGACTGCCTCAGATGGAAATCCAACAGTGCCTTAGGTAAGAATTTTGGGTATGGCCATGAGGAAATCTTGTCCTTGAAAAATACCATAAATGTCATCAAGGCCCAAGTCTCCCCAAACCTGCAGGCTGACATGATAGCAAGGAGTCAAAAAGACAGTCCCATGAGCTCTAAGTATAAGTTGAGATTCCAAGTCAGAGTAGGATCCTTAACCCAGGGATAAAGGTTCCCCAAACCCTTAATAAGTCTGGAGGACATAGGAGAACAAATATAGAAAACCCCGCTAGTGGGAATGAAATGCTGATATCACTTTTAATGGAGCTAATTGATAACCTTGATTTTTTTTAAGTTCAGAAGGTAATCCAAGATGGCTGAGAGTGGAGAATAGTCAAGAACAATGCAGCAAAAGTGACACCAGTGGTTTAACCTTTTCCATTTCTGAAGGTAAGTAATTTGACTTGACTTCCTCCTACTGTTCAGCAGGTTGATTCTAATCCCGTGAATCATCTAGGAGCCATACTTGGAGGCAGAGGAGTCATCTTGGAGCCATGCTTAGGGTCTAGGTTTGGGTAAAACACATGACCTGCATCATGGGAGAGGAGATGAGGGATGGTAGGAAGCTTGAATGCAGATTGGACACATAGGCAAAGCAGGCAAGGATACCTTCCAGGCTCTGGGTTCTAGGTGGTCAGACTTGGTGTTCGGAACAGTGGTGGAAGCCAGACAGATTCAGGACCAGGCCAAGGGAAGAGTTGAAACTGGGGTCTGTGGATGGCTGTGGGTCAGAACCGGGGTCAGAGTCCATGGACAAGCCAAATCAGGATCATAGTCAGAGTCAGGAATCAGGCCGAAGGTCAAAACTGAGTTGTAGTCACTCCAAAGGTCTGGGGATCAGGAGGTGGGTGCAGGTCTGGGGCAGGTCATGAACAGGGCTGGAGCAGGCTCAAGGAAGGGTACAGACAATGTTGAATCAGGGTGGAGCTAGTCTGACATAGGCTGGAACTAGTCTCAGGCAAGCCTGGGGTCAGGACCAGGAACCAGTTTAAGATCAGGCTAGAAGCCTAGGGAGTCTGTAACACTGTAAGGGGCAACAGGGTTTCTAGCCTAGTAGTGCTGTTGCACAGACTGAATTGCAGCTCTAGCAGGGCAAGTGAAATACCTGTGCCTGGGGGTCATCTGATCCAGGCCTGTTCAAGGCTGCTGCAGCATGCCTCAGGGCTAAGTCATTGCAGGCTCTGATGGAGGGGTGAGTCATGGCAGCTCAGTGAGCATCCCTGGTCTGGTTGCCTCATATTACCAAGATTGCTTCATCCAGGTCAGTACTATAAGGATAACCTGGGCCTTGTCCTGTCTGATCTTGTTCATCACTCTTAGAATTAGTGGTGTGGGAGGGATAGGTCCTTCAGCCAGGAAAGGAGAAATGTTGGTGTGATGGTGGCAGGAGTTTGACACAGTCATTGTTGGATCCAGGAGCACTTCATTAATGGCTAGTGCAGCCTTGGTGGGTGCAGAATGTCCAGGAGCTTGTCCAACTGCAGAATGTCCAGCAGCTTGTGTTCTGAGTCTCTAACCTCCTCATGAGGTATCTGGAGGGCATCAGCCACACTCTTCACAAGGTCCTGGAACTGGCAAAAATCATTGGTGGTGGAGGCATGACTGCCTCGTCCAGAAGTGAAAATAAAATGAGAGCTTGGGAGGTGGCCTCTTTTTTTTCCATCCCAGCCTCTTTTTCTTCAAAGATCCCATCTTGCTGGGGGGTTGGTGGAGCAGACTGTGAAACCCTACTTTCCCGGTGCAATGGAGCCAGAGGTCTTGCAAATTACTGCCAATACCTTGCCCAAGGATCCCAGCATGGTCATGGGAGGGGCCCATATGGGAGAGGCCTGATCCCACCATCCCTGATATGGACAATGATATTAGTCAAATGTATGGGTTCCTAAAATGATGTGGAGGGGAACCTTTTACTGATAACGAGGAGAATAATTGAATGTCTCCTTCATCCTTCTCAATGTCCTCCAAGGCAGGAGGTGGGGGACAGCAGAAAAGTGCAGATAATCCTGTAGTACTGGGGTAATCTGGAGACCAGGTTCTTGGAACAGAGAGTCATTCGGTACCCACAGGCAGGGGAGATTCTGACTTGTTTAACACTGATAAGTCCCTGAAGTAGCCAAATTCTGGTGGTACCAAGTGGGTTGGTACTGAAGTACAAGTTGAGGCAAACAATACCGTTGATCTGGCTAAAGGCCTCTGCCATTTTGATTTTGCTGAATGTAGAGGCACCATTGGTAAATCTGATGTAGACAGTGCCATTCTAAAGGAATGTATATCCTAGGCCTTCCTGTCCTTCACAAACAGTACTGGGGGCTTGCTGGAACCATGCTTCTCCACAGTGCTCCAGGATCTCACGGCCCCAGTGGTATCAAAGGGAGAGTCCTTTACCTCCATGGTATCAAGTTGAGAGGCTGAGGACTCCAAAACTGTAGACTTACTGGGAGATTGGGCCCTTTTGAGAGCAGCTCCTTGTGATGGGAGACAAAGTGCCTCTTTTTCAGAGCCTTCTCTGTGTTCTCTAAAGTCTTCCCCTTTTTAGGGGAGACCTTAGCCAAGATCAAAGAGGAACTGGATCTGCCCAGAGATACATGTATGGGGAAGGGGAGGGATATGGGATTTTTCCAAGCAACAGATACACTTAGAGTGGCTGTCACTGAGTGAGATAGCTTCCCAACAAGGGAGGCAGTGTTTGAAACCTCGTAAGCCAGGCATGCCTGCCAGGCCAAATAGGCCTCATAGAAAGAAACAGGGGGAAAGGGAAAAAAACGTAATACTATCTAACTAATTCTATACCAACAACAACAAATGCTAACTAGAAACACTAAACTAACTACAGAACAACTGTGAAACAGTGAGGCATGCATGAGCCCGACATGCTAGAGCTCCCTCTCAGGCCCAGGTGGTAGAGAAGGAAATGGGGGTGGTTTGCCCACACAGCCCTATATTCCCACAGTGAGTGGCACAATGTTGTGTAGAGCACATGCACTGGCTTAATGGGCACTGCTAACAGAAAATCTCCAATCAAGGGCTCGAGAGTCACATGTGCCCCTGAGGTGGAGCACCTCTAGGGACATGACTAGAAGAAGAATTATTTCACTTTTTCTTTCACTGCCTATGGTAGCCTTTTCTTGATCAATCCTTTTATTTTCTAAATTAATACAGCTAAGCTGACCTCACTGTTTTGAAAGCAAAGGAATCTCTTCATTAAAATTAGCATTCATGAGACAGTGAGTAAAGAAAGTAAAAAAGTCTGTTACACGGTGAAAATGAAAATGAATTTCACTCTGGTGCAAAGGGTCAGCACAAAGCCTTCCAGAGCATTTAAGCCTCACATAAGAATTGAGTGGGCTAAATGCAAGCAGGAAGGACATGCAGAGGTGCCTTCCTACATTCTACATAACATAAGGAGTGTCCTTACTGGCCTATGGCTTACAACCTTAGGGGCAGACAATCAAGATGGGCGACCCTACACATCACATTTTTTTTTCTTTTTGCTTGCACATTTTCAGGGATAGGGGTGGAGAATATTTTCCACACTGGGTGACAAAACACCTTGGGCCAGCCCTGAAGGCATATAAAGCCACAAAGGTGTGGGACAGGGACATATAGATCCCATGGTTCTTTAAGTGGAGCCAGCAAACCAATATCCAAAACAACTAGCGCAGAGGGCTGCAGGTGCTATTCCAGCCTAAAGATAGGAATAGAAGTAGCCACAGGAGAGCTGTGCAGCAGTCCTACTTCCCAGCCTTAGTTTGAAGAGTGAGATGGCACATCTCCAAATCCTCTACTCTCCAGCTATATAGATCTAAATTACACAGCCTCTGTGCAAGCACAATGGATTTCTCCTTGAAAGCAAACGTCTAAAATATGAGTAGACCAAAGACTTAAGGACAACTCCTTAAATCTGACTTGAAAAAATGCAGGATTTCTATGTATAGTATGATATGCAAAGAAATATATGACATTTATAGACATTTCCATACAGAATATGTATGTTTTTATCTTCAAAGCATCTACCTATCCAATTCAATGACATTCCTTAACGGAACCATTTTTAAAGGATACCAGTCATGTACAAAACCATGTATATGATAGAAAAGTAAACCATAGCAATTATTATATATTGCCACAACCACTAGAAATGATGCCAAAAAAATCATGAAATAAATATAGCCACAGGCACCTTTCATATTTACACCCTCTAAAAAAGCCAGAGAAAACAATGCAAAGGTTTGCTTTTCCAGTGTATGTATGAGACAATTATTTGCACAGGAGCTATTTTGTCTGACTTATTAAGAAAGTGCATTAACAGACAGAAAACCTTGCAAAAATGATGAAAAACCTCAGAAGAACAAGAGAGTAAAATATCATTTAACAAAATAAAATGTTAATTAAAATTGGAGAAAATATGTTAGCTCTGATGCCCCACAAGTGCATATCAAGTTCTATGATAATTAGATTTTTTTGTTAAAAATACTCTAGATGACTGCAATAACACTTAGCATCATATTTAACAATGAATACAAGATCAGAGATAACCACTTAAATACATGCAAGATGTAAGCAGATCTCACATGCTAATTGCAAATGACTTCATTAGATATCAGAATTTAAGGAAAGGGACTGTCTTTTCCTATCTTTTTATACACCAACTAGCACAATGGAGCCTTAGTCCTGCTTGGGGCCTAATAATAATTGCATTATTTATTTTATGTTTACATCAGTACCATCTATAAAGCTCAAACTTGCATAATTTAGTGGCATGACAAAGGGGGTAAAACAATCTGTTTCCATTTAACTTCCTTCACCCAAAGAATATGTCTTTGTTGTAGCTTCACTTTTTCCCCTTCAAGATTAAAGCAGAAATGTCCATGCTTTCTCTAAGAATGATAGTGGAGGGCATATTTTCCTTATTCCTCTCATTCCAGATTATGAGTAAACTGTCCCTACATAGAATATGCTGTACAAACCGAAAAATGTTCGTACCTATATTCATTTATTACACTGACTTGTTTTAGTAGAATCATGAGATTTTTGTAACAGTCAGGTCACTATATAGTATAATAAAACAAATTAATAAATTCATACCTTGCTCTAATATATCATGTTTGAATGCTATGCTATACAGTTGCTGCTGGCTTCTGTTTAAACAAAAGGCATGCTGGTAAACAGTGTGAGTGGACTTTTGCTCAAGCACCAGGAAACTAAAAGGAAAAGAAGAATGATTGCAAGACTCCATAGGCTGCTTTCTCAACAGCATTTCTACTATCTGCAGCAAATCAGCTTTTCACAGTAATGCTGTGTGATAGATAAATTGTTCATAGTGCATATGAAAGGAATGGAGACAAAGTAGGCTGGGTTGGGGGAAATGGCGGTGAGTAACTTTTGCATCCCGTCAAAGTGTGTGGGTTTAAAATTAATACACCAGCAAGAATTTCCATAGACAAAGCCTGTGTTATATTCCGAGTGGCACCCAAAGCTCCAAGCTGCATAGGCAATGTCAAGCACAGACATAGTAGAATTCTGTGCACCTCAGGAAATGTATGTTGGCAAGTGCCTTTCACAAGGAAATAAGACATCCTATTCCACCAATCCCCAGTCAATGAAAGGATAGAATTTCTAATCAATGTTTATGTTTTGATTATTTTGTGCATTGCTTTGAGCTATTTCTAAGCTGCTGTTATAGCAACCCTGAGATACACTGTCCTTGGACTTGGAGAAAGAGATCCATAATGCCTTAGGTTCACATTCAAATGAACCTGTTTTCTCAGCCTTAAATCACATTGCAAACCAACTGGCAAAATTTAGGTCCATGCAGGTTCGCTGATGTGGCAGAAGTCAGAGAGGTAGCCACACTAGACAATATCACTGAGTTTTATTTAGGAGATCATGAGGAGGAAAAAAATGTAAAAATAGTCATGTTTACAAAGCAAATGTTGAGGAAAGTAAGAAGAGGTAGAAGAAGCGTCACATAAAGGAAGAAAAGGAAGCATGAAGAAGAATGATGATAAGGGGCTGTAGAGAAGGAAAATGAAAGTGCAGAGGATCAGGCAATGGGACTGCAAAAGGAGGGGTAAAATGATCCAGAGATTCAGGTCACGAAGGTAAAGTGTGATCTGATGCCTGGGATCATTTTGAATCAAGCTATACCAAGTGGTATGTCATTAGCAAGCTGTCATTGGAGAAGCACGTAGGAATCATGGCTATATGGGAAGTATTTCAAAAAATGACATGGAGTTGTTGGAACAGGAAGATGGTCTTGGGTGGATGGGTGGGTGGGGATGAGTTTAGATGGTGCAGAATGAAGCGCCAGTGCCAGAGTCAGGAATTACAGTAAGGAACATTATGCAAAATTATAATTCATGAGATTTAATGAGGCTAAATAATAATGCAGTCAGTTTCCACTAACTAACAGAACTAAGAATGACAACATGCCCACTAGAGCCACTGCCTGCCAGAACCAGTCAGCTAGAAAGGCTATGATGAAATGTTTTCAGGGGATTTTCTGATTTTTCCATCTGGATCAGATAGCTCAGCAAGAAAATAATCTGTCTCTCACCCTGAGTAAAATAACTTCTGTTGACATCTTTACTACATAAAGTTTGTTAAGTATATCAGAGGTATGGGGAACTGGGTATTATATACACTACAGCGATAAGCATTCTAGATGTTAAAAATAAATTTAAAATTGCATAAAAAGTAGAGCAGGGCAGAAACAGGATTTTTTTGTTTCATGGAGAATACCATGAGTTTGATTTTTTTTCTATTCCAAAACAGAACCAAAGCAAAAAAGTTAG
This sequence comes from Mauremys reevesii, assembly GCF_016161935.1. Classification (NCBI taxonomy): domain Eukaryota; kingdom Metazoa; phylum Chordata; order Testudines; family Geoemydidae; genus Mauremys; species Mauremys reevesii. Next base: position 133,687,458 of record NC_052625.1, read on the forward strand.
AAATTTCCTGCAAAACAACCCCCGCCCCTCAAAAAAAAATTGAGTCAACTGAAACATTGTTTCTATTTCAACTTTTTATTTTAATTTTATGTAATACAACATTTTAAAAATTGTAACAGTCATTTTGACACAGCACGTCAAAATGTTCTGTCCTGAAAAGGTTGAAATAGAATGTTCCATAATGACTTTATCAAAATGCATTCTTAAAATTTTTCTTTTTAAATGAACTGTTGTTGAAACTAACTAACAGATTTACACAAAATGTTTCTCTTTTGACAATTCAGCATTTTCCAACAGAAATGCATTCAATCAGAAAATTCTCAATCGATTCTGAGAGGTGAGAAACTGTGAGATTTACCTCATGTGGCTTTTTCCAGGGAACAGGGTTTGAACTCAAAATGTGTCACTGAATCGCAAACTCAGAATGTTCATTGCCAGCAGCTGGAGCAAACATGTTCATTATCCAGTTTTGACAAAGAGGTTGCAGGCATGACAAAATTCAAGTGCTGATTTATGAACATGGAGTCAAGGCTGATTTTGAGTAAATTCAATGTTTTGAGTTTAAAGTTTCTGACATCTTTAGATAAAACATTTTTGGAACAAAGGACTGTATCATTACCAGAAAGAGCATTCATGAATCTATCATCTAATATTATGCACAGAAGTCTTTCGCTATTTTCCTCACTGTTACAAAATGACAGTTTCACTCCTTTGTTTCTGCAGTGCAACTCCATGAAAATTTTTAAAAAGATGGAACTTCATTATAGCACACTGACATATAGGCGCTATTTGCAATCTGGGTCAATATATGGCTTTCAAATAAATATGTAATTTAAGGCAGCAATGAGTGAACACTAAAAGAATCAATAGTTCCGACACTTGAGGTTTCCCTTCCTCTTTCCCATTTCTTTGCCTCTTATTCTCTTTTTGACCCCAAGTTTTATTCCATCTACCCAAATTCCTCAACAACCTCCAAACAGATGTATTCAAACTATTTTTTCTACCCACCCCCAAAAAAGACCTTGCTCCCCCTCACAGGATCCTCAGTCTTCCCAACATCCAGATGGTCCCAAGTCACTCTCCTTGATGACCACCACATCCCATCCTAGGTGATATATGTCAAGGGAGTCTGAGATTTGGCACTTCCTCTCTTGGGTTTTCTTTGATGGTACTATTAAAATCCTCCACCATCTGGGGCTTTCCACAGTCAGAGAAACCCCAGAACTCAAATGGCTTGAAGACTCCAGCCAGCAAGACTAAGTCCTGCTAAGATTTCCCCAGTGGTATGTCTGTCTAGGTACTTATATGATTTCAATCAATACCAAGAGAAACCAGCACATACTGTGTGGATTCAACCAAAAACCAAAACTCAGTCCAAGTTCACTCAGCAATTGGCTCAATTTCACTCAAAATCTTCACAATCCTTTTGGTGAACTTGTGGCAAGGTTCAGAAACTAGAATGTTCCCAGAAAGGCTTGCGGGACTTAAGACATTGCATGGGGGTGTTGTCAAGGAAGTTATACTCAGAAAGTACTGTACAGGTACAGTAAGGCAACTGAATGTCACATGCTATGTAGATCACACACTTTGGCTGACATTGAGAAACAACAGGAGGAAAAATGTGAAAATAGTGGATTGAGGGAGTGTGAGTAAAGAAAACAAAACCAAAAATCAATAAAATAAATTAGTACAAAGGAGAAACCATTACAAATGAAGAGATGAGTCAATTAAGAACTTGATCATTTTCCAATTGAACTCAGTGGCAAAATTCCTATTTACTTCAGTGGAACAGGCTCAGTTAAATGGAATGGGGAAAGGGAAGAATAAAACCTCTGATGTTACACCATTAAAGAAATTTGACATTTAGAGATCTTTGCATTCTCATGAACCAACTACTTGACATCTATGTGCTATGGATCGACACCAAAAAAGTAATGGAGAGTCTCCTTTAGTATAGGCAGTACAAGTGCTTAGACAGATAGCTAAATGAATATTGTCTTACTGCTCACATGCCTAGCATTGTAAAACTAGAGTTTATTTTTAGAATTTTCTCACATCCCCTTGCACAGATGCCAGAGAAGACAGAAGTTTAAAATAAATAAATTCTTACTATATGTTGCCCTAGGCATAATTTTAGCTGTAGTTGGTTGTTTCTCACTTAAGCTTGAAACATTCAGTTTCTTTCTGAAAAATGCATCCAGGAAACCGGTACCTTTGCCAGTACCTTGGTGTCCAGTACTTTATGATCAGCTAGACACTCATAACCAGCTGGCTACAGACAAAGAAAAAAATATGTAATAATACTACCTGCAGTGGTTCTTCTACTGGAAAACACACACATAAATAAATATAGGAAAAAAATAAAATCAAAGTGAAATAAATACATTCTAGCCTTTTCACCACAGTAACTTAACCATCCGAGTAACTGAGCAACCCACAAATATTCATTCATTCATTCTTGCAAACACCCCCTGCCAAGGTATGGAAGCATTATCATCTCCATTTTACAGAAAGTGGGACACAAGGAAGTAAAGGCCACAAAGGAAGTCTTTAGCAGAGCCAAGAACAAAACCTAACTCACCATTCTGTGCTTCAGCCACTAGTTCTCCTCTGTTCTATACATTATACTGCATTATGAAACAGAACAAATATTCAATGAGATGTCCATATGTGGACAATTGCTCTGGTTCCTCAGACCATCTAATTCCTATACACACACCAGTAGGAAGCTCCAAAGGAGCAGCAAGGAGAGCAACTGCAGCCTGGCATTAACTTAACAGCCTGGGAGCCAGAGCAAAACACTGAGGGACACTTCACAGCTGCCCTCACTCAACAAAGAGATGTGGAACTAAAGTGATTTTTACTGCCTCAACACTACATTCATATAGCAACTGTCACATTTCATCCCAAAGGATTCCAAAGCACTTTCAATATAGTAAAACTGTGGAAAATGGTAGACCGAAAGGCATGTTCCAGAAAAATTGAACCTAGAAATCAACCTTTGACATTAAGTAGACTTATTTTGCTTTGTTTTAGAAACTGCTGGGTAAGGGCTACAGAAACTTGGCTCAGAGGAAGAATCTAAAAGTACCCATGAAAGCATGCCTTCCAATGTACAAAAGGGCAAGTAACCATAAAAATGCTAAAAAGTGCTTCTCATAGAAGTGAATAGGAGTAGCAGGTATTCATCAGGATTTGGCCCAGATGTTGGTGTTTTCTGCAGAGCAGAATGTATTCAATTGGAAAAACAGCCTATGTGAAGTATTGAGGGGCTACATGGAATATTACCTCATGGTTACAGAATACTTGTATTTCTGCTGAAAGTTTATCTCCACATAACAAATTAAATCTAGAGCAAACATTTCTCCCCGATTGGACCAATACAGTGAATGGTGATGTCTACTTAGGATTTTCTTTCTCATTAAAGTTAACCAATCTGAAACGAAATGACATTTTCTTTCTTGCTTATTTAATAATATTTCGTTTCTGGCAGTCATGGCTAGAGTTGGAGTTTTAGAACTTTGCAGGTGAAAGCAACATATCTGAGAGGAATGTAATTTTGAATGAACTTGAATGTTATATTTTAGAACATACTCTTTTTCTATTAAAGTTCTTGCACGGTGTATTGCACTGTCATTGGAGAGCTATGCAGCTGAACTGACAAAGCATGGAAGACTGGAATCATCATCAAGTAGTTTATTCTTAATAGAGTTGGCATGTCATTCCATGCAAGGAAACCATGTGTGGTCTGCTGACACTGATCTAATTAATTTCTAATCAGGAGTTAGGCCAATTGTTTGACACAAGTTAGGGCCAAAGCCAATTGTTTGTGGGCAAATGCTTACTCATCTGCATGTCAACATTTTTTTGTCCCCTCCGGTAGATGAACAGAATGGCAGATCTGTCATGATTTGTGAATGGATGGATGAATAAATGAATGAATACATATTCTTTTTAAGCATTTGCACAGTACAATAAGTTTAAAAAGATTGTATCTACTGTTTGTGCTTGGGTAGAACTACATACGTTTTTTTAATTGCATCTGTCATCCACACAGCACATTTTTTTGGCTTTGAATTCGACATGCCACGGGTAGCAGGACTCCCCTCCAAAAGCTCCCTGGTGAAATATGGAGTAATCAAAACTTATGTTTCTTATCATTTTTACTAAATTAAGTCATCTATACCCATGGGGGTGAGGCGAAGGCATCTCTTCTGATCACTTCAGAAATTATTGTTCTAATGCTTTTCCATTGTTGCCATAACAGTTAATCAGCCATGTGAGCTGTTCTTTTTACCTCCTCTCTCCTTATTGACTTATTTTGTCAACATTTTGTAAAGGAACATGCAAGCAAGAAAATTAAATTTAATAAAAACTCAAAACAACATAGTGGGGGTGTAGAGATATAATGTTCACAAAGGCATGAGCTCCTGGGCAATTTCCATCTTTTTAACTAATGAAAGCACTTTCTTCCTTTATAACACACAGAAGTGTCATTACATGTTACAGTACATTAACAGTGACAGTTTTCTCTTCAAATACAATTAAATAAACACTTGCAGTAGCACTTTTTAACTTTACTGCCAATATATTTGTCTTTACAACAAGACACACTCTAATAAACACTTTATCTTTCAATACTAAGGTTGCAAAACTGTTAGGTTTCAGAACTTGCTTAGCATAAAAGTGAGTGTAATAGCTTTCACAGTACTATTTTCAACATTTAACCATTTAACCATTTTTTTAAAATGACTAACTTTTTTATTGGAATACCCAGACAATAAAATGCACATAATTAGATCTGGGACAACAGACACCATTGAGACTATATTTAATTATGGAAGTAGTTAATAAGAAACATAAAATACATACACCTTCAGGGCACTACTCCAAAATGCCAGTTGCACAGTATTAATAGCAGCGAGCTATCCACTGTGTAAATATAAAGTGCTTAGGGAACAAGTAAGCTCTATATGTAAATAGTACATAACTCCTTTACCAAAAAAATTTCACATAACAGCTAGGAATTCAGTTCAGTAATAGCTTGATTTTGAGAAATTCTTAGTTACCAATTCAAGAAAACATTTACCAGTAATTCAGGACATCACTTAAGAACATATTTAAATTTTCATCTCATGCTTGGGATTTTAAATGCTGTTTGAACAGGGATGGACTTAAGCATGTGGTTAAGTGGTTTCCTGAATGTAGGCTTTGATAACGTGATCGGAACTTCTCAGATAACAGAAGAATTAGAAGATGCTGTTGTACTTGTAGCTGTTTATCATTGTAATGATTTTGGAACAAAATGTCAGTGACTGGTTGTTCCACGTAATTGCTGTGAAATCACCAAAGAGACCAAAATTAAATTTGGAATGTTTTAAATCTCTTTCCTAAAAAACAAAAAAGTGTTCAACATTTGGCAGAGATCGTTACAACTGCTCTCTCTCGGTCTCTCTCTCTCTCTCTTTAATTGAAATAATGTTTTGTCTCCCAACCATATTGCTGGGTAATGCCTACCATATCTACCTGATTAAATACTTTCCAAATGACCTGGGACCAAAATGCGTGGATATACTTGGCAGAAGCAGGGTACACTTGGCAGGTTCTATTTGCAGACTAATGACACTAAGCACTCCGTGTAACTTCTACACTTACAGAAAGCAAAGAATTCCACCAAATCTGCATTTGTCACAAAATTATATCTGAATTGTTCATAGATTATTTTCAAAATCTAGACAAAATTTAACATCCTTATTAAGAATACTGTGGTTTTGTGTTAGCATTTAATTCTCTTATGAACTCACAATATAATGCATCTTCGGGGTTTCTGATTTAGCTATAAAAATAGTTGGGTTGTTTTTAAGTTATCAAAGTGTAGAAATTGAAGTTTATCAGTTGGGAGATTTCTTCATCTTTAACCTTCACAAAGGATTTGTATTCACATAGGATTTTCATTTTCTCTTCAATTTAGTGCTTATAAAAATCTGGGGTTGATAGCCATGGACAGCGGTGGGAGTTAAGAATGGAGAGTCAGTCAGGATTGGTTTATGTTATGAATATGTAAATTGTTAATCATGCATGACAAAAGATTGTTTAAGACTAATTGTAAGGAGGACCTTCATTATTGTTCTTTTAGAAATTGTTCTTTAGTTAAGGGCTATATGCTGAAATAGCTGCTTTTAGATCCATTTGTCAAGTAGGATTAAGTTTATACATGCATATTCCATATGTGTATGTATTATGAAATGAAAAGGAATTTGTACTAAAACAACAAAGTGCAGCTAGAAGCTAAAAAGAAGTATATTGAAGAATACTACTATTGCTTTGTACGGATTGGTGGTTCAAGGATTTCTAGGTCAACTGTCTTCTCCCTTATCCTGGATTTTTTAAACCTTTATATGAATTTCCTAGTTGATTCTAGTTTTAAGCCTTGCACTTCATATTACCTTAATATGGGTTGGTTAAAGGTAACAGAGAGCAAACACAATCATCTTCAGTTTACAACATGTCATATATATTCCACACTGGCTGATATTGCTTAACCTTTCATCCTTTGTATCTGGTTTAAAAAAAAAAAGTCTGGACCCAGGGGCAACAAAGGGTAAATAAATTCAGGGCAAGGAGTTAGGAGAAGAGTATTCAGCCAAGGCCAGTAATAATGCCCTATTATTTCTTTTTAAGACATACTACAAATCCTGAATTAAAACTTTCCTGACAAATTTTCATTATGCCTTCTTTCTAAAAAAATCACATATATTTGGTGCCTCCCTAATTTTGGTACAATAGACAGATTACCAAAAGTCAAATGTTGTAATATTTTTGATCCCTGGTGTGAAATAATTGCCCCCTTCCTGCAGTCTGAAATGGAAATTTACAAAACGATTATACTGCATATATGTTCACAAAAGCTATCCTGATGCACACCACCAATAAAACTTCTAACATTTACAGTATGGTACATACATCAGCAACTGGTGTTTTTAACTGCCTGTGAGCATGTGTCAAGTCAAATAGCTTTGTTCTGTAATGAACAGCCAGTGTAATGCCAGTAATCATTTCATTGATGGTACTGGAAACAGAGTCCGCATTCCTTTCTTGAATTAGTAGAGAAACGCCAAATGTTCATAGATAGGACATATATTTATGTGTAACAGTGACATCCAGAGGACAGGTCATTTAAATAGAGGTGGTTTTACCCCTATGGATTTCCCAAAGAACACTCATGTTGTCCATTTAAAGAGTGCTGCCAGAATTAAGCAGGTATGGAAGTAGTGTCCCTAGAAAGCATCTTACTGCTTCACCAGTTTGCTGTTTATAGTTAGCTGGCTAACTACAGCTCTGACCTCTGGCCAAAATTTCAAAGAAATCCATAATCTTATCTTATAATTATAAACAATGGCAGGACCAGCCCATGGATCTGTGGCTACATCTCAGAACTAACAAGTAGAATATTCATTGCCTTACTCTATTGCTTCCCAGATCAACAACCTCTGAGAGTGGTTTGAATGCAGGACACTCAGCCTCCCTTTGGGAAAAGAGTGTCCTGTATAATTTGGAAGCGGCCTCTTCGAGTTGATTAAATGAGAGGGGATGATTACATAGAAAAAGTCCCCATGAGCTGAAAGAATTGTGGATGTGGCAGGGAATCCAAAGGTGGGACACTTCAGGGCTCCAGCAGGGAACTTCTAGGAAAACAAAATAGGAAATGTGAAATGATTCAAATTTGAATAGAGATGTTCTTTGTATTTCCAATATATCATGTTTTGTTGTAGATGCAAGTGTTGCTTTAGGATTTAGGGACTGAGCCTGAAAACTAGTATTTAAAGGGTAGTCCTTACCTCTGGGAGTAGCATAACTAAAGTCATTTCTTCTCAGAATAAAGTAGACAAGATAGTATGTGGACTGAAAACAGAACAATGAAAAGAATGTGAAGAAAAGGGAACATTAAAAGGCTGCTTTACCATTCACTGTAGATATACATTCAGCTTTACAGTGATCTCAAACTTACAAAGGCAAAGGAAAAAAAGTGGAACAGCAGCTAGCAGCAGCCTCCACTCCAGACTGCTGGGAGCTGCTGCTCTCCTCCGCAAAGGCATGTTATTAGGACAGATTCGCATGTTTAATATATCAGCCCACAGAGATTCTGAGAAAGGGGCATGATTTAATTAAAAATGGATGGTTTTATTCCCATTCACCAGCTGTTTGCATATCCCTGCCTGAAACAGCACATCAGGAATCATGTTTCTAGACTGCAACATATGCCTTGAACTTGCTGGAGTAAAAAATGCACATAAATCTCCTTAGCGAAGAGGTCAATATGGAACTGTCTCCTTACATGAGATTTCACATATCTTTCAGCAAACTTAAACTCCCAAATGCAAAATCTAGCATATGGATTTATGTCTTGGAAATTTGGGGTTTATAAAAACTAGTGTAGTCATTACTTTCAATCATATGTAGATTTTATATCTCTGATGGATATGATATGGCTGAGAATTTTTTTTTATTTAATGAGTAATCCACATGTGATCCAATGTGAATAAGTAACATTTTTAGTTTATTTTAATGGTTCAGAACTGTGTGAGAGAATGCAACATAATGAAAATTGTTCATACAGAACCATAAGTGCTGATTGCAGAATTGTATGATGCAGTATTCTTGTCAGTGAAGTGAAAAACAGTATTTTATTTATTTTAACTAAAGCACATGACAGCCAAGGTGGCATGTCACAAACAAAATCCATTTTTGACATGCATCACTTTCACTTCAGTGAGAATCATGCTAAATGTCACGAAGTGTTGCAACCCTGAAGCAGGAAGAAAGTCAAAGTACATTCTGCTGAGGTATGTAAGTATTTCAAGGCTATATGTAAATTGTGATTTACAACAGTCACAAATAGAATATGAGAAATTGAGAGAAAAGCTAAAACTCTCTATACTATATTTTTGGTTTATACCTATGTCAGAAAAGCTTTTTTAGAATGAAGTTTCAGATGGAGACTATTTCTCACATAATTTCTATAGTTTAGTCTGCGGTGTAAATGGTGCTGCCCTTGTAGCATGCAGATATCCAAGGATAAGAGAATTAAACACTTAGAATTTGTTCATAAATAAAGAAGTATCTTTGAATAGTAAATTCTTTAAGCAGCACTTTTTAAATATTCACAATTTGGCTTTTTTTAAAAAAACAGGAGATCTAAAATATATTCTCCAGACACCAAGGGTACATTTTAATGAACAAATGTTTTAAATCCTTTTTTCAAAAAACATATCAGGAAGTTCTGACAAGCTAAAGAACCTGGATTTGCAAGTGAGCTCACACAGGAGATCTCAGAATATGAATTTGTGCATGCTCTCTCTTTACCCTCTTCCACACATCATAAAAGGCATGAATCAAGCTGAGCCATGCTTACTTACTTACGCCTAAAGCTTGTTTGCCCTGCAAAGAGTTTATTGTTTTATTTCTATAATGGGAGCTCCTAGAGGCCTCCATCAAGAGCGGTGGCCCATTACGTTAAGAAACAAAACACATGGTCCCAAACAGCTTACAATCTAGACAATTGATGGGACAATAAAAGTATTTTAATTGAGAAAATGAAGCACAAAGTGATTTGCCTAAGGTCACAAGAAGCCTGTAGCAAAACCAGGAATATAACCCAGATCTCAACAATCCCAATGCAGTTTCTTAATTACAAGGACATTCTCCTATTCTGCTTTAGATCAGACTGGCACCGAGAAGGCCTACTACCACCACTCACTGAGATACAAGACAAGCATATGAGGGATGGGAGATATGATTTTTAGGTGTCAGTGGGCAGCGTCTGTTACCCACTGCCATCAAGAAAGGCTTCCCCCAAGCTCTCAATATCCCAGCCATTTCATGCTGCACCTGACTGGGAGCTTCCTTTGTTCCACCATCTTGGCCACTCCATACTTTGATTAGGGCTTCTTCTGAGGGTCCCCACTACCCAACTACTTCTCACTGCCAGGAAGGAGTTTCCTTTGACCTCCAGATCTCCTATGTGCTGCAACCTGCACCTGCCTTTCTTTCCTAATCCTGGCACACCGTCTCTCACAGGTACCATCCCTGTTCTTCTGCCACCTTTGTCCTTCATCCTGCCTTGTCATCCAACTTCTTGAGCCTTTTTAGCCTCCCTTAGGTTACAGGACTTATATTCATCATTTTTATAAACCAAAAAACAGACAATTTTAATTATAATCAGAGGGAAAAGGGGTGAAATATTACAGGGGTGAAAGAGGCATCCAAGTGGGTCTTAATGGGTTCTCAGGTGTGCTTGAATCAGCTCTGAAACACATTATTCTTATGAAAATCTGCTACAAAAATCCAGCACTTAAGTAAATATCTGAGGTTTCATAAATAATATACATGGTAAACCGGGAGATATGCAATATGAAAAGACTTCCACTGAGTTCAAAGGGCATTGGATCAGGCTCCAAAAAGCCCAAAATATTATAACACAACTTAGTCATTATAGTATATTTGATCACTGAATGCAATATATAGGGATCATGAGTGCAGTACTTGATTGCAGACATGCCAAAGCCACGGGGAAAAAGGCAGAAATTGGGCTTGTTTTTGGCTTAATTGGCTTGTGAGTTGCTTGTTGGCTAGTTTTTGGCTTGCAGCTTGTTGCTTGTTTGGTTTCTAGCTCATTGCTTTTTTTTTGCCTTTTTTTTTCTTTTTTTTTTGGATTGGTTCCCAGTAAGCAGGGGCAAGGGGAGGGAGATAGTTTGGGGAGTACAGCAGGCCCACCACAGTCCCAGACTGCATGCCAGGGGAATCTAGTCACATAGAATGTTGGGGTTCTTAGGGAGTGGCTTGTTTTGAAATGGTATTAGTTTGATTTTTAGCTTATTGTGAAAGTCAGGGTGCTTATTTACCGTGCGAAAGTTTGCAAGTGTGCTTGATTGCCTTTTTGCTGTTGTAGAATTCCAGACTTAGTGTGTGAAAGGAATACAGAGAAATGTGCTTTTTGTATTTTTGTTAGGTATTTGATACTGTGTCTTGCATAATTTTACTTGAAAAATATATTTAAATAGACTGGGATAGTAACTTTTATGTGAAGGGAAAAATACTTGAATGACAGCAACTCAAGTTAATGATACACAGCAAAGTGTCAGGCTGGGGAGATGTTTGTAGGCTGTCACAGAGGATTGGTATTAGGATCCATTTTATTTTAATATCATGAAAAAGGAAGTAAATAGCATGTTAGCAAAATACAAGAGATGATACTAAAGCCAGATTCCATCATCCTTCTTCACAGTGAGAAGCACATTTTTATACTGTGAGTAGCACCATTGATGGGGCAGAGACTGGTCTTAAGTTGGGAGGAATTTCAAATGCTGGCCAGGGCAAAGAGCTACTACAAAGGGATTTAGACAGATTAAAAATAGAGATAGACAATAAAATGCAAAAATTGGAAAAACTGGAAAAATGCAGGCTCGTACGTCTGGGGAAAACCAAACAGTCTCAGACACACATACTCAAAGGACGGAGAAATCTAGACAACTGTGATACTAAGAAAGATCTACGGATAATGGTGAACAGCAAATTAAGCATGAGTTTTCAAGGCACTACTGCAGCTACAATGACCAGTACAATTTGCATTGCACATTCAGAGTCCTCATTTAAAGAAAAGACTGATAACAGTCCCTTTTTTATATAGACTTGGAAAATTGTGTTCAATTTGGGGCACTACAAACACACTGTTAAATTTCATATATTTTAGTGGAAATAGTTGTGGGGAAAAAAGCAACAAAAATGCCCACTGCAGCTGGAGGAAGTTATTTATGGGGGGGAATTAAGGGTTAAATTGTGTTAGGAATAATGTGCAGCATGCAAGTGGGAGTATTGGGAGGCATTATTTCTTAGGGAAGTATGGCAAAATAGCCTCCCAAGAGGAGTGATAGAGCTAACATCACACGGAGCAGATAAATCTGGAATGGATAAAATAATAAGAAATGTACAGTAGGAACAATCCTGCATAGACAGGGAGATAGACTGGATGATCATTTTTCACTTGTACGATTCAATTCCATTGACTCCCACTAACAGAAGTTTGGCCAGAGTAACAAGATCTACAATAAGGATGTCTAATTGAGTAAAGATTTCTGGATTTTTCCCAGAGTAACCTATCTTCTGGGTCATAGATTCTCATTGTAACATTTTTTTTAAATGGCCAATAAATGCATATCCAATATATTTTCATGGCTCACTGTGGTAATTTCTTCTTCTCTCTTGTTTTAGTAACTCCTACTGGATGAATTCTAGCATGTTAGATGAAGAATTCAACTATAACCTTCAGTAGGCCTAGAAGGCATCAGCCAGGCCTTAATAGAGTATTAGTAGGGCCCTACCAAATTCATGGTCCATTTTGGTCAATTTCACAGTCATAGGATTTTAAAAAATCGTAAATTTCATGGTTTCAGATATTTAAATCTGAGATTTCATGGTGTTGTAATTGTAGGGGTCCTGACCCAAAAAGGAGTTGTGGGGGGTGGGTTTGCAAGGTTTTTGTCAGTAGCATAGCTACGGGGGAGCAGGACAGCGGTGTCAATTTCTTGGTGCCTTTTTAATTTTTACTCACTCGGAGGGAACAGGGGGAGCGATCAAAAAAAAAAAAGCGCCACCCGCTGCAGCACTTTTACTCACCTGGTGGCACTCCAGGTCTTTGGCGGCACTTTGGTGGCAAGCCCTTCACTCACTCTGGGTGTCTTTGGCGGCACTGAAGGACCTGCTGCTGAAATGCCGCCAAAGACCCATGGAGCGAGTGAAGGTCCCTCCACCAAAGTGATGCTGAAGACCCGGAGCGCCGCCGAGTGAGTAAAAGCGCCGCTAGGTGAGTAAAAGCACCGAGCAGGTGGCAACTTTTTTTTTTTGCTTGCTCCCCCTGTTCCCTCCACCTGGCTATGCCACTGGTTATTGTGTGGGGGGTGCGCGGGGGGGGGGGGGGTTGTGGAACTGCTACCCTTACTTCTGCACTGCTGCTGGTGGTGGCGCTGCTTTCAGATCTCGGCAGCTGGAGAGTGGTGGGTACTGACCACCGCCAGCAGCAGCGCAGAAGTAAGGCTGGCATGGTATGGTATTGCCACCCTTACTTCTGCGCTGCTGCTGGCGCGGTGCTGCCTTCAGAGCTGGGTGCCTGACCTACAGTCGCCACTTTCTGGCTGCTCAGTTCTGAAGTCAACACAGAAGTAAGGGTGGCAATACCATGACCCCCCTAAAATAACCTTGTGACCCTTCCGCAACTCCTTTTGGGTCAAAACCCCCATTTTGAGAAACGCTGGCCTCCCCCGTGAAATCTCTATAGTATGGGATAAAAGCATACAAAAGACCAGATTTCATGTGGAAAGCCCAGATTTCACGGTCCATGATGTGTTTTTCATGGCTGTGAATTTGGTAGGGCCCCTAAGTATTAGCTATAACTGAAAGATCAAAACACTATGATCTAATAAGATCATCCTTAACTGGCATAAAAAGTTATAATATATTTAAATGAATTACTATTTCTGTAAAGTACAAACACAGCTACATATTTTCTACTGACAGTGCAGACAGGCACTTGACTTAGGCCTGGAAAATTAATAAAAAAATAAAAGAGGACTGTCTAGGTCTTTTGAAATTCATTCATTATTCATCAGTCACTTTACAGCCAAGGGAGAACATTTTTTTCTTACAGAAGACAAAAGTGAAACTAAAAATACACAAAAGCCCATAATTAATTTTTTTCCTAGGGCCTTCAAGCAAGTAAAAAATTAATCGTAATAATTGCACAATTTAAAAAATTACTCACAATCGCATGATTATTTGCCCGATTAATCATACTGTTAAACAATAATAAAATACCATTTATTTAAATATTTTGGATGTTTGCTACATTTTCAAATATATTAAATTACATTAAATTACAACACAGAATAAAAAGTGTAAAGTGCTTTATATTTATTTTTATTACAAATATTTGTACTGTAAAAAAGAAAAGAAATAGTATTTAAATTCACTTAATACAAGTATTGTAGTGCAATCTCTTTATCATGAAAGTTGAACTTACAAATGTAGAATTATATACCAAAAATAACTGCATTCAAAAATAAAGCTATGTAAAACTTTAAAGCCTATAAGTCCACTCAGTCCTACTTCTTGTTCAGCCAATCACCCAGACAAACAAGTTTGGTTACAATTTGCAGGAGATAATGCTGCCCACTTCTTGTTTACAATGTCACCTGAAAGTAAGAACAGGCATTCACACGGCACTGTTGTAGCCAGTGTTGCAAGATATTTATGTGCCAGATGCGCTAAAGATTCATATGTCCCTTCAAGCTTCAGCCACCATTCCAGAGGACATGTCCCCATGCTGATGATGAGTTCTGCTCGATAATGATCCAAAGTAGAGCAAACCGACGCATGTTCATTTTAATCATCTGAGTCAGATGCCACTAGCAGAAGGTGGTTCAGGTTCTGTAATTTCCACATCGGAGTGCTGCTTTTTTAAGATTTCTGAAAGCATGCTCCACCCCTCAGCCCTCTCAGATTTTGGACAGCACTTCAGATACTTAAACCTTCGGTCCAGTGCTGTAGCTATTTGTAGAAATCTCACATTGGTACCTTCTTTACATTTTGTCAAATCTGCTGTGAAAGTATTCTTAAAACGAACGTGTGCTGGGTCACCATCCAAGACAGCTATAACATGAAATGCGGGTAAAACAGAACAGGAGACATACAATTCTCCCCCAAAGAATTCAGTCAGAAATTTAATGAATACTTTTTTTTAAACGAGGATCATCAGTATGGAAGCATGTCCTTTGGAATGGTGGCCGAAGCATGAAGGGGCATATGCATGCTTAGCATATCTGGAACGTAAATACCTTGCAACACCAGCTACAAAAATGCCATGTGAACGCCTGTTCTCTCTTTCAGGTGACATTGTAAATAAGAAGATGGCTGCATTATCACCTGTAAATGTAAACAAACATGTTTGTCTTAGCAGCAAAGAGTCCTATGGCACCTTATAGACTAACAGACATTTTGGAGCATGAGCTTTCGTGGGTGAATACCCACTTCGTCAGATGCATGTAGTGGAAATTTCCAGAGGCAGGTATATATATATATGCAAGCAAGAATCAGGCTAGAGATAACGAGGTTAGTTCAATCAGGGAGGATGAGGCCCTCTTCTAGCAGCTGAAGTGTGAAAACCAAGGGAGAAGAAACTTCTTTTGTAGTTGGTTAGCCATTCACAGTCTTTGTTTAGTCCTGAGCTGATGGTATCAAATTTGCAAAGGAACTGCAGTTCAGCAGTTTCTCTTTGAAGTCTGGTCCCGAAGTTTTTTTGCTGCAGGATGGCTACCTTTAAATCTGCTATTGTGTGTCCAGGGAGGTTGAAGTGTTCTCTTACAGGTTTTTGTATATTGCCATTCCTAATATCTGATTTGTGTCTATTTATCCTTTTATGTAGGGACTGTCCAGTTTGGCTGATGTACATAGCAGAGGAGCATTGCTGGCATATGATGGCCTATATTACATTGGTGGATGTGCAGGTGAATGAACCGGTGATGGTGTCGCTGATCTGGTTAGGTCCTGTGATGGTGTCACTGGTGTAGATATGTGGGCAGAGTTGGCATTGAGGTTTGTTGCATGGATTGATTCCTGAGTTACTGTTACTATGGTGTAGTGTGTAGTTACTGGTGAGAATATGCTTTAGGTTGGCGGGTTGTCTGTGGGAGAGGACTGGCCTGCCACCCAAGGCCTGTAAAAGTGATGGATCATTGTCCAGGATGGGTTGTAGATCACTGATGATGCGTTGGAGAGGTTTTAGCTGGGGACTGTAAGTGATGGCCAGTGGAGTTCTGTTGGTTTCTTTCTTGGGCTTGTCTTGCAGTAGGAGGCTTCTGGGTACACGTCTGGCTCTGTTGATCTGTTTCCTTATTTTCTTGTGTGGGTATCGTAGTTTTGAGAATGCTTGGTAAAGATTTTGTAGGTGTTGGTCTCTGTCTGAGGGTTGAAGCAGATGCGGTTGTACCTCAGTGCTTGGCCATAGACAATGGATCATGTGTGGTGTGTCCGGGATTGAAGCTGGAGGCATGAAGCATAGGTAGAGAAGGGGCATGAGTGGACAAGAGCTAAGGAAGCATTGTTCCAGGTCAGCCATAAAAAATTTGGCATATTGCGGGGCCATGTGGGTGCCCATAGCGGTGCCACTGATCTGGAGGTATATATTGTCATCAAATTTGAAATAGTTGTGTGTGAGGATAAAGGCACAGAGCTCAGCAGCCAGTTGTGCTGTGGCATTATCAGGGATACTGTTCCTGACAGCTTGTATTCCATCTGTGTGGGGGATGTTTGTGTAGAGAGCCTCTACATCCATGGTGGGTAGGATGGTGTTTTCTGGAAGGTCACCAATGCATTGCAGTTTTCTCAGGAAATCAGTGGTGTCACGGAGATAGCTGAGAGTGCTGGTGGCATAGGGTCTGAGTAGAGAGTCCACATGTCCAGATAGTCCTTCAGTGAGAGTGCCAATGCCCGAGATGATGGGGCGTCCAGAATTTCTGGGATTGTGGATCTTGTCTTAGTGATTGGCTGAACAAGAAGTAGGACTGAGTGAACTTGTAGGCTCTAAGGTTTTATATTGTTTTGGTTTTGAGTGCAGTTATGTAATAAAAAAATCTATATTTGTAAGTTACATTTTCACAATAAAGAGATTGCAATATAGTTCTTGTATCAGGTGAACTGAAAAATACTATTTCTTTTGTTTATCATTTCTACAGTACAAATATTTGTAATAAAAATAATATAAAGTGAGCACTGTAGACTTCATATTCTGTATTGTAATAGAAATCAATATATATGAATATGCAGAAAAACATCCAAAATATTTAATACATTTCAATTAGTATTCTATTGTTTAACAGTGCGATTAATAGTGATTAATTTTTAATCACAATTAATTTTTTTAATCGCATGAGTTAACTGTGATTAATCAACAGCCCTTTTTTTTCAAAACAGTCCAGTTTTAGTTTTGCTGAAGTCAAATTTGCTTCAACATTCATTGAAAGTTGTAAATAGACATAGTTTCTATATTAGACAAATTGGTTCACTGAACAGATAGCACTACAAAAACAATAATAATAAAGTGTCATAATTTGAGTCCGGTAAAAAACAAATGTCTTAACTGATTGTACAAACTGAACATCGAGTCACTTCTTTGAAAAATTAGGGCCTATTTCTGCTCCCACTGAGGCTGTTGGCAAAACTCCCATTGATTTCAATGGGATCAGGACTGAGCCTTTAATAATAAATCACTTTCAGCTATTCTGGCACTCAGATACTATGGTGAAAAGACATGTATAAGTTCCCAGGTAGATAGACAATGTTTTCCTTTGGAAAGGCAAAATAGTATCAAATTTTGGCAAAACAATCTTCACGGTCTTAGTTATATCACCTGTGTAACAGTAACCTTTGGACTCCATAGATACTGATCCCTGTAATCAGATTTTATAAATGGTCATTTCCCGTCATGTGCCTGGGTCCAATAAATAAAGTTCAGTCTCTTACCAGCACACCTGCATTTCATCCCTTCATTACACCAACTCATCTATTCCTGCAACCACTTAAGCGTGTGAGAATTACTCACATGAATATTCGTATTGTCTTTAATTATGTAAATCAAGAGAAACATGATTGAAGCCAATGGAGTCATATCAGTTTAAGTGAGATCACACGCGGCCATTAAAATGTGAGACTGCTGATACACTGGGGAAATTAAAACCATATTGTAATATATTGATTTTTTGAATTGAACTTCTAAAGGTCAAAAACATAAATAAGGCTCCTGGGTTTAAAGATGTTTTCAATGATAAAAATGCATTGGAAAAATAAATGATGATCCATCCAAACACCCTTATAGAAACATCTGCATTTAGGACCAGCTATCTTCACTTGCTTTGGTCTGGCAGGTACAGAGAAGGATGTGGAGGAAGCATGACTAGCCCATGGGGAAAGAGCCATCCAAATTTTTATCAATTGGCCACTTATCACTGACACATGGAATGGCTTTGATGCCTTCACAACAAGCAGCATCCCCCCAAATGGAAGGCCACTGCAATGCTGATGGGAGGTAATGGGAAATCCCAGAGGATCCCTCCCTGAAACAAAAGAAAAGTAATTTTTTTTTATAAATGAACAAAGAAGGTAATAAATAAAGTCTCATAGAAACTAATATGCTGCTAAATTCATGCCTGTATAGGCCATTAGTGAACTGTGCACTGTACTTCTAAATGAGCAAGTGCACTGTAATTCTTTGTCTTTCTTACTGAAACTAAGCAGGTTGCAAAGAGTCATGTCCTTTTTATTAGCAAAACAAGTACAGCAAAACTGGCTTTAAACAACAACCCAAGGGACTGGCAAATGTCAGTTGGCTAGCAGAGATGATATTTAACTGAAAATCAAACAAAGCTGTACTAAAAACCTTAGGGATTCTTTAAAATGGATGATTACAACAAGGGCTTGTCTATTACAGGTTGTCTTTAGTGGTGGTTTCATTGCAATATGGTATTTGTGTACTTTACATTTATGGTAATATTCAGACAGCTTTGTAATAGTAATTGCAAATATTCATTGCCCTTTCTCCTCTCCCACCTTTTAAGAACTGAACTCTCCTAGGCATGAAGAGGCACTTTAGACAATGCATCAATGGAAGAATAAAATCACTGCTTCATAACATTTTTTACTGTAATCTGAAAATTCTGGTTTTATTTGGTGATCTACAAATACACCACACTTTTCTGCCACTATTTGATTTTGCTAATGTTTTGCCTATACCAATTATTATTCTTATTAATATAATGTTATTTGGCATTTAACAGCACAGCACAATTACTAACATAATATTTTTACTGGATAAATATTAACTAACTAACCCTCTCAAACACCCTCTGAGATAAGTACCAGTACCTCAACTTTAGAGAAGAACAATGTGTAGTAGAAAAGAACAGTGACTTGTCCAGGGTCACTGAAAGCATCCTTGTCAGACCCAGAACCAGAAATGAGGTGGCCCTAGCTCTCTGCCCTGTGCTTAGACCATGCCACTCACTAATGAAAACCTCTACAAAGTCATTTAAAATTCAAAGCATATGATGTATTATAATAGCTGTCTATAGCTGTTTCTGAAGAAGATTTGGAGGGACAGTTGTATGGAGGAGAAAAAAGACTTAATGGTAGAGAACCAAAGCAATAAATTACCCTCAATGTTATCATACATTTATATATACACACGTGTATATCATTCATTTATAGAATGCCTTTCAGTGTGAATGATGCTAAAGCCTTTCACAAACTAAGGGTACACCACAAGGCAAAGGGCAAAGAAAAGTAAAAACATGGGGAAACTTTCAGGGTTGCTGCATGGGGATGAAAGGTATTTATACAGGATATTCCCTCTCTTTCTAACTGCCTTTAACCCCTTTGCAAAAAGTCCTTCCTTGAATCTGGCCATGGTTCTGTGCAGGATTTCCTTAGAATTATTCTATTCTGCTTAGACTCTAACAATCTTGAAGGAGCTGGTGGTGGTGAGGAGGGATTGGGGATCGAGATTGTGGCCCCACCATGTCCACACAGCCATACCTGCATGAAGTTTTGCTGACGTTTGTTTTCCTTCCAATTCTTCTCTATACTTCTTCTATACTTATCGGTATAGATTTCTATGCATTACCCCTACTTTTAAAATACTCTGAGGATTAATCTGGTAGCTCTAATAAATTGCTGAATCACTCCATGACATTTTAAAACATGAGGTGAAGAATACTGTATTGACATTAAGTCTAAAGCTTACTGCAAAGAGTTACAAAGGGATCTCACCAACCTGGGTGACTGGCCAACAAAATGGCAGATAAAATTAAATATTCATAAATACTAAATAATGTGCATTGGAAAACATAATCCCAACTATATATACAAAATGATGGGGTTTAAGTTAGCTGTTACCACTCAAGAAAGAGATCTTGAAGTCATTCTGGGTAGTTCTCTGAAAACAGTGTGCAACCTCAATTAAAAAAAAGCTAACAGAATGTTAGGAACCATTAAGAAAGGGATAGAAAATAAGATAAAATATCATAATGCAACAATATAAATCCATGGTATGCCCATGCCTTGAATACTGTGTGCAGAACTGGTTGACCATCTCAAAAAAAGATATATTAGAATTGGAGAAAGTACAGACAGGGGCAACAAAAATGATTAGGGGTCTGGAACAGCTTCCATATGAGGAGAGATTAAAAAGACTGGGAGTGTTCAGCGTAGAAAAGAGATGACATGGGGCAAACATGATATAAGTCTATAAAAACATGATTGGTGTTGAGAAAGTAAATAAAGTGTTATTTATCTATTCACATAACACAAGCACCAGGGGTCACCTAATGAAATTAATAGGCAGCAGGTTTAAAACTCTGTGGAACTTGTTGCCAGGGGATGTTGTGAAGGTCAAAAGTATAACTGGGTTCAAAAAAGAATTAGCTAATTTCATGGAGAATAGGTCCATAAATGGCTATTCGCCAAGATGGTCAGGGATCCAACCCCATGCTCTGCATGTCCCTAAACTCCTTACTGTCAAAAGCTGGGACTGGACAACAGGGAATGGATCACTCAATAAATTGCCTTATTCTATTAATTCCCTCTGAAGCATCTGGCACCAGCCACTGTTGGAAGACAGGATACTGGCTAGATGGAACATTGGTCTGACCCAATGTGGCCATTTTTATGTTCTTAAATGAATAACCAAAGGAATGTAATTACTCAATTTTGAGTTTAATTGGGATATCACCAAACTATTACCTCTATTTTTTCCAAAAGGGTCACGGGACTTTTAATAATCTTCCAATATGTACAACTGATCTTGAGGGTCAGAACCTCAGTTTAAGTCTCATCTGGAAAGCACTGCCTCTCACGCTCTGCTAGGTCATTGGCTCAGTACAGAAAGTAAGGAGCCAGGACTTAAATCAGTACTGACTCCAACACCACTTTCTGGGTTCTTCCAACCCTAGTCAGGGTGCAAACCACTCAGGGATTCCAGTTCACATAATTTTTTCAAGAAACTCATGATATTTGGTGTTTTCTTTAAAACACTAGCCCCTAGAGCCACAGAATCAGAGTCACAGAAATCTAGGACTGGAACAGACCTCGATAGGTCATATAGTCCAGCCCCCTGCACTGAGGCAGCATTACGTATTATCTAGACCATCCCTGAGAGGTGTTTGTCTAACCTGTTCTTAAAAACCTCCTTACATAATTTGTTCCAGTGCTTAACTATCCTGACAGTTAGGAAGTTATTCCTAATGCCTAATCTAAATCTCCCTGGCTGGAATTTAAGCCCATTACATCTTGTCCTGTCCTCAATAAATAAGAACAATTGATCCTCCTCCTCTTTATAACAGCCTTTTATGTACTTGAAAAACTGTTATCATACTCCCCCTGCCCGTATTCTCTTCAGATTGAAAACCCCATTTTTTTTTCAATATTTCCTCATAGGTCATATTTTCTAGACCTTTAGTTATTTTTGTTGCTCTTCTCTGGACTTTCTCCAATTTATCCACATCTTGCCTGAAGCGTGATGCACAGAACTGAGTACAATACATCATCTGAGGCTTTATCAGTGCAGAATAGTATGGAAGAATTACTTCCTGCATCTTGCTCACAACACTCCTGCAAATACATCCCAGAATGACGTTCACTTTTTTTGCAACAGTATTACATTGTTGGCCCATATTAGTTTGTGATCCACTACAACTCCCAGATCCTTTCCTTCAGTATTCTTTCCTAGGGAGTCATTTCCCATTTTGTATTTGTGAAACTGATTATTCCATCCTAAGTGAAGTACTTTGCATTTGTCCTTATAGAATTTCATTCTATTTAATTCAGATCATTTCTCCAGTTTGTCAAGATCATTTTTAATTTTAATCCTATCCTGCAAAGCACTTGCAACCCCTCCTAGCTTGGTATCATCTGCAAACTTTGTAAGTGTACTCTCTATGCTGTTATCCAAATAATGTATGAAGATATCGAATAGAACCCGACCCAGGCCAGATCTCTGCAGGCATGGTGGCAGGTATCACAGGACGGGGGAGGCTGAGCCTCCCCAAATAGCCAGGCATGGTACCGCCCCAAGGCCCCCTCCTGCTTTCTGCTCTTCCCCTGTGGCCTGGGCTGGGGCTAGGGCTGGCCGGCCTGCAGCCTGGACTCAGGGTGGCTGAGGCAAGGGATTCCTGGGGCTGGGGACACTGGGGTTGTGCCTCCCAGTGCTCTGGGCCACCCGCCTGGCATTCCGGCAGGGCCGGCTCTGGCTTTTTTTGCCGCCCCAAGCAAAAAAAAAAAAAAAAAAAAACCCTGCGCAGGGGCCGGAGCAGCAAGGGGGGCGGGGGGAGGACGACAAACCTGACACTCGGCTGGAGTGGCGAAGGGGAACAAACCTGCCAGCCAGACTGAACAGCAAAGGGGGAGGGGGGGGCGGAAAACCTGCCAGCCGGTCAGAGCAACGAGGGGGGAGGGCGGGAAACAAACCTGCCGACCGAAGCAGCGAAGGGCGGGGCGGGTGGGGCACAAAACAAACCGCCCGGCTGGAGCGGCGAAGGGAAGAAAAAACAAAAAACCAAAAAGAAAAAAAAATACCTACGGGGCAGCGGGTGCAGGGGGACTCCCAGCCCTGCAGACCTCGGGCAGCGGAGTGCACACCCCAGCTAGCGGGGCGGGAGGGGAGAAGGGGGGCGGCCAGGGCTTCCTTAAGCGAGGCGCTTGCCATGTGGCCCCTCCGGTGGCGCCCCGGTGCCCCCTGCTGGGAGGGCTCCGCGCCGCTCTGGTGGGTGGGCAGGAAAGGACACAGGCTGCCGTGCTGGGCTTGCTGCAGACCTGGCACCGCTCCCAGCAGCTTCCCTCCTCTGCACTGCTGCCCCCTACAGGGCGGCAGGAGCAGCAAACCAAAAAGAAGAAAACCTGCAGGGGCGGCGGAAGCGGCGAAGTGGAAAAAAAAAAAGCCTTGGACGGAATGCCGCCCCTTGGAATCTGCCGCCCCAAGCGCTAGCTTGCTCGGCTGGTGCCTGGAGCCGGCTCTGCATTCCGGAGCTGGGGCCGCACCACCTGGTGCTCCATGACTGGGGGTGCTTGGGCAGGCTGAGGTGGGGGGGCCAGCATCTGCAGGGGGGAGCTTGGGGGGTTCCAGCGGGGGCAAGGCAGTGCTGGGGGCTAACCTCCCTGAATGGGCAGCTCACAAGCTGCCCATGACTGCAGGACCCCACTTGATATGCTTTTCCAGCTCAATTGTGAGCCATTGATAACTATTCTCTGAGTATGGTTCACATGAGACGGTATCAAATGCCATACTAAAGTCAAGATATATGACACCTACTGCTTCCCCCCATACACAAGTTTTATTACCCTGTCCAAGAAGGATATTAGGTTGGTTTGATACGATTTGTTCTTGACAAATCCATGCTGAGTGTTACTTATTACATTATTTTTGTCTAGGTGCTTACAAATTGATTGATTGATTATTTGCTTCATTATCTTTCTGGGTACCAAAGTTAAGATGACTGGTCTATAATTTCCTGCGTTGTCCTTATTCCATTTTTAATAGATAGGTACTATATTTATCCTTTTACAGTCCTCAGGTATCTCCCCCATCTTCCAAGATTTCTCATAGAATCCCATAGATAATCACTAATGGCTCTGAAATCTCTTCTGCCAGTTCCTTAAGTATTCTAGGATGTTTTTCATCAGGCCCTCCCAAATTGAAGACATGTAACTTGTCCAAGTAATTCTTAACTTGTTCTTTTCCCATTTTAGCCTCAGATCATACCCCATTCATACTGATGTGCTCTATATTAGTTATCAGATCACTGCAAAGATTTTTTGGTGAAAAATTAAACAAAAAAGGCATTTAACACTTCAGCCATTGCTTAATTTTCTGTTATTTTCTTTCCCTCCTCCTTTAATAATGGGCTTACCCCATCCCTAGTCTTCCTCTCAGTTCCCATGTATTTGTAAAATGCTTTCTTGTTACCTTTTATATGCCAAGCTAGTTTAATCTCATTTTGTGCTTTGGCCTTTCTAATTTTGTCCCTACCTGCTTCTATTATTTATATATTCATCCTTTGTAATTTGATCTAGTTTCCACTTCTTGTATGAATCTTTTTTTGAGTTTCAGGTCACTGAAAATCTCTTGCTAAGCCTTTTGCCATACTTTCTATCTTTCCTATGCATTGGGATAGATTGATCTTGTGTTCCCAATAATGTCTCTTTAAAAAAAACTGTCAACTCTCCCAAACTATTTTTTGCCCTTAGGATTTGCTTCCCATGGGATCTTACCTACCAATTCTCTGCATTTGCTAAAGTCCACCTTCTTGAAGTCTGTATTTGGCTGTTTCCCCTCCTACCATTCCTTATAATCATGAACTCTATCATTTCACAATCACTTTCATCCCTGCTGCCTTCCACCTTCAGATTGTCAGCTAGTTCCTCCCTGTTTGTCCGATCAAATCAATAATAGCCTCTGCCCTAGTCACTTTCTTTACCTTCTGTAATAAAAAGTTGTCTCCAATGCATTCCAAGAACTTGTGGGATAATCTGTACCCTGCTATATTATTTTCCCAACAGATAGATGTCTGGGTAGTAGACGTTCCCCATCACCACCAAGTCATGTGTTTTGGATGATTTTGTTAGTTTAAAAAAAAAAAAAAAAACAATCTCATCCACCTCTTCTTCCTGGTTAGGTTGTCTTTACTAGAGGCCTACCATGACATCACCTTGTTCTTTTAACCCTTTTATCCTTACCCAGAGTCTTTCAACAGGTCTGCCTCCCACTTCTAACTCAGCCTCAGTGCAAGTGTATATATCTTTGAAGCACAAGGCCACCCACACCTCTTCCCTTTTTTCTCAGCCTGTTCTTCCAGAAAAAACTGTACCCTTCTATACAAATATTCCAGTCATGAATTATCCCACCAAGTTTCTGTGGTGCCACCACTATTGTATTTGTGATTATTCACTAGTATTTCTAATTATTCCTGTTTATTCTCCAAATTTCTTGTATGAGTATATAGACATCTGAGTTGTTTATTAGATGTCCCTTCTATATTCCTCTTGTCTTTCCTTTGACCATGCTTCAGTTTCCCATGTTCCCCTCAGATTCCAACCCTTCACCCAAGTCTTCAAGTTTTGGACTTACTGGTGGCTTTTGTCTCCTGCCCCCATCAAACCTAGTTTAAAGTCTCCCTCACTAAGTGATGTGGCTATGTGAGAATCTCCGTGTTCATAAGTAATAATTTTAAAAGTGTCTAGCTCTCATGGTAGTGCAGAAAAGCTTGAAAATGTGACTCAGTTGCCCCCAATGGTTCTAAACCAGAATCAAAATATAAAATGTATTTTATCTAATTATTTTGGGGTGCATAACTCATGATTTTTGAATGTTTGAATGTGTCAATACTGCTTACTTAGCTTGTGAGCTGATTAAATCATAGCACAAGACAGTATGTGTAAAAATCTTTGATATTCTATTTTCAGGAAGTTATATCCCAGATTAGTTCTTCATCTACAACACTAAAACCTCCTGTTCTTTATGATCTGGGAAGATGGACCTTTTTTATTATAATTATTTTTATGTTTATCTGCTTTATTAGATTTCAAAAATAGTATGAAAATAAATATTGTTACAGAATAGTAGTATATAGTCTATTAATTGTGGATAATACTCATGTTATGTCCATGTCCTTTTGATCAAGGCCAGTCCTAGCCACAACAACAACAACAGGTCGCAACCCCATAGTTTGGGGTTCCTACTATTTACATAAACTTACAAAATAAGATCAGCCCCTCACAGGCCTCTGGCACCCCTCTGACCTCTTAGCTGAGTCTATTCTGAATTTTCAAGTATGACCAGAGCATGGTGAGTAGAAGCTGTAGGGAGACCATTGGTGGTAAGGACGGGAGGGATCTATGTGGAATACATGCTAGAGTAGACAGCAGATGTTACTTTGCACAGGGCCACACCAAACTGAGGTGTGGCCTTAAGTGCTCATATCCAATATAGTACAGTATATCCCATTATAATTTTTCTTGTAAATCTGCAACATTTGAGCTGGAGCCAGAGAGCTATTTCAGAATTCCACCAGAAACACATAGTACCATAGAAATTTAGAGGTACATATTAGACTATTCAAAATATTTAATACTGGAATAGGAATTACAAAGAATACTTGTTTTCTCATTTTCTAAAGCCTGCTTCTCCTAAACTGCATTTCATAATGTCAAGCACACCATCAAGGCAATTGTTCCATGATACAATTAAATTGTGTCTAGAAATCTGTTGATGGTTGCCATGGTGTTTAGTTTATGCAGAGACATTATCCTTCCTTGATAACTCACAATAGGTCATTTCCCTAGATATCTCACAAATTTGACATGCATTTATAACTCAGTATTGTAATATTCAAATAGGCTACCACTCTATTCAGTACCTAAATTATTTTTGGTAAACAAATGATATTAAGCAGCATTCAATTGTGTCAAATATGCAAGTTTCCTTAATATGAATACCAATCCTAAAAGACTAGCAATATATTGAAACATTTCTTCCACTGCTCTTTAAAGGGACAATTTTAATGAGTTTTATCATGAGCAAAAAAGGTACAATTCTGCAAGTTATTTTAAGTCAATAGGTGCCACACAGAGCAATATGAGAAGAGCAGAGCAAAATTTTTCTGGCAAAATAAAATAAATTTAAAAAAAAAAAAGATTCAGCACACCAAAATGTCATAATTCATGTTAGTTTTGCCAAATTCTTTTTATTGGGCCCCACCTTTCTCCCCTCCCTCCCCCCAAAAAAAACAAACACACATTTTGTTTTGCCATTTTCAAAATGAAACATTTTGATTTTCAAAATTTCTATCAAATAATTTTTTGAAAAATTAAATGTAAAAACCAATCAAAAGCTAAGTTATATTTTTGTTCCAGGTCAAACTAAACATTTTGTTTGACCCAAAATATTTTTTTCAATGTTATGGTTTGCCAAAAAATTAAAAATTTATTTTCAGTTCAACCTCAAACAATTTTTTTCCTGGAAAGGCCAATGAGCCAACTAATCCATTATTTAACCAGCTCTACTCCTGGGTCTGCCAGCACAATCACCATAGATTTGGGGAAGAGGGGCTTCTATAGGTAAAGGTTTTGGTACTACAGAGCCATTTTTCCTATCATACTACCTTCTTTGGGTACTTTCCACTAGCAAGTTTGTACAGTACCTAGCACAACATAGTTCTGTTCCTGGTTGCGCCCTGTAGGTACTAATATAATAAAAATAACATGGGATAGATTCATCTTGATAATCAGATGGCGTTAGTGGTACATTAATCAAAACTCAGATATTTGGAGCTTGCTAAGTTCTACTTAGCACCTCCTCAACTCCCTGAATTTTCAGGTGTTCAATCACACTGTTGGTGAAGTTTATTGAGTATTGTGCTGCTCCACCTTTTTATACCAGTGCTTTTCTATTTGGATTCTTGATTATACAGCTCACCAACAATGATATTAGTAAGGTATTTCCCATTTTGTACTGGATTGTAGAACAGCACACTTCAGTGACATCCTTAGCAATAAATAAACTTTACTGAGTAAGTAGGGCACATTACAAACTACTTTTCTAAATATGAACAAATTTAGCTTCAGCAGGTGACTCTGAAAAGCTCTGGATGACAATATTTACTCGATAGCTCAACTTCTAATATGTGATGCCCCAGTGTGTCGTTGTCATCCTTTTACTTTTGTTTTTTATTTTACCATGTAATCCTGGCCATTAGACCAGGCTCCCTTCCAAATAGCTTATATATTGGCTATTGTTCATTTTAATGCCTTTGTGATTACTGTACCTGCTACTTTGCTTTGAATCTGTTGCTATGACAATCAAATACTCGATGAACAGTAAGAATATATGTTTGTAAGACTTAGCAGAGAGAAAATTCTGTATTTAAAAAGCATATGCTGTTTCTGTAATATAATGCTTTCTACAGTAAGTAATCCAGCACAGTAAAAAGTGCATTAAAATTGAAGCACCACAGATAGTGAATATATCCAGTTCCATCTTTGGTAAAGTGTGTGAACCAAATTCATCCACTGACACTATCCCTTCATGACCAGAAATGAATTTGGTTTGTCCCATGACATCAATACATTTTGTATAGTCATGGTTGTATGTATTTCTCTGAACACTACATGCTTCCATCAGAAACATGAATCCAGCTTATAATCCTAATATCTATATATACTAAATGACTATGAGGAATCTGTACAATGACAGAAACTACGCTTGATCTTAGCCAAAGGCCGAGAAAGAGCATCTCTGAACAACATGTAATTGCAAACGACCCTAGAGTTCCTGGAAATAAAGAGAAGTAACAATCTACAAAACATTCTGTTTTACTCAGGGCACAAATTCTTGAATCTTTCACTACTGGTCCTCCACCACACCTCCAGTGCTGCTGTCTGCCATTAACATTCCATTGAAGTCAATGGAATGTTAGGGGACACGTGCTAGTACACAAAACAGAAAAGCAAGTGTTCATGGATCATTCAGCAACAATCGAGTGGTTAAACTAATGAAAT
Source organism: Mauremys reevesii (assembly GCF_016161935.1). NCBI lineage: Eukaryota > Metazoa > Chordata > Testudines > Geoemydidae > Mauremys > Mauremys reevesii. Next base: position 133,716,105 of record NC_052625.1, read on the forward strand.
TTTATTTTATCCTTGTCAAATATCAGGGGGTAGCCATGTTAGTCTGTATCCACAAAACAAGCTTATGCCCAAATAAATCTGTTAGTCTTTAAGGTGGCACTGGACTTGTTGTTTTTATTTAATTCTTGGTTATGTTTGCAATTTGTACAAACATTTATAAATTATAGAGCTGAAATATAGCTGTATTTCCCCTCTCCCCCCCCCATAAGAGGACAAAGGATTTCTCAACACAAAAGACCACTTTGACAATAAAATCAATGAATTATGCCTGGATACAAGTTCAATATTTCCACTGAAGTAAAATAGGAATTACATGAGCATACCAAAGAACAGAGTTTGCACTGAGATCCACAGTGCATTATTTTAGACCTACCTACTTGCACTGTCACTATCTTTCATTGTTCTCTCACCCATAATATGGTTTCTATCTCTTAAAAAAAGTTCTGGAGGTGTAAGCCTCTGCTCTAAGTCTGAACTGATTACTGCATTTAATTCTGAGACATTTAATACTGAATTAATTTTCTGATAGTTTACAAGTTACTCTGTTGATTAGTTTATGAATTAAATTTAATTTAAAATAGATCCTTCAACAAAATTTAGCACCTTTCTCCCAGGCATTTTATTTGCCCCAATGGTCTTCATAATGGCCTAAGTTCACCAAGCTTCCTTTATATTTAAGAATCAGTGAAATCTTATGCATAGGCGTCACTTGAAGAATTTTAAAAAATATTAATGGCCCTTTTTGCTGTTATTATGCATAAATGAAAATTACTCCTTCAGCAGAGGCTGAAGAATAATGTTCAGTGAATCCCATGAAAACCTGCCCGTTTTCAAAATGGCTGCCGTCCCCTATTATTGTTACTGAGACTGAGGACACAAGCTGTTATTAGCAAAGATGGCCACTGTTTCTACTTGTTCATCAGTGTTCTCCTGCGCCTCCTGACAGTAGAGTGAACTATCATCTTCTCTCAAGGCAGCTTGGCTTTATTCCTATGGGAAACAATGAAAAAGAGTTGCCATTGTGAAAGAGGACATCCTAACTGAGGTCAGCCTGTGGCCATGGTCGTACTGAGAATGGGAAATTGAGGCTATTTTGACAGAAGGAAATTCTTCATGTCTCTGAAGGAGAAAGTTTATTGCCAGTCTCTGTTCACAAATAATCTCTGAGTTATAGAACAGCAGCATAAAATGATCATTAATACTAATTATTTCTTGCCATAAACTATTCATTGTATCAGATCTACACAAAAGGATGAGATGGAAGGAAGGAGAAGCTAGGGTTGAGAGTGTGTGTGCACACAAGAGAGAGGGGGGAGGGGGAGAAAGGAATGTGAAAGGCCAGAAAGTGGGGAGAGGAAGGAGGGCAAACCGGCGGGTGGAGGGGGGAATGCAGAAGGGAAGACAAAGCCAGGTATGTGTGCAGTAGAGTAAAAGTGGTGCCTGGGGGAGGGGGCATTTGAGTTACGTGTGTGCAGGGTAACATGCAGGATAGCAGGGAAACTAGGGTATATGTTATGCTTCTTTGTCCAGTTCTAGCAGTATAAAGAAACTGAACCCAGCTTAACTAACTACTGTGATCTGGCTGCTTTGTGCTGCTCTAGCATGGTATAAAGCAGCCAGAACATACTGAGGAATCGCCCTACAAATTAAAATGGAGACTTTTTTAAATAAGTGTTCCTATTTCATATCTTCAGATCACTAGAAATATCAACTGCTAACATTCATTTTGAGCTTGCAGTTTAGTTTTCATGTATGAAGTTTTTAACAATTAAAAAACAAAACAAAGGAGATTCCCAGACTATGTTAAGAAGTTAAGGTGGATAGTATATACAAGATAAACCACTTTACTATATTATTGTTTTAATTACCCCAAAGATTACACATAAACTCAGGAAATTCAAAGTTAAGGATAAACTTAATATATTTGGATTTTCTTTTAAGATACGGAAATGCACATTTAGGGCACCTACACAACCTTAATTCTGCTATTTTACTCTAAAGTACTCCCAACTTTAACTCCATCTTAATATAGTGTTTGTCTGGGAATAATATTTGCCTCAGCAATTTTTGCTTATTGTATGTTTACTATCCTTTAAGACAAAAACAAACTATTGTAATTTAAATTCCTCATTTACTCTAAATTTCCCAGGTTATCACTTGGTCCCCCTGATTTTTAAGTGTCTTCCCAAAGGGAACAGTTAGTCCTTGCACTACATCAATATTATAGTATTATAATATTTCACTTAGGTCACTTCCAAATCTACTGCTCTCTGAAGTGACTAAAAGCTCAAATTCATCAGCCTCTCATTTATTGTGCTTATTTCTAAAACCTATTGTTGAAATTCTGGTTCCCTTATATTGGAAAGACTCACCCCTGTGCAAAAATATCCTTTATGAAACAATTACCAAAATGGAACACACTATTCTTGATAGTATTGTATCTATGCCTTGAAGAGTGACAGTTTTACTGATTTTGCTTTGTATTCTATGGTTTTGGAACATTTCAGTATCCCAATTTGCCCCTGTTACTGATACCACATGCTGGGCTGGTGGGCTGGGTTACAAACTCTTTCTACAATAGCCTCTACATATCTTTTCTGGGGAGTAGTACTCTGCTCAACTCTTGCATGGTCTCTCACGTATATTGGAACAGATTTTGAGATCTTATATTTGATAGTCTTACCAAACATATATTCATGCCTCTCATACTTCAGTAAAGTTCCCAAACCAGACCTTGGTTATTAACATTCACGTAAACCTATGTGATGGAGCAAAGGGATCCTATTCAGTTTCTGGCTGGGAGACAATGCTAAAAATGCTGGGCGGGAGGAATAGGGCAAGGGGTGGATGATAACAAGGAGTTGCACAGGACCGTAAAAAAGAAAACCAAGCTGCGTTGCTGATGGGGACACTTTAAGAATTGTTTAACAAAAGTTCCTCTTCCCAGATTATGATAGATCCTTAACTTTTTTCAGAACACTTAAGCACTGCTGTTATCCAAACAAAAATGTTGGTAAGAGGGAGGAGTGAGTCTGCAGCAGCTCTGCACAGGAATTCTGATAATCCACATTGGTAGCAGGTTTCCTCCGTGGCTGTGTAAACCAGCAGCCAAGAAGGGAAAGACGTTGAAACTACGGGAAGATTTGGGTACAGTCTCAGCCTGCATGACAGCTGAAGCAAGCCTTTTATTCTGTTACTTTGGGGACTATGGATGAAACAAGCCCTCAGCCTTTTATGTCTAAGCCTTGAAGTGGCATCTCTGTTTTGCAATAACTTCAGTTTCAATAACCCACACTTCACAGGTGTTTGAATCTAACCAGACATGCAGAGTCCATTGATAGACCTACCTCTGCTCCAAACAGCCTGTCACACCACTTTAAAGCTAGAAAAATTAACATGTATAACAGACCCTTAGTTTCCTGGTTTGATGATCCAATTTTCTCTTTAGCAAGCTCTTTTATCTCCGCACCATGACTCCACACTTTGATCAAAAGTTTTTAATGCAAAATCCCATTAAGACCTAAGCAAAACACCCACAGCATTTCTGTCACCTGTTATGGCATCCGTTATTCAGTGAGCCACTAGTCCACATTAATTTGACTGTTGAAAGAACAATCTACTGAACTAGCTGTAAGTGCAAAATTGACATCACAAATGGAAAATCAGAGCTTTGTTTTGCACATTTAAAATATATGCTGGGTAGAATATAGTCTGCATAAACATTGTGAACTAAAACCTCACCTGTTTTTTTTATCAGCATAGCTCCATTGTCTTAAATGTAGCTGTGATAATTTACACTAGGTGAAGGATTTGAACCCATGTTTAGTTGTGAATCCAACTGGCAAAATTGTACTCTGATAGAATGTTACAAGCAGTCATTTCTTACTTTTCTAAAATAAATCACCACATCTAAAAACTTAAACATACATACCCTGAATGCTAAAATGAGTTCAACTAATCTTGTTCAAATTTAATTCCATAGATTTGTTATACTGTTAATGAACACAAAATTCTAGCACAAGAAATGAATTAAAGCAAAACTTAGCTTTTGGTGTTTATCCTAAAAGGGAATGGCTTGTATCCACCTATTGTCCTTTGAGAATTGTACATTACTCACAAATCTTCTCAAAGCTGGTGTTTATTTTACTCTTAGGTCTATTTAAATACAGAGAAATAGCATTAAAATTAAAGAAAAGGCTTAAATGGTCCCACAATACTCATACCTATCCCCTTGGTCAGGTCAGTAAACCCAAGAAATTCTGTTTTGATGCCTCAAGCTGCCACCACCACAAAAAAACTCAGACAATAAAAATGCTCCATTCTTTCATTTTTCCTTCATGACATCTGTCTGATTAGTGCCTCAACATTGCCAGATCAGCTATGTTCCATATTAGCAGATGAAAACTGAAAAAAGATATTTAACACAACTCTCACTATTATAAATGAAACTGAATGAAAAATGCCAGAGTAGTAAGTATTCTGTGTAATCCAATTAGCAATATGCTGCAATAGACTGCTATTTTGAAACATAATACTACAGCCTCCCCATTAAGAGCATCCCTACAGACTTGTTTTCTGAAATGCACAATTAATTGATTAGCGTGTTCTAAAATAGAGCAAATCCAGACCAAACTAGTCAGTCTTTAGGGAATATTGTACTTAACTCTGGATTCAGGTTACATCAATTACAAAAATATAATAAAACAAGTACATTAGCACTTTTTGAAGTAAATAACTATAGATATTTATAAAGATTTTAACATCTGCTATTAAATATTGTGGTGAATAATTTATTCAATGTCAAACTAGCTTGATATCTTGGAAGTAAAATTCATATTACTAAAATTAACTGTGTCACTTTGGTGCTCTTCCTTTTACTGATTCCAACCACTATATCCAAGGAATATCTGAAACAAATTAAAGCCATGTTAGCTGCAACCAAAGTTATAAACCTATTCTATTAAAACAAAGGTGACAAGCCAACACTGGTAATTTCCCTGGTGTAAAACATAAAATACTGTAGGTGGACCTCAAATCCACATCACGGGTAATTGAAAGTGATTTATCTTTACGTCAACACAGCATTTTTCACAAGTTAGCACTGTGGCCGGGCTTTGTTGGGCCTTTATCTTATTACACTTCTAGAGCCTATTTTTCATTTATACTAAGGGCTCTTTTCACCACTCTGGCAGTGTAAAGGGACCTTAGTGGGTAAAAATGCAATTTCACCCATTTGAAGGTTCCTTTATGCAGCCATAGAAGTGTAAAGGGACTTTAGTATCAATAAGAATCAGATCCTGAGAGTCTTGTCTGGGCTGTTGAAATGAAAGGATTAGGAAGCATAGCTCACCTTTGATTTCTAGATACTAAACTCCCATTTGAGGCAAAAAGATATTTGATAATATGCACATATATTCGGTATGATCCTACCTTTGGTCTTATTTGTTTCTAGTGATAATTTAATTGTCCTTTTTAATATTGAGAAATCAATTTTATTAAACTAATTACAGTACATCATCATCACTAAAGGTTTATATCACATAGAGACCCCGCTGTGTTCCAGAAAAGCACTTTAGCACAAACTTCAGTGGTCTACACCAAGGTTATATCGAGAGAGAGAGAGAATGTCCTTGCCCTAAAGAAGTTACAGTCTGAATAGATTTCAAATTATTTTGTTTTAAATCTTTTTCAGAAGTTCCATGGTTGTTTGTGGTGTTTTTTCTAGGGTTTGTGGGGCAGACCCTTGCTTTCTTCCCACGTCACTTGCAGGGGGAGAGATAGCTCAGTGGTATGAGCATTAGCCTGCTAAACCCAGGGTTTGTGAGTTCAATCCTTGAGGGGGCCACTTAGGGACCTAGGGCAAAAATTGGTCCTGCTAGTGAAGGCAGGGGGCTGGACTTGATGACCTCTCAAGGTCCCTTCCAGTTCTAGGAGATTGATATATCTGCAATTATTACCTTTACCTTTAAAAATGCAGAGAACACACCACATATGTGGCTTATCATTTTCTTTAGTATCCATCACCATAGTATCTAACCTCACATATTTTTTGTGGTGCATACTATGGTATTAACATGTATATATTAAACCCTCAAGGAAGAGTTATGTTTTGGTATATTTGTAATGGAAATACTTCCTTAATAGCTTACTCTACTCCTTAATGAGATTCAGGTCTGCATGTTTAAAAGAAGCATATAGATTTAAAGCTTACCTGCAGGTTTCAAAGATCCTTCCTCAAGTCATAGCACCAATAGTGTACAACTTGTATTATATTTTCCCTAAAGGTGTATTGATGGTAAAAAAAATATTGTCACTGTATGCACAGACTTCAGTAAGCCACTCTATGCTTTGGGAAGAACAGATAACGATGTGAACTTCAAGAGCAAAGAGATTTCATCTTGCTAAAGAAAAAGGTTTCTGATTAAAAAAGAGAATTAAAGGTGCTCTCTCTTTAAGTTTAATGGCTATAAAATCCAGATTTCTAGCACTATAAATATTGCTTGCAACTTAGAGGCTTAGAATCAATCCGTTTAAACAGGTATTGTTTTCTAGCTTCCTGTCAGAAATTCACTAGCATGGCTCATACAGGTATGTCAAAATCCAAAGTTCATATAATAAAAAATGTAGTAAAATTACACTAATATACTATTGAAAAATTTCTCATGAAATAAAAGCCTACACTGATGGACAGTGAGTTGCATGGAATACATCATCTTGTGAGAAATTAAATGCAATCCCAGGAGCTTTGCTTGAACAGGGCTGGTTGAAACATCTGAGCCTTCTGCACTCATTCCAAATACTGGGTGAGGAAGCGGGGAGGAACATAGGTGTCAACCTCAGGAGAAGCTTTTCCCTCTTAATATTCTACTGACCATTAAATGTGACTGAAGGGATTTGAATGGTTGTTTCAAATGACCTTTGAGGGAAAAAAAATGCACAAAGATATGGAAGGATATTGTCAAAAGAATTTTTCATAGGCTGTAAAGCAATGAGAATCTGGAACCAGGCTGCAGCATAATTGTAGTTGGAAGCATGCAAGTACAGTCATAATAATTTTCTGTCCTCTGATCTTGCTGATGCATTTTCTCTGTTGTATACTGTTGCCCATGTATTTCTCTTATTCTTCAAGAGAAGTTTATTCTTTTGGAGAAAACTGAAGAATACAGCAGCTTTTATTTTTAACTCAAAGGCTATGTCTGAGCAATATATTTGATTTTCTGAAGCCTGCAGTAAGAAGACCTACACTATCATTACCTGATAGTGATGATTTATACTCTGGAAAGTGGCTGTGTACTTTTTATTCAGTAGTCCCTTTTCTGTATTCAGTCATCTGCTCATTTTAGTGACAAAACTTTTCTTACTTCTGTTAGCCCTATAGACACAACACAATTAAAAGAGTGAGCTGGACTCTGTTCCTTCTTGGGCATCATCAACTAAATTGCTTATTATGTTCCCTTCAGTTACACTTGTGTAAATCAACTGCTGACATTAGGACTGGAGAGGTCATTGAGGACAATGGAGATGGAACGCAAAGTACAAATGTCGCCTGCAGAACCTTTTCTACTCTTGATAATACAAGAGTAAAACACAGCTTCTCAGATCTCAGACTCAGTTGGAAGTTAATAAACCTTTTTTTTATTTATAAACTAAGTATTTCACATGGAACTCATTACAGTACAATAAACATAGAACCACACCATTTTGAGAGTCACTTTTCATAGCAGAACCACATTATGTTCTGTACAAATTTTATGTCTCTTTTTAGAATTAAATCCTTGGCTTGACTCGTACTATGAGTGGGAGCAGAGCCTAAACTGTTCTGTTACAGGAATGCTGCTAATCAGAGCAGGATTTCACTGCATTGTAAGGCAGGCTTTGTTGCTCCTGTGAGCAGCAGCTCAGTGCGCCCCAGGTTAGTGCTTGTTGATGACTGTAGCATACATGCTGGCTAGATGGGGAGATTTGATTTATCATGCTTTCCTAGGGCCACGGTGCTTGGGCCCCTCTGTTAACAAACCCTCCCTTCTAACTCTTTCTTGAGAGCTTTGGAGAGTCCCTGTCGTGCTGCCTACTCAAGGGGGATGGGTTGCCCAAGCCCTTTTCCCCACTTATATCCTCCCCGTTGTGCACCAGCTCAGGACAGGAAAATATTTAGCCTTTAGCATATATTGTATGTTTATAAACCTAAACTCTTTTGCAGCTCCACAAACAAGAATTTGAATAATGTAATTGTGACACTGAGAGTCACCACATAGTGCTATTGCAGATAGTCTTGTTAGTTCTGTTCAACTACATATGTAAGTAACTAGCTTGAGAGAAATTCTGATTGTTAGCCTATTTTCCCCTAAACTCTCAGCACTGCTACCAATGATGCAACTCAGTGATTATGCTAATGTATATGTAATGGTAGCTCCAGCTTTTTAACCATTGTGTCTTTAGACCTGCCTACTTCATTATTTTGCTGAATTAATTTATGAATTAACTATCTTTTTAGTTTTAGTTTTTTTAAACTTGTATTCCAGGGCAAAGTTTTGCAGTAGTAGTCACAAAACCAATGAGCTATTAATGTCTATTTTGGTTGGGCCATTTGTGTATAGTTGAGGTTTACTCAAATATTTTAGGTGTAATTAATATGCATTTTTCTATTTAGTGTCTTGCGATGGGTTTATATACCCCATATTAGTGATGAGGAAAGTAATTAAAGTGACTCTGTGAGCACAAAAGGGCTTCAACTGGAATGAATTATAGCTGTTATAAAAGCGTGCCCCTCAGAAAGAGAGATGTTCTTACGGAGACGGTTGAAGGAGAGATATTCTCTGGAGATCAAGGAGGAAGAGACCCTATCTGGGACAGCTAGCTGGGATTTTAACTATTACAATGCAAGCCTTGGAAAGAAGCTATGTAGCTAGTGCCTGAGCAGGCCAGAGAGACTGGCTAAAACCCACTGGCTCAGGCACTGATGACTGCTTTAAATAAATCTGGGCTGGAGAAAAGCTCTCTGTTAGAGGTTTCCTTACTTTGGGATCATATCAAAACAGCTAGCTTTTTCCCTCTTAAAGGATTAGTACCACTCAGGTAAATGGTCAGGTAATATGGAACTTCCACTGAATGTAAGTCTGTAGTAAATGAAGTTAGAATTACGATTTCTGCAAGACTTGGACCATCAAACTGGACAAAAAACAAGAAAACCTAGCTACTGACATTTGAAATAAAGAGCACCTGATGAGTCAGAAACACCCATTCTGACAATCAAATCAAACATCAAGCCAAAGAGTTAAACAAATTCAAGATCTTCAACGCATGCAGGCAGCTATGGTAATTTTTTAAGAAATCTGTAAGAGGCTAGTCCTGATAGAGACAAGGGAGTAAGACATTGGGTTTGTGTAGTGAGACAACAATTCACCCAGGTGCACCTCCTGCTGGTCATTCTGGTAATTAGTTCTGTCCACTCAGGAGCACCTTCCGCAGGCCGGTGTCTCACTTGCCGCTGGCCCCGGTGTCCCTCCCAGACCCCGGTGCCCCTTCTCTTGGGGTTCTGCCCCCTGCAGTACCCCACAGTGTCACTGGGTCTCCCCTCCCCAGGGAACCCCCAACCCCCTATCCCCACCTCACCTCAGTCTTTGGCTACTGCCAGTCACCGTCCAGCCCCTGCTCACTGGGGAAGACTGCAATATAATTGCCACTCATCATCAGCAAGGAGGGTTTGGACCTGCTGCATCTGCACACCTTTTCTGGCCTGCAGCCTGGGGGTTTTCCAGGCCGGAGCTCCCCAGCTCCTCTGGCCTTTCCCCAGCCCTGCTCCAGTCTAGGTACCCTGCTCAGCTCCCAGCAGCCAGGCCCATCCCTCTCAACAGCTAAAGAGAGACTACCTTAGCTCCAACCTAGCAGGGTTATAGGGCCAGCTGTGGCTTGATTGGGGCAGGGCCTCAGCTGAGGCTACTTCCCCAATCAGCCTAGGTTTTTCTCTCAGCCCCAGCCCTCTTCAAGGCTGCTTTTGCCCCTCCGGGCAGGACCGGGGTGACCACCCTGCTACAGTATGTCTACACTGTAAATGAAGGTATGATTGTAGCACAGAGAAGCACAGCTGTACTAGCTTTAATGTAGCTACCACAAGTAACAACAATAGTGAAGAAGTGGTGGCAGGGCTTGTATTCAAAGTTAGCCGCCTGCTAGGAATCCACGCTGAAGCTCATGCTGCCATGTCTCCACTACTATTGTTACTTATGTACCCATGGTAACTAGATTAAAGCTAGTGTGGGTATGCTTACCTAGGCTACAATCACACCTTCATTTGCAATGCAGACATATCCTTTGTTGAAATATAACTTTGAGATATTGACTAGGGCCAAAAAGAGCTGCAATTGCAGGAATGGTGATGCCATTTTAAATATTCCCCTTGGTCATAAGATTAGAAGACAGCCAAAAAATTGAGTCCATGCTAGGATACAGGATATCAATAATAGGTTTAGAGATTTACAACTATAGGGGTGAAATGAATATACCTCAACTTTCGGACCCACAAGTATTTCTGTCAATATTACAAGTAGTTCTTGTTTATTCTGCTACCAAATCATCTGCACAACAGAGTCTGTATTTTTGTTTATTTTGTACTTTGTGAAAATAGGAAGCAATTAACAGTATTGTTACTCACCCTACTGAGTGTATCGAATGTGTTCACCTACCCACGCTTTGATTTTCCCCTTCTATCTATTGCTGATACATGACATCCTCTCCCTGTACTGCTTAAGTCTGATGAATACAAGAAGATAAGTTTTATTAAAACTTAATAATTCAATATATAACTAATAACTCCAGAACAAATGCTTAAATATGATTTTATCATGACCAGAATGTCTGTAGACTAATAAAGAAGATTTAAAAAGATACCCAAACAGAAGATTCAGGTCTTGTTTTGAAAGGCTATGTAACCTTGAATATAATTTTGAAAAAGCAGATGTTACCAAATGTGAGAAAGAGAGCTCTTGAATTCCTCAGATGCAATTGCATTTTTTAATCTCCTTCATTAGTGTGCAAACATTCTGGTCATGAATAGGTCATACTCAATCATTCATTCTGCAGTTATTAATTATGTATTGCATATAGTACATGCACTCTGAATAAATAAGCATAAATGGTCTTTATAAACCACAGGACATGTGTCGATTTCTTTGTACTATATTTTGGAAAAAAAAAGATCATGATATAACATATCATACTTTGCCACTTGAGAGATACAATTAAACTTATGAAAAAGATTGCAAATTTTTAAAGGATATTTTTGTTCAAACATTTCAGATCATATTTGTATAGATTAGATAGTTTAAGATAATGAACCAAATCAAACCCGGCATGAGTGCAGCTCCATTGAACTAAGATATTAAGTTGGCCATTAATTTCACAAAAATTTCAGGAAGTACTTCTGAATGCTTGTTTATGTGGGCATACTATAGAAAAACAGATATTACTAAATGTAGATAAAGGAAGGGGAAAGTACAGTGTATTGCTTGCAACACTCATGAAGGCAGTATAAACAAACTGCTATTTAAATATATCTATAATTACAGCACTGAAAATCTGTTATGTAAATGAATTCCTATGATCTGGTAGGTGCTGGAATCAATTAGGGGCTTGCCTATTTGAAGTTCTTTCTGGAAGTGCCTGAGAATGAAAGATGCTCTTTCTACTGTTGCTCATTTGAAATTGGCATTTCTATGTGGCAGACGGTGACCTTATCCCTGCACTTTAGCTAAAATGGTTTTTATTAAGCCTAAACAAGTGTGAACAGTACTAATTTCCTGCAGCAGACAGAATCTGAATGAGTGTATGTAAGTCCTGCCTTACCATATGAAAAAGTGTTCATTGTGCCAAGACATTATAGACAGCTTCTAAGGATTTTATCTGAATTTGCATTTTATCATTAGTCGCAAAGCTAGAGGCCCAATTCATTTTAAGAAATTCTTCTAAGGGTTGCTGAGGGTCATTTGTGGTTAGTTCTGGTTCTGAACACTAAACAGTTTATCAAAAAAGAGAGAGAGGAAAGCATACATGGGTTCTCGAGACTTGATGATATAAGATGTCCAGTGTGGTGCACACAGCTAGTTTTCATCAGGAAACAATCTGTTCTCACTGCTATAATGAATGATTGGACACAATTACTCCTTGAACCAATCACTCCTCCTCAGCTAATTTGGGAGTACTGTCATTCTGCTCTGACAATCTAAAAGCACACGTTATCATAAAAACACACATGCGATATCCACACAAAGTTACTAGAAGCGCTGACAGGCGTCACTACAGTCTTGCATCCTCCGGGCATCCACCGCAGGGGTGAAAGCATCATATGCGCTCCACCAGAGAACAGACTCATTGTAGGGCTCCTGAGTCATTCTAATTGGTCCTCCAACTAACTACTTCAAAGAAAGAACGGAGTTCGGGGACAACTGCTTATGTTTTGAAAATCCTCCCTGCTCTGAAGCAGGTAAATGATTCTTCCCCGTTGAGACATTTATAGAACCTATTCTAAGTCTTACAATATTTATGTGAAGGAAACTTAAGTGAAACATGATTACTATAGGTTAGATGCATGGCATTTTTCAATGACCCTAAAAGCAATGAAGTGATGACTGTAATATGAACCCTTTTCCTGAAAAGAAGAGTGATCTGAGTTTTATTACTGATACCAAGTGTATTTAAATGTGGTACAAAGATATTTGTTGGAAAGATAACTCTGAAGATTAATTATGCATAATGTTTTCAATTCCTTGGCTTTCAGAACAGTTTAAATCCTCAGCAGGAAGGAGAAGATGGTGCTCAATCTCCTCAAATCAGAAGTACCTGAGTCATAAAAACAAAACAAAAAAAATCTATGCTAAAAGAAGCCAAATCCTCTTTAGCCCTTCTTATCACAATTCAGTATGCTGCCTGAGCTGCTTCCGTCTGTTTAGCAATCTGGTGAGTAGCCAAAATAAAAAAAAATACGAATGTCAATTGTGCATTAAATTGTCTGGTTGTGACCTTTTGTACGTGACTGTGGCATGTATTTTTTGATGAGGAAGTCAAGGGCACTAAAAGAACTTGTGGATTGAGCATGGGGCTAAAAGTCACCATCAGACTGAGAAAACATCAGTGTGGATGGAATTCAAATTTCTTCAAGGAAGAGAAAGAAAGAGGCAGTGGTAGAAGGGAAGGCAAGAGAAGAGTGACTGGCCACATTAGCTGAGGGACCACTTCACCTTGAGTAGTCATTACACTGGAACAGTGGAACTGTCATCCTCAGGAGTGAAAGTCCCATGTGCCGGAGACAGAGTTCTCTTGTTGACTGACCCACAAATCTGAAACACACTACTGGAAGACATCAGCAAGACCATGTGCATCAGCATCTTCAGAGCAAACTATAAAAACCTACATCTTCAGTCACATCAGATTAAAAACAGAGAAACTAAACATCCTGAGTAAACAAAGTCCAGTCCCTGCTGACTGGAGGGGGAGGAAGAGAGAGAAAGAGAAGAAGGTGTCTTTATGTGTACACTTTATAATTTTGAGAGGCATTTAGTTACTACGGGGGAAGAGGCCACATAAGAACCTAGCTTGATAGGTGAAAGAAAGGAGACGAGAGAGAGAGAGAGAGAGGTGGGCAAGTGGACTGGAGAAGGAAACCAAGTATGTTTGCACAAACTAGCAGCACATAGTGAGTTGTACAAACATATTCCCAGCTTCTTCCAAAAGGATATCAATGGACACACTTCATAAACAGTATGCATACATTACTAATATGCAGCCATATCTGGGTCAGAGGATGGTAGCTAAGCAGTGTACTTCACTTGGGGAAATGGGATATACTCACTGGCAGTAAGTCAAATCCCACTTGTAAAAAATAGCAATGGGATGCTTAGTGTTCCAAGAATAACTCTTGGCTGTTTTGCTCTCTCTCTCTCATTGGAAAGAGAGAAGGGGTAGAAAATCTCCACAAGTTTTCTTTGCAGCAATTTGTCCCTCAACTAACTGCACAGATCTTAAGAGAGAGGCACGTGAAGCCTCCTGCTGTATGTGCTGTCTCTATGACCCTTGTTCCCACTCCCCCCGACTCCATAGCAGTGCAGCTCTCATGGAACCACATTTCTCCGACTTCTTCAGACATCAAATGCCTTGAGGACCACCACCACGCAGATTAGCCAACAGAAAGTTAGTACAGCTGGTGCTGTTTTAACTTTCAGTGGGAGCTGTATTAACTTTCAGTGGGGAACTCCACTGGGGCCAGGGGGTGGGAAGATGGTATGCATCCTTTTTGGTCACAGACCCAAGCCAACAACTCCCCACCCACTCTCCACTTGCTCTTTACCATGCTTCTCCTGATCATGCCCAATAGGCTTACAACAAAACCAGAAGCTTTAAAAAAAAAAAAAAAGACAGAACAAGCTTCACTACTCCAATGGAAAATTCAATCTTCTAGTTTAAGACCCAAAGAATTCCTAAAACATAATGAATGAGATCCTAAATTGATATAAATCAGCATAGATCTGTTGACATAATTGGTTCTTCATTGATTTATACCAGATGAGAATCTAGCCCATTAATCTAATATAATTACATACAAAAACTATATAAAAAGAATAATGTTAAGGTTGTAAAGTCAAGCATTCAAAAGTTATGAAATGCCAGAATTAATGTTGTCTGTGCAACCCTTAGCATATCTACAGACCAGTTGTTAATAGTTAAGTGTCCACTGTCCTCAGCCTGGGAAGGACACTCATTCAGGCTTATAGGACACGGGACTACACATACGGGGGAGAATTCATGATACAGCAGCTTTCATAAGAGCAACTCCAGAATATTAACCAGAATTCATAATCTGTGAAGACAGATTCCCCCAAAGTCACCACTCAGGACAGAATCCAATTCTCCAGGGTGGCATTCATTTGACTTAACCATGAGACCATCTCTTCTCTTTTGCCTGCAATCCCTTTCCTCATTCACTACACGCCTTCCAACTTCAGCAACAAATGAGGCAGAGTCCTATAGACAACAGCCTCTTTTACTACATGTCCCTATTCATGCCCAGAACAGGTCCATCCTGTGCACTGAATGAGGCAACGGTCCTATGAAATTAAAGACTATTATAATACATATAGTCTGATCAGCACTAAAAGTTATGAGAGGCTCAAGCATGCTCAACAAAGATGGACTGTACCTATTGAAACTGAAGTCTCTGCTGAGTATGTGAGATCTGTGAGTTTTCAAAGGCTTATGACTTCACCAAATTTGTGTGGATTTTCATAAGGACAGCAAAAGATACATAACCAACACAAAGGCAACCCCCTGTCACATTTCAAGTCGCTGGTCCAAAGCATGTGAGGCGCTAAAGCTCTTCAAAGGAAAGGCCACCAGAATTTTTCAACATTGGCAAAACAATTTTTTCTACTCTCATTTGTGGAAATGGCTGAACAATTTTGGCTAAACTTTTCCAGCCTGACACAGACACCTGGCATGTAAACTTTCAGCCCAAACAACAAAAGTTTGGCAAAATTATACAGGGTCTCATAATGGGACATGCTGGGCACCCTTAATAATAGGCAGAACTACCAGCCTGCCTATTATATAATTTCCCTTTGTTATCTGTGTGCCAGGGGAGAAGTGCATGATGAAAAAGCGAATGACAAGAGTGCACAACGAGCAAGAAAATACTCCAAACAGTACTTTTAAGCACTTTTTACCAAAAGTAAATTAAGAAATAAAGGAAACAGAAGCAATCAGAGAGAGAGGAGAGTATAAGAAGAAGAACTGACCCCGAAACAGGACTTCTAACTGCTATTTAAGTAAAGGGGGGAAAAGTAAAGCGAGAGCCAGAGGAAAATAGGACTGAGCAATAAAATATTCATTAAACAAAGTCTGCAGCCAAAACATGAATATTTCATATTTAACTGTTGGAGTTTTGTACAGCCCAAAAATAACTTTTAAGCCTTTTCATCCCTTCACTGACTTTACTTAAGTGCTACTTACACTGAAATTTCAAGCAAATTCAGAATTCCTTTTTTAAAAAAACTAAAATGTGACTTACTCACTGAAGGGAGTCCCCCAAGGTTGCCTAGCTGTGGAGATTATAATATTCTAGTCCTTTAAAAATGGCATTGCATCTCCTGAGTATAATACTGCTATCCTAAACATGAGTCAGCTTTCAGATGCTTTATTATCGGTCATCAGGAGTAGTCAAGGAAGGTTGATAAGGGTTTCTTTCAGGCAGACTTTTTTTTAAAAAATGCCACAAAGAAAACTTGCTATTATAGATCAAGACAAGGGTCACTCCTTTGGGTTATCTGGAAAGAACAAATGGCCCATATAATAAGGCACTCAACTTTTTCTGCACTCTGTAGTATAGGAGGTTATATTTTGATTTATCAAGACATCAGGCTAAATGTTCAATCTGGTGACAGCCCAGTGTCTTGAACATATATAGTGACAATACTAGTATAGGCAATGGACCTACACATTGCTTTAAGAATCTTTAAAGAGAAGTGTGATTATTGGCATTTCAATTTTTTAAATAAGAAATATAGTGCCCTTTTACAGATTGCTCTCATAGACTTGTATTACTTTTTAACAGATCTTAGAGTGTTAATCCTCAAAAAGGAACTGTTTCTAAGGAGCTGGTTTGCAAGAATCAAAACCACTTGTCCGCTGTGCTGAAAAATTTGCCTTCCTTTTTTTTTTTAAAAAGTGGATATTTTAAGTGCTATGACTATTTACCATAGAATTCTATAAGTCAATCTCATATTAGCTGTTCATACAGGACTTTGTCTGTGCTAAATTTTCGTTATTATTAACTGCTATTGATATAGAAGATGACAAAAGAGGAAGATTAAACAAAATTACATTATAACTTGATCAAGATTTTCACACCAGTAACTGAACTAATTCTTCTGTTTTACAAAAGCAGAGTTGGGCTAGCAGTTTGGTGCTCATTCAAAAGATATAGAGCCTGATGCTTCAACACACAGGTGTAGAGAAGTAAAATAATGCATCACATAGTTGGAGGGGCAGAAAGGGTTGTGGGAAGAAAAGGCTTTGCTGCATGCTTCCTATGGTGTGTATGTGTAGCTTGTATCATATTATTTGACTTCTGTGTACTCCACCTTTAAATATACAGAACTCCCTGGAGCTAGAGAGAGTGCTGCCATTTTGTGTTCAGATGTAACCTGCTACAGGAGATAGAACCGAAAGTGAAATGTGTCTTTCTTTTGCTCTTTTTCTCATAACCTATAAAATAATGGTCATCCTAATAGAAAGGTAAATATTTGTTCTCTCTATACAAAAAAACCAAATAAACAAAATACCCCTGGACCGAGCAAAGAAGCCTCTCTGTACTTGTACCTGGCTGTCAAGGTTGGGTGAGAATTATTAGGGGTGCAGCTGCTCTCCATTTGAAAGAGCATCCATACATCCTCAATGCCTGCTAGCTGCTGAGAAGGGACAGTAAGGAAAAAGACTGAAGACTAAATGACAACTCAGTAATGCCTTTGATTTCCGTGAAACTAAAATATGCAAACCCTGCTACATTTGAAAAAAGTGGCTATTAGACAGAGGAAATGCCAGCTGAGGAAGTCTGTCATATCTATTTCCTTAGCATAACTCTTACCTAGTTCTATCAACCTGAATACTGCTGAAAGTAAACAAAAGTGCTGTGTAACTACTCTAAAGTTACAAAGATGGATGTTAAAATAAAAATAAGGCAAGCCAACACCACACCCAAGCAATTTTTGTTCATTTTTGTTTGTTTTTTTAAGAGTTTGAAGACTAAATGATTGATTTTCTTTATAGCTGAAGGACTAAAATATAAAATCTTAAATTAACTTTTGTAAAATAAAGCAAAATGGAAGCATTTGGTAGCTGTTACACCAGGTTTTTGTTTTCAATTTGGTGATTGATCACCAAACTTCCTTTCCTGAAGCCAAAGAACTAAGTGCTTTTTTTTAGAGTAGAGCTGATAAATATTGTATCTAACATACCTAAGGGCAGAAAAGGTCCTGTGAAAATATCACTAGAACAAAGTGTATACCTGCAACTAATAATAGAATAATAAAGTTTGAGCTGTTTATTTGAGTGCTGCAAGGGCACTGAAAACAATCCAGAAAACCAATCCAAGTTACTTCATGTGTAGGTGACAAGTTATGGCTGAAGTATTACAAAATTAGTCATGGGTATACTTTAGATGTTTCACTTTGCCTTCTCCTATAGCTCTTGAGGTGAGGGGGAAGCTGACATTTCCTGAAATGTATGGGTGCAACAACTGCATTATGCTTAAACTGGACTCATAACCTGATCAATACCTTGAACCAAATTGTCTGCAACTGTAAATGGGCAATGCTCCACTGAGGCAATGGAGTTGCACCCATTTATATCAGCAGATAATTTGGACCCTAATATGTATATGACTTTTTATTTAGCAATAGAGTAACAGTCAATTAATACACAGCTCTCTACAAAACTAAAAGCAGAAAAACACTCTCCCAAAATGTTCAGCTGCCATGTTTTAACTATTTCTTCCTCACAAAAAGAAATGCTAGTTATAAAAAGAAAGAAAGTTAGATCAAGGTAGGGAGGGGGTATTTGGGGGATTTTTCAGATACAAAATGCTGATCTCGAAAAGAACAAGAAAACTAAATAAGTTTGGTGAATAAACAGGTTTGTTGTCAATTGCACAGCCTGAAGCCTGCTGTACTGGTCCCTCGCTCTCCTGCTCAAAAGGACACTACTCGTTCTGGGTGCCTTCGGGCTTGTCTGGCCAAGGCACGAAGCTGCAGAACAGTCTAGGGACCTTGTCTCCACTGGAGGTGGAGACAGGCCCTCCAGATCCTCTAGTTCCCAGCCCCACAACAGGGCTGGGCACCAGACAGTCACGGCCAGGCTTTAGCCTGGGCTTGTGGAGGCTCAAGCTGCCATCAAAACAATCAATCTTAAGGCTGGCTTTAGCCTGGGCGGGGCTCAGGCAGCCAGCAAAGCAACAGTCTACAGGTGGGCTGGGGCCTGGGCAGCCTTGAGGAGGCTCAGGCTGCCAGCAAAACAAACAGTCTATAAGGGAGCTGGTAAGGGAGGCTCTTCTTCAGACCAGGAGCTTCCCTGCAGAGTGTAGGGAGTCGGCCAGGGTGGGGTGGCAAGGGGACATGGGCCTACTCCACCGCATCCCAGCCCAGGGCGCTGGCAGAGGCAGAACTGGCTGCCCCTGCATCAGCGGGGATCCAGCCGCAACACGCTGACTGAGCCATACCTGGCCCCACAAATGGTTGCTCCGTGGCTGCCCCTGGGCCACTTTTGCCTCCCCAAGGTTTGGTACCTCTCACTTCCAGGGCTCCTCAGGCTCCTCGGGATATACCGCGGCCGGTAGTCCGGGCCACTCCTTGTTGGAGTCTCCCACATCTGTGGCTATGGGACAGCCTGGTGGAGGTTCCCCTCCTGGGCATGGCAGTTTAGCAGGAGTGTCCTTTTCCTCCAGAGATTACGTCCCAAATGGGCTGCAGGGCCTGCCTCTTATACTTCAGGCCCTGCCCTGGCACTTCTGGCGAGGGGGGTGAGGCACACTAGGCTCCGCCCACCAAGGGCCGTGCAGTGGTATCTCACTCTCCCACTCAGAGGGAGGCCACTCAGCCTCACTACCCCTGCAGTCAGGCCATGTCTACACTGACAAGCTTACAGTGGCACAGTTGTACTGATACACCTGTGATGCTCTAAGAGGGCTCGTGTAGCTGCATTATGCTGACAAGAGGGCTCTCCCGTCTACATAATAAAACTAGCACAACAAGCAGTGGTAGCTATGCTGGCAGGAGAGCATCTCCCATCAACATAGCACTGTGCACATGAACGCTTATGCCGGCAAAACTTATGTCGCTCAGGAGTGTGAAATAAAACACGCCTGAGCGACAAAAGTTTTCCCGATATAAGTGCTGGTGTAGACATGGCCTAAATTATACAATCCCCACTTCTAAAGCAGCATTTCCAGACTTTTGTTTCAATTAAATAAAACTAACTGTAGTTTTATATGTCAGATCATATCTCCTTTCTGCTCTCAGCTTCGTAACAGGGAGTCATCCAAATATTCTTCAGACACAGAAAAGAGGTTCAACAGACCCCAAAAATGTTTTCTTTATAGAGGAAAGTCCATTTCTCCGTACACATGAAAACTACCTGGAAATAGGCTGAATAAATGTGCCCAAATAGGACCATTAACAGATATATTCACATCCTCAGGTATCAGGCTATTTTCCCACATACACACACACACTCGTCCTACTCAAGGAACACCATTAAGTTGAAAAACTGGAAAATAATATGGGATGGTAACTATCCAACTCCCTAAAGTATAACATTTCTCCAGATGAACTGCATATCATTCTTCAAAATTAGCAATCATGGAATGATTTAAAATGCTTTTAAAATTACCACGATGAAGGGCTGCCAATCAGCTAATTGTATTTACATACTGCGACTCTTAAAAAGAAACCCAAAATAGAAATCTCTTCATTCACACATTTTTTCTTCCCTCAACAACTTCATGAATTTTGAATGGATCTGCTGTATTTTATTCTATCTATGTGTATGTATCTTTTTATGGTCCTCTCTACAAACAGCCCTTGGATTTCTATCCTCTAAATACTTATATTCGACTTAGGAAAGATAAGATGTGTCTCCTAGGATTGTACATTGAATATTAAAGTGAACACAAATAGCTTAGAATGATTTGAAAAATGACAGCAAAAAAACCTATCCTTGCTATTTTTGCTTTAAAGCAATGTTTTCTCGTCACAGGCAAAAACATTTCAAACAGGAATGAGACACAAGAAGAAGACATTTTTGAGAGGACAAATCCTCAACAGTATTAAAATCTCCAAAGGAAAAAAAGTATTTACATGAAGAGTTTCAGAAAAAAAGTAACCACTTTTATCCTCAAGCTTAACTGGCTGCAAGTGATCAGAGATAATTCATAAATATACATTGTCTCCTCATCAGGAAAGTTTATCCTGCAGAGATCCCTTGCTAAGGAGGAGATTATCTCCAAGGAAATCCAGTTCCAAATAGATGTTCTCAAGTAGTAAAAAACACATTAAAAATCATCTGGCAGAAGATAACCCAAAACACTAATGAAGTTTCAGAGGTACTGAGCCTGTTTAAAATACCCCAACCTAAATGGAAGAGAGTTATTTCTTCTGAAACATGAATTCTCAGGAGGTTATAAAGAAAAGGCAGAAGGAACAACTACATTTTAGAATAAATTATAGAAGGATACCACTGAGCTCCTGCTGGGTATCTCAAGGCGGGTGAAGGGGGAATTCCACTGAAGCAGGTCCTTGCTGCTCATCTGCTCAAAATTGGTATCCTCTGCCAAATGATGAGCCACTTAGCAATTGCAGAGCTGCTGCTTTTAATTGCCAACATATTATTGGCCTATTTTTGATGTCTTTATTTACACAGAGTTGTGCCTTCCTCTGGAAGTTGTCACATAAAAGAGGTATTAGAATTTATCCCTAATAAATTTTCAAAAAGATTCCAAAGGTGTGAAATCAGAGAAACTAGAACTACAAAAACAACGAGGAGTCCAGCGGCACCTTAAAGACTAACAGATTTATTTGGACATAAGCTTTTGTGAGTAAAAAACCACTTCTTCAGATGCATGGAGTGAAAATTACAGATACAGGCAAAAATATCTATTGGCACATGAAGAGAAGGGAGTTACCTTACAAGTGGAGAACCAATGCTGAAGGCCAATTTAGTCAGGGTGGATGTGGTCCACTCCCAATAATTGATGAGGAGGTTCTCATAATTGGTTCTCCACTTGTAAGGTAACTCCCTTCTCTTCATGTGCCAATATTTATGCCTGTATCTGTAATTTTCACACCATGCACCTGAAGAAGTGAGGTTTTTACCCACGAAAGCTTATGCCCAAATAAATCTGTTAGTCTTTAAGGAGCCACCGGACTCCTCATTGTTTTTGTGGATACAGACTAATGTGGCTACCCCTTTGATACTTAGAAACTAGAACTGTGCAACTAATGAAAATAAATTAATTTGTGATAGAACACCCATCTTTCATCACTATTAGTAATCTATCATGTAGACTAAAGTTCTTCATAAAATAGGGGTTCTCAAACAAGTGAGGACCATGTGTTAAGAGAAAGATTGTGTCTCCTGGTTTACTTCCCATCTCATTGGCAATTGCATGGCCCATCACCTCTCCCAAGTATTTTGACCTTTTTGAAAAAAAATTAATCACAATGTTGACTTTTGGAACATTGGGAAAAGAACCAGTGTCATTTTACCAATTAGCTCTGCATGGGCGACCAGCAAGTGTCCACAGACCACAATTTAGGAACCTCTGCCCTAGAGGTTCTTCAAACATAGTTTAGAAAACACATTAAACACTTAATGTCTTTCTGTACTATCCAGCATGTGTTTCAGAGAGTAATTTTAAGAAATCAAGAAGCATTGTATTCTGTTCCCTCCAAACCCTCCCCATTCCCCAAATCATAAAATCAAATCAGAAGTTTATGCACCTAGTTAGATACTGAAATCTGCAAGAAGTTCAAAAAGGAGAAACTTCAATATATAGGGACAAATGGGAAGAAATGCCCTCTTTCAGCACAATTCTGGTATGAAAGCGAGAGCAGGAATTGATTGCGTAAGCCCAAGGTTACACACATCTACTCAACTAGATATACTCCATTCCCCCACTTCTACTGGTGGCTGGGCCACAACGGGGTTGATAAGCCTGCTAAAGGCTTGACTAACTCTGTACTAAGGAGGCCAGCTTGAACCACAGATGTGTACAGTGACTCTCTAGAGGTAGGTGGAAAATAGGCTGGGTACATGCTGGCGAATCCACTACTACGTGCAGTCTCTGGTCTTTCCCCCATGTAGGTGGAGGGGGAGGCAAAAGGGCAACAGAGACTACTCAAGTCAATAGGCTACAGTAACGGCTACAGAGAAACTCTGATGCCACTCCACTGCATGGGGAGAGGAAGAAAGGAATCCACCGGGAGAATTCCCCAGTGCCCATCTGTCATCACCTCTTGGTGTGGTCTTTCTGGGATCTCAGCTTCTCCTAACTGGCCTTCCTCAGTTTGTTTGCAATCAGAGCAGATCATGCATCACCACTTTAAATGGAGCCCTTCAATTCTAGGGCTTGCAGTCTCTTTCTGTCTCCTGATTGCTTTCTCAGAGACAACCTGGTGTGGGAATGTAGCCCCTTTGCTATCTCAGGCCCTTCTGTCTCTCCCCTCTAAAGGTCTTGTTTTCGCTATTGGTCACAGCTGTGGGTTCCTGTCTCCATGACTGGCTGTTCTGGCAGCTGCGTGGGAGTGTGTTCAAGCTGCTTGCCTGTAAAGAGGAGAGGCTCTCCTTTCCCTTCTGTCTATGGTCAGTAAAGGGTTTGTAAACTCCATTGCACCATCCTGGCTGTTTGTGATGGGCAGAAGATTTGGACCAATATGCATAGCACAGAGCCCACAGAGTTCTCTCTGCTGCAAAATTCTTACGTTACCACCACCATTTTGTAACATTTGAAACTGACTGGTTCAAAAACTAGGTATGTTTTTATGCTGCAGACATTAGCATAAGGTGCAGATCCAGGAAGCACAATGAAACTTCTTAATTCTTGGTTTAACTGCATATGCTATTCTAATCTTTACATGTAAACTTTTGAGTTCTTCTAAAGGCTTGACAAGGAGAGTTACATTGGATTGTGCAGATTCAGCACAATGAGAGACAAGAGACTAGGGACATGCATATATCCTGACATCTGGATTCACATGTGACTGTGTGACATTGGGATTTAGTCTTATGTATTACTTGCATTTGGAAATTAAGGGATGGGGGGCACTATTCAAAAGAATACTTGTGAATAAGAGGTTAATTAATATTAAATTCACCCTGGAGTATGCAGAGGCCAATTTCTATTAGCTCCATCAACGGCAAGTGCAGGTTTTAACCGACAGGTTTATGCAGTTGGTGATTGTAGGCAGAGGAAACACTAGCACAGACATACATAAAGAGTTCACTTCAGTGCATTCAGTGCTTCAAAAGGGATCTCTTCTCCTCTCTCCTAACCTATGTGGGTCAGTCATTTTTTCTGTTATGTTTTTCCTTCCCAGTTCTCAACATCTACTTGGGAACAAAGGCCATGCAGGGAATAGAAGTAGGTTACCCAGATTTGCAGGTCTCCCCAGCCCACAGAGGTCTTTCGATACACATCCACTACCCTCTCTTCTCCTCACTGTTCTGCTTCTCTTATATCCTGACAATGAAAAAAACGACAACCTGAAATAAGATCAGGTCCCTTTTCAACTCCCTTACCCTTATCCCTTACCCTTAGCTGTCCATTATCACCCTATCCTAGTCTTGGCCACTATCAGCTCTCTCCATCATATTCACACCCATTTATTTCTGCATTTGTAGCAGTAGAAATATGTTTTACCCAATTATATTTTGGCTGTAAACAGGTCTGAACAGCAAGATATCCATGCAATTTGGTAGTCATTATTCATATTTATGTGCATCCTGACAGGAGACCTACAAAGAAGTGGTAAATTTACTATATTTGTACCATGATGTCTACAGTTAGTGAACCAGAAATTTATCTCAGGCTTCATCGAGAAATTTCAAATGAATTTAGGCAAGAAACCATCACATACCTAAAGTCCTAAACCCTTCAATATGGGATAGCTGGCAAAAGTGTAACTATTTTTGCTTTTAGGGCAGTCAACCTTGATAAAATCTTTAAGATTTTATGGAGCCCACATCACACTGTCTTCATAAGGAAGGTGTTGATTTCAGAAGGTCTGCATATGGGGCACTTGAGCCACATCAGACAGCATGTGAAAAATAAGCAGATATTTCTCCTAGTAATGTTCATATTGCAGACATTAAATAGACCTAAAGGGATTGATTCTCCATACAAAGTACACCCACTTTGCACTAATGGAAATGATGACGTGAGTTGCACAGCAATGGAGAATCAGGCCCTTTCTAAGTAATGATAACAAAATAAATCAGATTAAACCATCTGTTGCTTTAAGACGTGAACAAATCTGGCTCACCTGAAAAGAATTATACATTGTAATCTGATTCCCATGGTCACTAAATCTAATGTTTAACCTTGTATGTATGGTATTTATATATATTTAGCTCTTTTTATTGTATTTATAAAATTACCACTACAGTCCAAAACTTCCCTTTCAGAATGTTTTTGCTGACAGACATTAATATAATTCTAAGAGTTTTTGGTCTTTTATTCATATCAAAGATTGAAAGTGTTCCTCGATGTACACACTTAGTCTGCTGAATAGACCCCCACAGATTATTTTGCATGATTCATTACAAGATGTCACCAGTTTTTCATGCAGAAAGAAAGGCTAAAAACTGTCATTTTGTTAAGCAAAATGATCTTAAAAGAATAGACTAAAATTCCTGCAACTGGTTTGAATTATAAAGATAATGAAAGACTCAACAATGATTTTAGAGAGAAAGTTATCAGGAAATATTGATTCTCCTGTCATTAAGAGACACATGAGATTTCTATTGGATATTTTAACATAAATATACAAGTATACTATCAGACTGTAAAGTTTGTGAGGCTTGCTGTCCTTATTCTCTTGCTGGAAGGTGTTTTATGGTTCCCTGTCTGATACATGCTTAAATAGAACTTAAGCATTGCAATCATTAACTTTTCATATAATAATGACTAACAGGTGCACCCACAGAAAAGCACATGGTTCTACAACACAGGATAAAATAAGCAAAGCCAGTATCTTAAGCTGCTTGCTCAGTTGGTTTCCATTTCTCTATTTGACAATGGGCTCTTCCATCTAGCAGAGAAAGTTATAACAAGAGCCAATGGCTGGAAGTTGAAGCTAGACAAATTCAGACTGGAAATAAGGACAAAATTTTAACAGTGAGGGTAATTAACCATTCAAACAACTTACCAAGGCTTGTGGTGGATTCTCCATTACTGAACATTTTAAAATCAATATTAGATGTTTTTCTAAAAGATATGCTGTCGTTCAAACAGGAATTATTTCAGGGAAGTTCTATGGACTGTGTTATACACAAGTTCAGACCAGATGATCACAATGATTTTTTTTCTGGCCTTAGAATCTAAAAATCTCTTTAAAGTAGTAAGATGGTTGAATCAGCAATACTACACAAAATATTCTTCTCCACGTTTTGAGGACACTGCTCATAAAAAAAAAGATAGGCATTGATGCACATCTTTGTTCCACAGCTGAAGTCAATGAGAGTTTGGGTGTTCAAGAAATAGAGCACTGGGCCCTAAATTATGCCAAGTTACCTATTATTATTATTTAACTCCAAACTGGGATTCTTCAGGGTAGAACATACAAAATAAAGCTCTGATCCTGCAATCATTACAGCTATCACTAGCTCCACTCAATTCAATGAGTGAACTTATGAAAATATGTGTTTGCAGGATCGGGGTAGCTTTGAGTCTACAGTAGGATATTGCAATACTGCTAGCCTCTCCATCACATTATTGTAGCTCAATCACTTAATATGTCTGGGATTTACACCTGTCTTATTTAATACTATAATGGTGAAATAACTCAATGCACTTACATCAATATTTTAATCCATAGATCTCAAGGTATTTTACAAATGAAAGCAAGTATCTTTATACCTCTTGTACAGATAGGA
Organism: Mauremys reevesii; assembly: GCF_016161935.1. NCBI lineage: Eukaryota > Metazoa > Chordata > Testudines > Geoemydidae > Mauremys > Mauremys reevesii. The sequence continues at coordinate 133,742,793 of NC_052625.1, forward strand.
TAACTGGGCTAAAGACCTTAAATGCTTCTGCACTTCAGAATCCCAACTTGGATTTATCCCATTGAAAACAAATTACACTCATGGGGTTCATTTAGGGAGAGATATGGGCTTCTTTTACAGATATCATTGTCAGAATAAATAAATATAATGTTCCTGTTGGTATATCCTTAGCTTGTCCTCCTTTTGATTGGCCAAACCCCCATTTTTTACAGCGAGCACTCTTCTGATTCATGGTTGTAAGTACAGTTACACTTCTTTTGACAACTAGAGAATTCCAAATTGATGCAACCAGTTGTTCCAAATTGGTATTTTACTTACAGTCAAAATCTCACTAATTCACATTGATGTGCTGGCACTTCCACCCATTTTCTGACTAATTTGCATTCATGTATAGTAATTTATGCCACCATTTTTATTGCCACAAAACTGAGCACAGTAATCTTCATTGAATCAGACTCTCTGATTGTAGATTTCAATCCTAATTCCAAAATCTGGATCAGGATTTTTTGGAACAGTGTAAAGTTCAAGTACCTCACACTGCAGAGGGATGGGCAGAGAAGACAACAGTTCCCAAAAGATAATATTTCAGTCCTGTCCAGACTTCTCGCCCAGCCTGCAATATAACTTGAAAGTACAGCCTGATAAGGAAGGCAGCCTGTTTAGCGGGTATACTAGAGTATTTTGGAACATCTGCACAGTGATAGCAATCAATAGAAAAGTAACAGGAGACCTCAAGAGGAAAAAATAGTATATAAAATATATTTTAAGTACCAGGAATCAGATAAAATAAAAACTGAATAAATGTATTGTAATGTCAGGCAAACAAGGGAAAAAGGAAAACAAAGCTAGTCAGTGATCTATACCCTTTAGGTTTAAACCATAGAAGTCATCAAACATTTCAAACTGTCAGTTAAGATTTATCATCATAACTAATAGAACTAACATAATCAATGTCCTGGTAACAGAATGAACATTCTGAGGGAGGTACAGAGTATAATCACTATTAAAAAGGCTAGTACCATAATTTTATCCCATAACTTCTTGTACAGTGTGTACTAAAGATCTGTCGTAGTGCTATGTTACATATTGCTCTGAACTCCATGTGACCCACTGAATGCACATATTTAAAGTGCTTAGTATGCAAAATGTTTGCAGCTTACAGGCATTTTTAAAATAAATTATGCATTATTTTTAAATCTGCCAAGTGAGATTGGTGATGTTATCTAGTGCCATATTATGTAAATCTGAGCATAAAATAATGCTGTATAAAATTATAATTTATTGCCTTTTAAATTGGGTATGGAAAATACATACAGTATTCCATATCAGAAATTCACTTTCATTTCAGTAAGTGTTCAGTCTACATTGTGCACTAGAAACACAAGCTTACATGTGAACCTGTTTTCTCCACACCTGAATTAGTTAGGGCCTGATCTTGCTCTTATTGACAGCAAAGGCAAACTTGCTTTGACTTCAACGTAGAAGAATAGTGACCTCAGTTAGCTATGGTCTGATTTTGTTCCAATGGAAGTCAGTGACAAAGTTCTCCCTTGTTTCAATTGAAGAAGAACTGGGCCCTTTGCTGGTTAGGTATATCTTCAGTTTTTTAGAACCCATATATTTGATTTCATTGTGCCTATGTAAGTGCCAAAACCAGTGCTTTCAATTAGTTTATGTGAAGGAGTTCAAACTTATAACACAACCACATTTTAGCGATTACAACATCGATCAGACAGATTGGGTTTAGCAGTGCACTAAAACATTAATACAGGCAATTTAAAAGTTGTGAGGATTTAGACCTCTAAGGTGATCTTGATGAAAGTATGACAGACTAGACACATATATGACCTGAGGCTACAAAGATCAGAATTTCATATAGAAAGCAGCAGTGAAGGTAAGAACTTCAGCACAAAAAAAGAACCTGAATGTGTCTTAATAACAGTGACTAAAATTCTGCCCTCCATTACATCAGTGCAATACCACTGAGTGTAAAGAGGGTTACACTGAATGTAACTGATGGCTAAATATGGCACCGTGAATGTTTATCTAGTGTCAAGTTGCATAGTGAATGTTCTATGAAATGGGAGTAATTCACTCTGAATCCATAAAAAATCATTTTTTAAAAATAATTTGCTGTATTGTTATGATGTTCTATTGGGTGATTTAGAAGAACACAATGTAAATTAACATGTTTTAGATGGGACATTTGGAATCAGCTGTTCCTCCTGAAAAATTAAAGGGATTAAAAACCTAGCCTGAAAGATCAAATAAGATACTGCATGAAACAGAGTACTATTAGAGAGATGGGCCAAAGACACTGTTTTGATATGAATGTGAACTCAGTTTAGGTTACGGTTCAGTATTCAGACTCGAGATCAGATCCTGCAAGTTATTCTCTAGAAATTTCAGCCCCAACTATTTATTGTTTGTATTGTGGTAGCACTTAAAGGCCCTGAATGGCACAAATCTTGTGAGAGCAGTTAATCATATGAGATTCCCATTATCTTAAAATGAAAACTTGTAATTTTTGGATGATCATGTGAGATTTTAGCATCACCGAAACCAGAACTGGAGCATAGGTATTTTTCAGTTATGGATCTGATTTGGAAACAAAGTTGTAGTTGTATGTTTAATTGAAAGAATTCTCATCTAAATCCGATGACATTTGGATTCAGGTAGGTTGGGACAGTAGACGAAGAGAGGTACAAAAGGGAGGATAGCACTTGTAAGCAGTAGTGTAGAGAAAATATTAATAGCTTATAGTTGGCAAGCAACATAGAAAAGATGGAATTTGAGCTGTGTTTCAAAAAAGAATGAGGAATTGTTGAAATGAACAGGAGGATACAGACTGTCCTATATAGAACAACAGAATTAGGATTCTGAGAACAAACCAGAGGAAGCACATAGGAACATAGAGAGAGATGCAAGTATGTAAGGTATAGCTACAAAAAGCCTTGAGTTTGATGATTTTACATAAATGAAGAACAAGTGAGTGATAAACAATCAACTGAGCAATCAGCTTCTCAGATCTCTGTTATAGTCAATTTAAATATGCAAGTTTTCTAACAAGAAAATAGAAGAGAAACTATTAACTTTAAAAGTGCAGCTACTGAATTTACAATATTTATAGAATTCACTCAGCTGTCTAAACAGAACATATAACCAGGGGTGAGCTGCAGACGGTTCGCAACGGTTCGCGTGAACCGTTTGCTAAAATTAGACGCCTGACAGAGAACCGGATGCTAAAGAGCCAGGCAGGCAGGGGTGAGCTGGAGCCAGTTCGCACTGGTTCCCGCAATCCCGGGTGTTAAATTTAGCAGCCATTTTAGAACCGGTTGTTCCAGGACAACCAGTTCTATAAGGGCTGCTAAATTTAACAAAAGCTCCGGCTGAAGCTCACCTCCCGCTCCTCTCCTGCTCCGCCCCCTTCTCCTCCCCCTCCCCTGCTTCCCGCGAATCAGATGTTCGCGGGAAGCCTGAACAGGAGGGACGGAGGCAGGCAGGTAAGCAAGCGGGGCGGGCGGGGCTCGGCTCCTGCCCTGGGGTCCGCGGGGGGCGCGGGCGGGGCTCGGCTCCTGCCCCGGGGTCCGTGGCCGGGTCCGGTGACGCAGCGGGGCTCGGCTCCTGCCGTGGGGGGCACGGGCAGGGCTCGGCTCCTGCCCCGGGGTCCAGGTCTGTGGCCCGGCGGCGGAGCTTGGCTCCGGGTCCGTGGCCCAGCAGCGGGCACGGGCGGGGCTCGGCTCCTGCCCCGGGGTCCGCGGCCGGGTCCGGATCCGGCCAGGCGGCGCAGCAGGGCTCCTGTCCCGGCGTCTGTGGCCGGTCCGGCTGGGCGGCGCGGCTCCTGCCCCAGTGTCCGGGTCCCAGCCCCAGCCCAGCTGGGACCCCATCTCCAGGCAGCAAAGTAAGGGGAGCAGGGAGGCGTGATGGATAGAGGGCAGGGAGTTGGGGGTGGATTAGTGTTGGAGCAGTCAGAGGGCAGGGAACAGGGGATTGAATGGGGGTAAGGGTCGGGGGAATCAGAAAGGAGCAGGGGTTGGATGGGGCGGTGGGGGCAGTTAGGGGTAGGGATTCCAGGGACAGTCAAGGGATAGAGAGAAGGGGTGGTTGGATGGGACAGGGGTCCCCGGGGTGCCATCAGGAATGAGAGAAGGGGTTGGATGGGGTGGCAAGGGGCAGTCAGGGGACAGGGAATGGGGGTGGATAGGGCATGGGTGGGGGGGCTGTCAAGGAACATGGGGGGGGTGGATGGGACAGGAGTGGGGGGGGGAGGAGGGAACCAGTTGTTAAAAATTTGGAGGGAGGAGGGAACCGGTTGTTAAAAATTTGGCAGCTCATCACTGCATATAACATCCCAAAAGCCACTGTGCATATCTACTGCTACATTTTAGTTTCAAGTCTTATATGTATAGTAGCTAGGCCAGGATGACTGAACCTTGTAACAGCTTTCACTTGATTACTGAATAATTTAAGGGAAAGTATTGTAGCTGTCTTAATGAATCAAGAGAGACCTCTCTTGAAGTGTCTAGTTCAATGCAAGGGAAATTCTTTATCCCAGCAGCTCACTGCCACTAAGTTAAATATAAACAGGTACTTTTTTAGCTACATCAAAATTTGTTTGCAGGAGGATTTGCTTGTTTGTTTTTTAAAGATACAAGCACTATAGATGAACAAAATGAATGAATGATGAATCCCTTCTATTTTTCAAATTATTATCCTATACAGACCCAAATGTGTAGAGCCGTGTAGGAGTGACCGACTCACCAGGCATTTACCCAGTTGGCAGATAGGGGATCACCTGCAGACACAGGCAGCTGAGAATATTCAATAAGCAGTTGCAAAACAACAAGCAACATCTCTCAGTTGGGTGTGGTGGGATAGGTGGTGGTACAGTTACCTCTGTAAAATGCCACAGAGGCCCTATGACAAGGATGCAGGGTGAATAAAGACACCTAAAACAAGTTGTGCTAGGGCAGACAGGGTTTGGCCTTGGCAGATAGTTCACCTAGGAGAAAGGAAACTCTGACTTCAAACCAAATGTTTCAGGCTTGGACAGCTACCGTGTGAAGTTTGTATAGCAGATATGCTCATGTAAACTCTTGTCCATGTCAAAGCAAGGGTGTTCCCCAACAGCCCTGCCTAACTGTGATAACTAGGAAATGGCTGCTAACATTAAGCAAAGTTAAATATAGGAGAAGACTACTGAAAAGAATCTTAATGGAATGGTTGACATTTGAAAGGGTCAGTACAGATTCATGCCAGGAAGGAACACAATTGATGCCATATTTGTGCTATGAATCTTCATACTATTTTAAAGAAAAATCAGTAAGCTTTTTTCCCTGTATTTTGTGCTGTTCTGTTCCCCCCACCATCTCTTTTTTCAGCCAGGTCAAGAAGTGGAACTGTTCAATTATCACAACAAAGGCTGTTCCATTTGTGTGCCAAGTCTAATCAGAAGTATCAGTTTCCAGAGATATAAAAACAACAACAACAAAGCAAGGTCCTGTTCTCACGAGAATTCCAGGCCAACTTTGTGGAAGAGGTTCAGTATATAGGGCCTGATCCTGCAAAACTCTGAGTGCCTTCCACTTCTACTGAAGCAAATGGGAGTTGGGGACAGTGAGGATCCTGCAAGAGGCATCTCACAATGTCAGGCCCAGAGTTTACATAGCATCTGGACTTCAGGCTGTTTATCCTTTGGTTTGCACAACATTAGTATATACAGCTGTCACAATTAAACATAAACATTATTATATTATTAATTATTATTATTGTTATTTTTATTTATTATTTACTATTTATCACTGTATAGTATCTGAGATATTCCCTTTACTTAGGACAGCCTCACAGATTATCACTATGTAGTTTAAGAGTTACCACTGTACAGAGTTCTACAGTGGTTCTGTTCTTGATTTTTTTTAAATGAGCACTTTCTTACCAAGTTCTCTAAGCTTTCCAGCTTAGATCCATGAGATCCAAATATGTAAAATACCAATATACCACAGCCGTATGATTTCATTACACATCACCACTGATTAAGCCTCAGAGGAACTAGGAGCCCTGGAAGAAAATGTATTTATTTATTGCAGTTAAGAAAAATCTTTCCAAAGACACTAAACTCCTTTTCTTTTCTCCTTTAATTGTCCACTCAGAACAGTGAGTTATTACGATAGCACAAAGAGCAGCTTAGATTTGGCAGGTTTTCTCTCTAGCTTGGAAAGCCTCAGGCAAGCATGGGTAGTCCCAGTTTGCTCAACTCTGCTGCAGTTCATTATGCATTTTAACCAGGTTATATCACTGTAAGCATTTTCCTCTCTGATCCAGTTCCTAAAATCTGTGTTTCTTACAGTAAGATGTCTACTTATGTTTGGGACATGCACTTCATTATTGGCCTCTCTAGTTTACTTCAGCTTCTGGCAGGTTTACAGGCATGACTAAAATATATTCTTAAAGCCTTTCATAAATAAATAATAAAGTTTGGCTGTACTAAAAAAAGCAAGTGTTTTCCTGGCTTTTCCTCTTGTACAGACTTCAATTATTTATGCACTGTTGTTTTCCATTCATATTCTCTTTTTTGCTGGTTCAGAAACAATTCTTTTTAAACATATATGTCATTTACATAAAATGTAAAATGGATGATGCTTCCAAAACTACATTACAAAGGATTAGTGCTGTTATTAGAAAAAGATCAGTGTAAAGTATCTGATCTGATGTGAGTCGTTTAGACATCTAACAGTAAACTCTTTTACGTCACAACTCAAGGGATGGAGGCTTTCAGTAAAATTATCAGCGTGTGATTCTAAAAGGAGTGAGTAGGTTTAACAAAGGTTATCTTGCAATTACTTGTATTCTGAAGCAATAAGATGAAGTGTTAGTGGTACTTAAGTAAAATATCTGTGTGATGAAAGGACCTCATTTCCATGAGTGTTTTGAAGGTGACAAGTGAATTAGAACTTCATTTAAAATTACTTTCACCCACACAGTGCAACCTTAATGAATATAAAACAGGAAAATATATTACAGTACAAAGACTTTCTCTTCTCTTTCATACACACTCAATTTACACATTTGAGATTTCTATTTTATGGTGCTTTACTACCCAAACTTGATTAAGTTCTAAATTGCAAAAATACACCACGTCCACATATGTACAAAATATAACTGGTGAACAACTACCCCGTTCCTCCTTTATTAATAACCTTTCCCAGTTCCTCAGACTTCACTTGTGGTCCCCCAATTTCTGAGTCAAAAACAATTGGACAGAAATAAACAATACTGTCCCAATGAGATAGTAACATCTATAGCTGTTCCAAGGGATAGAGGGAACCTTAGAATTTTTTTCATTTTTGCAACCTGCAATTACTGGCATTCAAATTCTCCTGCTAAGGGCAGGAATGTGGATTATAGTATTCTCCTAACTCCTGCCAAACTGGAATAAGACGATTTTCCCTGCATCTTCATCCTCTGCCCCATTATTTATTTTTCATAAACTAATTGGTTCCAACAGTAGACTGTTTAACCAACTGAAACCTAACTGGTATCAGAATCAACATTGACTTTGCCAACCAAAGTTATCTTTTCAAGTATTCTCAGTTGAGATGGTATTCTTCTACAGCATCATATTATATCACTGCAATTGGTGATACAATGTAAGTAATACTGCTAATATAAAAAGTAAAAAATTGCATCTGAACATAGTAGCATTTCACAGTCAACTATCTAACAATTCTAGTCATCTGTTTGGGAGATCAGAATAGATGATCACAAAGCCCTTCTGGCCTTGCAATCTATGAATTCCATTAGGCAAGGGAAAGGTGCAATTTTTTGTAATCAGAGCCTCTCTTAGTGTATTTCCTGCACTTTTATTAAAGGTGATTCTACAGAATTAAGCCCAGATCCTGAAAACACTTCTGCTCTTGCTTAACTCTCTGCACAAGAGTGGTTCCATTTAATTAAATGGGACTACTCAAACACGAGCAGAGCCCTATTCACTCATTAACTTATTTGCTGTTTTGTAACAGCTGTGACTGGGCCCTATCCTACTCTCCCTATTCAGCAAAAAGGGAGTTTTGCTTGAGTAAAGAGTGGAGGACTGAATCCTTTAAGCTGTGAAATGTATATTTCTCTTATCTCAACAGATGTCCACCATATATGCCAACAGGAAATTTCATTGCAGGTGATATAAATGAGGCACTTAAATCAGTCACCTTTCTTGTCTTACTTCATGTGACAGAATATACCTGTGTCCACTATTGTAATAATCTTTGTACATAGTATGTCTTGTGAGGTATCATTTGAAAACTCATAATTTGTTGGTCATTATTATCCTGGTAAAATATGTGTGGCCACATTATGTAAAGTTATAAGATTCCACTGTATGGTGCTACTAATACAAGTTCCAAGCTGGGGAATGGCCAAACCAGTTCCTCAGTGACAAAGGGCAAGCTGATGACTCAGCCAGGTATAAACCAGACCAGTGGGCCATTACCTACTAAGTGGCCATTCTTTGGCAAGAAAAAATCTTAGCAAAGAAACAGCATGAGGTTCCTGTTCCACAGAGTCTGCCTGTCACCATGGTCTCAGCTGGAAATGCTTCTCAAAGGGGTTATAAGACTATAAAAGGGAAGGGGAGACACCCTCAGAGACTCCCTTGATACTTGCAATAATCTTGGTGTCTTCCTATCCTTAAGAAAGGAGATACTATCGTACCACAAACACAGTTGTTGAGCTTTTTAAGGTATTTACTGAATATAACTTTCTTCAACATGGTCATGGAACACTGTATAATTTGGATCCCATCTTGCCTGCCCTGAGATTTCAACAAGACAAATGCATTTCTTGCTGGAGAGTCCATTATTAGTTCCTATAGATGATTTCTTTGAGGAAATTAAGCCAGGAACAGTGAGAATTGAAGATTCACTACAGGCAGATAATACCTGCTGTTCATAGATTGCACGCAAATTCAGACAATAGGAGGTCGCCTTATCTCTCAATATGAAATTATCACAAAACATTGATATCATGTTCATCCAGTAGTAGGGACAGAATGTCAAATCAAAAGTTCATTCCGTTTCTTTGCAACACTACCCACAAGTGTTAAAGTTACATATTGCTATGTGTAATATGTCACACACACACAAAATCTATATAGTATCAACATGGTATACAACAGACTCGGTATGGAGTTTATTCTCCCATGAATACAAATGTAGAACTGCCTTTGAGACTAATGGGAATTATATGTGTATATCAAAAGAAGAACAGACCAACTTAAGTGAGTAGCAGCACCTGTTCCTACACAGCTAAGAGTTCTCTGGTGCCAAAGCATCATAAAAGCCTAAACTTATGCTCATGCTCCAAGAATACTAGTCTAGATAGAGGGATATTTTGTTGTTGTTGATGTTAAAAAAATAAATGAACAACTTTGCTATAATCCATATTTTAAAGTATCTTACACATTAATATGATACCATAAGTATTTCTACAGTACAGTAGTTTGATAGTTTGATGTCCAACTGAAACCAAGTCCATGTAAACAAATACATATAAAGTATATTAATTGAACTTTATTTTCAAGTTCAAAACTGGACATTCCCTGATACTGTAAAGATTATACATTGACAGATCTCTTTGCAAATATTTTGGTCTACTAAATTGAAGTACTAATGACATGGCACAAAATCAAAGAAAATGATTCAACATATACACACATGCACAAAAGACAGGTGATTTAACATTTTGCTTTCTAAATCAGGTGTATATCTTTATGCTGCTAAATTGGAAAGTACTTCCGTATTATTTTCAAAGTGCCAGGTCAGGGTTGAGGAACTTTCAGTGAAGAGAAACTTGTATGTCGACTGCCTCTGGTAGGCCTGATATATGGAACAACTGAGGCCGTCAGTCTTCATGGCTGTCACTAAGGTAACTTTCCCTAAGAGTACATTCAATTAATAAATAATTAAAAATAAAGTGTAGTTGGATTCCTTTTTAGTTAAGTCTTATTTTGATTTTTAACTATTTAGGTGCCATATAAATGTGTATTATTAATCCATAACAACAAACCAAATCCAGATTTAACCTAGCCACAGGCTTTTTGACAAGTCCATATATTACTAACTACAGAGGCTTTTCTTCAGGCACTATACATTCAGCAAGAGATTCGAAATCCTGTGATTCACAACACCCTGTATCCAAACCAGAGTAAGCTCAAAGTGGAAAATATGTCCTACCTATGAAGGTGTAAAAACTATATCAAAAACATCTCCCACCCTGTTCCTGGCCGGAACTTGTTTTAATGCTGGAAATGTTGATATATACACCCTATTACATTTCCAATTATATTTTCTTGAAATTGTACATTATCTGCACTGAGTTTTATTAAACAGGAAAATGGAATCATACCTGGAATACATTTACAAAAGTGGAAAAGTGACTTGGAAAAGAGCAAAATAATTTCCCTACCCCTGGAAGGTCACTGGCAAAAGTATTTAACTCTTAATAATGAAACAATAAATGGTTTTTACCACATCAAAAAACATAGAAATGTGTGCCTTGTACTTTACATGTTCCATTGAATGAATCATCAGGAGTCAAAATGAGATACCCCTAAAACTTCACCCTTTGAATAGTCCCATTGGATTTCATTACTTGTGAAATAAGATACCAAATATAAGCAGACTATCACAATATGGCCTAGAGTTTTGGCCAAGTAGTCCAGTGATGGGAAACTCTAAAGGGAAAGATTTTGCATTACATCTTTCTTACAGGTGAGCAGAAAATGGAACAGCCTTCCTCACAATCATGCAGCACTTTCACCATTAGTCCCCATCCATAATTTAGAAGCATAGAGGAGTATAAATATGTAGAGTAATCACACAAAAGTTAATTGGACATTAAATGTTTAGTTGGGAACCAAGATGTAATGAAGGCTTGGATGGAAAAAGAGGGTCTTATTTTATCCACTTAACCACAGAGTGTACAATATCGTTTATAGTGATCATGATTCATCTACAGTAATAGTGAAACATCTGCTACTAACATGCACTTTGTTTTTAGCTTACTTCTGCTACTGTTTGATGGATAACACACCTTCCCTCATTAATTATTTTGTGATAAATGTCTTCCTCCTTCCTTTTTATTTTATAGAAGCAGCAAAGAATCCTGTGGCACCTTATAGACTAACAGACGTTTTGCAGCATGAGCTTTCGTGGGTGAATACCCACTTCTTCGGATGCAAGAAGTGGGTATTCACCCACGAAAGCTCATGCTGCAAAACGTCTGTTAGTCTATAAGGTGCCACAGGATTCTTTGCTGCTTCTACAGAACTAGACTAACACGGCTACCCCTCTGATATTTATTTTATAGCTGTGTAAAAATATATCACATATATATTAATTGGGCAATTGCCAAATTAGTTAGAAGGTTTGTGCCTACATTTCATATTCCAAACCCAAGAAATGTTTAGCACATATTCTAGAAAGTGGCAATTAAACCGCAGAGCTGTCTTTTCTCACTTTAGCAGTAATATATCAAACTAGCCTAAATCAACAAGACCAGGGTTTCTCAAACAGGGGTTGCCGCTTGGGTAGGGAAAGCCCCTGGCGGGCCAGGCCAGTGTGTTTTCCTGCCGTGTCCGCAGGTCCGGCTGATCGCGGCTCCCACTGGCCGCGCATCGCTGCTTCGGGCCAATGGAAGCTTCTGAGGGCGGCAGTCATGCCTGCAGGAGGTCCGCCAGTCCCACGGCTTCAGCAGCAATTTGGCAGCAGGTACGCTGAAGGCGCAGGACCGATGGACCTCCTGCAGGCAAGCCACCGAATCCGCGTTACCAGCGGACCTCCCTCAGGCAAGCCGCCGAAAACCGCCTGATTGCTGTGCTTGGGGCGGCAAAATACATAGAGCCGCCCCTGCAGCTCAGTGCATCTCTGATTCTGTGTATCTCACATGGAGTCTTTCCTGTATCCAGAACTTAAATATCCTTCCCCTGTTGGAACCCCCAGTATAGTGGAGTGGTAGCACCATGGACTACTCTCCTCTGGGAATGAATTACATCTTCAGTGCAGCTGGCCCATAGGTAAAGGAAGAATTCAACTTGCACATCCCCCCCTCACTGGTGTGAATCTTGCCCACTATTCTGTAATTTTAGCTACAGACATTTGATCAAAATTCTGCTGTTTAATATTGAAAGAGACAATTAATGTTTGCAATGACAGTCTAATATATGGGTTTTGTCAAGGGTTTCATCATTTTTAAGACAGCGTGATTCTGATTAATCTCTTTTTTACTTTGTATACCTATTGTATGGGGTGAAAAGTAGAGGAAAATGTGACTGTAGCTGCAAACATTCATCTTCAAGAAACATGATAATGAGATGAAAAGGAGACAAACCAAATCATAACACACACACCTAACCCAACAGGAATTTCTTTAAAAAAAGCAGTAAAAACAGTGACTATACCACACTTGTTAACAGACAGCAGTCATATTCAATTGCTGCCAGCATTCTAGCATTCCTTACAGGAACACCACAAGTGTAACTTTTCATCCCTGACAGTGACTCAACCATTGATCAGCAACACAACAAGAACAGAACTTTGAACTTGGCAATCAGATGAAATTTCAGAGACAACCTGCATGGGACACAAACGAACAGATCAAAACATCTAACAGAAATATAGATATGACACTAACAGCATGAATGTAATGTTCAATCAACTAACACACCCTGGATCTAATAAATGTAATGTTTTATTTCCTCTGGGTGACCTTTTAAGTTTCAATTTTTAGCACCAACCTGTGAGATATGTTCCATGGGAGGCTAGAGAAGTATGTTACAAATATTACAATCCAACTTTAAATACTAAACATTTTACACCTCCTCCACTAACTTCAATTTGCATGCTAATTTTACAAAGTAGCTTGAAGAAATTGCCAAAACACTGTCTTTAAACAAAGAAATCATAGAAGAACATGCTTATAAAAGCAGTTACATTCTATTTATGCTGTAACTTTTTTTTATTGTTCTTTCAGTTTAAAACAAAAACAAAAATCATGCCCTGGATTTTATTTCTTCAGCCTCCAACCACATTCTGTGAAGAATGACTAGGTACCTAACTAAATGCATGTATTCCCAGAGTAGAACACCCTCATTTCCCACCATTACCCTCATGTATCAAAAGTGGCACAGATACAAAATATACACCTATAAAGTATTTTTTAATACAAGATGAGAAATGCATCTTCTAGGAGGCAAGAAAGCTATTACAGAGCTATTCAGGAATGAGGAAGGCTTGAAGCAGGTATTTAAGAATTTAGAAATACCATTATCTTTAAAGGGAGAGTTTGCTTTTAAATAGCATAGATACAGCCTAAGCTCTCCGGTGGCCTAAGTTTCTGTTGCAAAGCATCCGTAGGCAAATTGGTTCTGAGACTCAGCATGGGGAATCCTGCCAATTGGCTCAGCATGCATCCTGAAATCATATGCATTTTGATGTGTTTGGGGAGGAGTCATAATCACAGAGTTTGGGATGCAAGCTGAACACTCAGGGACTGATTATCAGAACACAAGAAGCCCAAGGGCATATGCAAATATGTGAGTGCAGCTACATGTTTTGTTTGAGCATGCAGTTATTGTGAGTAGACATGTAAATCAGGAATTTTCATATACAAAAGGTCAGTTACATACAAATTTGACCATTTGTCAGTGCACATTCATATCTTGCATATCTGATGTTTTCAAAGTCAGGTCCATAGGGATACATCCTGCTGTTGATATCAGCAGTGTAGGGATGTTCTGATTAAGTACAGATGGCAGGATTGGACACTAACAGAAGAGGGGGAAGATGAGTTTGTAAAAGCAGCTTTCTGATCTGTGCTGGGAGCAAGGATCTCCCAGAATAGATCAGGGAGACTTGCAGCCAGGGAACTTCCACTGACATCACTGGAAGTGATGCATTCACCTGTCAAGGCAGAAATGGGAGTCTAGCTGGGAGCTGTGTTGGCTGCTGTTAAAAACATTTGTCTTATTTCAAAATCAATATAGCTGCATAAATGTTTTAATCGTAAAGAAAAGTAGTTTAAGTTAGTTCTATTTTGCTGGATCTGCTGCAAAACTCAGTTTCTCTGAAAAGGATTTCCCGCTCTGACTGGCAGGTACAGAGGGCTCTGTGAACTGCAATAGACCCACTATGCCTGTGCACCACATTGGGAGACAGAATGTGGATGCATAGGGGGATTTTACATCCTGTGTTCCACAGAGCCCTACTCCAGAGTGCCTCTCTCAGTGGCAGCATGAGGAAACAAGTGTTGTAGGCATAGTGGAGGCAAAAGGGATTACCAGTGACATACGCTACTGCATGGATTCACAGACCTAACAGATTCCCCACACATTAGGGGTGTTCTAGACTATTAAAGTAGTAGTGACTGCAGAGCTAGCTGCTCATCTGATTCACTCCAAGCCATCAGAGCAAGGGAGCCTGGATTTTTTCCACATTCGTCCTTCTTAGATCTTCAGTATTTACTTGGGCTTAGCATAGCAAGAAAAAAGGGGCAGAATTTAGCATAAAAGAAATAGCCCCTACTCTAGTTCCAGTGCAACCAACCATTCAGTACTGAGACAATAACAGTGCACACTATTTCAACCAGGCTTGATGGCATAAAACCCTAATATGTAGTTGCAGAAAAGGGAAATAAGTGACTGTCTCCAAAGAGTAGTTAAAGGGGAACATAATATGAATAGATCAAAAGTTCCATTAAGAGATGCTAGCCAATTCTGCCCTCATTTCCAGTGGTGCTATTGCCATGTCTTCAGTGAGGTGGCATCAGTATAAATGAAGACAGAAATTTGACCGACTGAACATATGCATTCATTTCTAAATATAGAAAAGACTGTTAATATTTTTCCTTACTTACTGGTAAATTATAATTTTCTAATCCAGTGTTACAATTTACTTAGACATAGTGTAGTCAATGTGGAAAGGATCCACCCTCCCCATTTTGGTGGCTTGGAATGAGTCAAAAAATGTGCAGTTAGCTCATCTGCAGCCACTACTACTTTTAATGGACTAGAGACCCTCTGCACTGGGAATGTATAGGGCACGTGTGATGTGTGTGCATCCAGTCAGCAGTATATCTCACTGGTAATCTGCTTTCCCTCCACCGAAGAATGCACAAATATTCTTTTAATTGATAATGAAACTAACCATGTTGATTTTAGAACTCTATAACAAAAATTACCTTAGCTCTCAGTCTATGTTCTTTGGTTCTACCTAGTTTCATTATATAATGATTTCAAAGAGGTAATTATAACCAAGTCATTTTCAGGCCTGTTTTCCTAAAAGATATTCATCAATGGTGTTAAGTATTCTGCATTTCTTTTATCAATGTAGTAAGAGTGTTTAGAATACTGATTCAGAATATGTGCTCATGTTCCAAAGCTTTTATGCATTAAATTCAATATCTGACTTAATGATTCTAACTAAAACTCATTGGATCATATTATCTCATTTACAGCCATACAGTACCATTGATGGTGATTTTACCTATTAGCATAAATGAGGACAAAATTTGGCCCACTGATCTTAGAAGAGAGAGTCTTGTTTAAAAGGGAAACATTGATGTCTAATTCTAAATGCTGAATACATTAAGGTTAGTGTATTATTTATAAGATTCAAATCTTATGCTAGACTTCCTTGTGCATTATAATAGCGAAATGGTGTCTAACAACTATCAGAACTGGAATATTTGTAAAGATATTCATACTATCAATGTGGTAAGATCAAGAACGTATAAAATAATTAATGTCACAGGTGAGGAATTACAAGGACACACACCTATAATAATAAACACTTCAGATCACTTTTCATTGCAACTAACAGCCACTTTGATAAACTAATTATTTTGCTATTTTGATTTTATATAAAATGCCTGATTATTTTATTTTATAAAATAAGATATATGAAGCCATACTTGCAAGACAATGCATCTCATTTTAACATGATGTAGACTTTTATTCTAAACTCTAATTTGCACAGGTGTATTCTTAGCACTGAAATTAAATCTTACTCCCTCCGGAGGCATTTATTTTAGTCCAGTACTTCCCATATCTGTAGGTCATAGGGCTTGATCCAAAGCTCACTGAAGTCAATATGAGTCTTTCCATTGATTTCAGCGGGCATTAGATCAGGATCATAATATATAGTTATGTACCCCTCTGAATCATCTATAGATAGATTGAAATTTAGATACAAAATAATGGAAATGGATATATAAGATCTAAAATGAAAGGATATTAAGATTCTAGAATAAACAAAAAATCAAAGACATTTGCAGGATCAGATTATGTTCCTTTTCACACCAGTACAAATCCACACTAAATTAACTTCAATGGAGTACTGCATATATACACCAGTGTAATTGTCAGCAGAATTTGCCCCATAGTTAGTTCTGCTGTAACAAGTTGTGACACACACAATATATTTTGTCCATTACACAAGCACAACAATAAATATTGCCTCCTCTCAGAGCATGTAATAACATTTTTAAGGCAGAATTTGTATTTTTAAAATATTACAGATCAACTCCAGCCATAGAATTTGGACCCATATTTCAGGACTACCTGGTACTTGGATTACAGTTTGACCCGTTATGGAGATAGGCTCAAACATTTGGATTTGGATTGAGGTCCAGAATTCAAACCCTTTCAAATTTGGGTCCATCCTTAATTAACCTGATTTTACTAAACAAAGATAGATTATCCCACAATAGAGGAAAGGAGTGTAAGCTTTAACTCAATCACACCAATTTACGTTTTATCATATTTTGAATCCATATAAACTTTGGTTACCAGTGTTAAGAGGCCTTCTCTTGTTCTTTTGTTTTATTGTTTAATTGACAGTACATAAATTGGTGTTATTTTTACACTGTAACATGATGTGGCATCTCAGAAATGTAAGTAAAATCTTTTTCTCCCAAGTGAATACTCACTCTAGGCCAAATCCTGGAGCCTTTATTCAGTTTTACTATGGTCATAGATTCATAAATTCAAAGGCCATTGTGATAATCTAATCTGACCTCCTGTATAACACTGGCCATAGAACTTCCCCAAAATAATTCCTAGAATGTATCTTTTAGAAAAACATCCAATCTTGATTTTAAAATTGCCCATGATGGAGAATCCACCACGACACTTGGTAAATTGTTCCAGTTGTTAATTACTCTCACTGTTAAAAATTTATATCTTATTTCCTGTCTGAATTTGTCTAGCTTCAACTTCCAGCTATAAGATCATGTTATACCTTTCTCTTTTAGATTGAAGAGCCCATTATCAAGTATCTGTTCCTTATGTAGATGCTTTCAGACTATAATCAAGTCACCTCTTAACTTTATCTTCTTTAATCTAAATACCTTGAGCTCCAGAGTCTGACACTATAAGGCCGGCTTTCTTATCCTTTAATCACCACTTTTATGACTCTTCTCTGAACTCTCTCCAATTTAACAACATTTTTCTTGAATTGTAGACACTAAAACTGGACAAATTATTCCAGCTTTCACACCAGTGACAAATACCAGAATAAAATAACCATTCTATTCCTACTTGAGATTTTCCTGTTTAAGCATCCAAGGATCACATTAGCCCTTTTGGCTACAGTGGTGCACTGGAAACTCACATTCAGTTGATTATGCACCCTAGCCCTCAATTTTTTTTCCAGAATCACTGCTTCCCAGGACAGTCTCCTCCCCCCGTAATTATGGCCTACATTCTTTGTTCCTAGATTCACACTTAGCCATATGAAAACACATATTGTTTGCTTGACCCCAGCTTACCAAGCGATCCAGATCACTCTGTGTCAGTGACCTGTTCTCTTAATTATTTACCACTCCTCCAATTTTTGTGCCATCTGGAAACTTTATCAGTAATGATTTTTTGTTTTCTTCCAGATCATTGATAAAAATGTTAAATAACATATGACCAAGAAGTGATCCCTGCGGAATCTCACTGGAAATGCACCCACTCAATGATTCCCCATTTACAATTACATTTTGTGACTCATCAGTGAGCCATCTTGTAATCCATTTAACATGTGCCATGATAATGTTATATTGCTCTAGATTTTTAATCAAAATGCTGCGTGGTACCAAGTCAAATGCCTTATAGAAGTTCAAGTATATTACATCAACACTATTACCTTAATCAACCAAACTTGTAATCTCATTTAAAAAAGGTATCAGTTGGTCTGATAGTATCTATTTTCCATAAACCCATGCTGATTGTCATTAATTATATTAACCCCTTTAAAGCTTTATTAATTGAGTCCCATATCAGTCACTCCATTATCTTGCCCAGAATTGATGACAGACTAACAGGCCTATAATTACTTGGGTCATCCCATTTACCCTTACTAATATTGGCACAACATTATCTGTCTTCCAGTCTTCTGGAACTTCCCTGGTGTATCAATAATTAAAAATCAACATTAATGATCCAGTAAGCACCTCAGTCAGCTCTTTTTAACTCTTGGATGCTGACTTTAAAAGGACTAACTTTTAGTAGCTGCTGTTTAACATCCTCCTGAGATACTACTGGAATTGAAAGAGTATTATAGTTAGCATATGATATTGCTACATCATCTGCAAATACAGAATATAAATATTTATTGAACACTTCTGCCTTTTCTGCATTATTATTGATAATTCTGCCATTTCTATCTAGTAATGGACCAATACCATTCTTGGGATTCTTTTAGTTTCTAATACATTTTAAAAACTCTTTAGTATTGTCTTTAACTCCACTGGCCATAGATTTTTCTTTATGTCTCCTTGCTTCCCTTACCGATTTTCTACAGTTCGTAGTTTTTTACTTATCATCATTACTAATTCTATTCTTCTCTAGGCAAATTCCTATTGATTTCAATAGGAGATTATCTATGCAAGGACTGGGTAAAAACTGAGGCTCTGCTCTTAGAAATAGTTACCTATGCACTGGTTAATCCTCTGCCAAGTCAAATTTACTTTAACTGTAGCAGTTACCCATTGGGGAACAGTTAGTCACACACATAACTGCAAGAGAGGAGCTGGAGTAAGAATCTAACTTTCTATGGGTCCATCATGAGCCATTTTGTAGGCAATACATATCCTTTTATTGTTGACAAATAATGTAGCTGCCTTAAACATTTTGTTTTAGAGATAAATGTTTTAAGGCAGAGGCTTCAGGGCTTCCTCACAAAGAGTCTTTAAATGCCTGTTTTTTTTTTGTTTTTTTGTTTCCATTAGAGGAAGTGATCCTTCCCAAAATCCCCTAAATATTTAGTTATGGCTACTTGAGAAATTTGTAAATATACTGATTTTTCATTAAACTTATTGCTGACTATGAAATTCAAAGCTCCATGCAAGAATTGTAATGCATAAAACAGATGTATTACCCCTTTATCCCTAATTATATCTGTTCAAAATATAAAAATATGCCTTTTCCCTGCACTGTTTCAATCAAAATGTTTAACTGTACCAATGTAAATAATGTGTTTATAGTAGGCCACTGTGTAGCAAATTTCAAATGAATTCAATATTTAAAATGTATCTTTGCTAATAAGACAATGAAACCATTTGCTATTAGACAAAGTTAATAGTGACTATCAATTTAGGCTATATGCCTGACAGTTCAAATATATTTTCTGGCCACATAACAGGTTTGCAAGTCATAAATGGTTTCACATTTCTCTAAACCATACTAAGAGCATAACATGAATATTTTAAGCAGCTTAGCTTTGATTTAAATATATTTGCTCAGGATATGCTGGCAGAAACCCAAAATGCAGTGTAATACCCTCAAAGCTGGCAATCCCAGACTCAATTTAAGAAAGCAGATAATATGGACTGGCAGCATTAAAGCAAATAAAGTCAATTAACTTATTTTTTTTTCTTAATTTGTTTTCTCTAGCTTGAAATTGCCAAGGATGGATAAGGCTGGGGGATTAATGAAGAATGAAATTAATGGAAAGGGAATAAAAACAAGAACAACAATAAAAAGGCATAAGGAATTCTAACAGCTATTATTTATTACTCAGCTGTTACTAACGAGTTGCATAGTAATACTCATCTATTTAAGGTCATCCTAAGACAGAAATGAAACAACTCTCATGGAAACTTGTAGATATGTCAGTACCATATTCTAAGAAGCAACATGCTAAACTGAAAACCTTCACTTTCTCTTTAAAAAAAGAAATACTCTGAATCATTACATATTTACTGTAAATACCAAGTCTGCCAAATTATTTCTTCCCCAGCTTCCCCTCATACAAAGCAGTTTAATTCAATCCATTGTTAAATCAATTATGCAGGCTGCTGTATTTTGTGTACATTGAGATGTTGGCATTTAGGTGTTCCAAGATGGGATAGCAGTGAAACAGCCAAATGGGTTGCAGAATACTAACAAATTTTGCAATGAAAACAACTGGTTTGCATTATTCAGTTATTGCCGGAAGGTATTTCAATTTTTGATGCTTAGAATTCACTCAGCTTAAGAGCTGAAAAAACAAGTACCTTTTATGTTACACTCACCACACTTCCACTGGAGATGTTCATGAAAAAGTACTATTGAGTAGCTTGGTAGTAACTTTACAATGTTTATTGATCTCATGTTTTGAAAGTAACCTTTTATTTTTAAGTAACAGTATTACCGAAGGTCAAAAGCCTTTAATTTTTTCTGCCAGAGCATGTTATACTTTGTGTCAGTTACACAGTGGGTTTTTTCCATTCTGAAGTATTTTAACATATGGAGAACCATATATTTTGATTCTACATCTATATGCTTTGATTTGATATCTATGCTTCAAAATAACATTTATTTTTAGCATAAATATTCATTTTGTAGGAAACAGAAATCTACACATTATTTATTTTGGTTAACAGGGATTTCTTTATATCATTTTTTTATAAAATACATTGTTGCAAACTTGTAATGAAAACTGTAAACTCTTATCTTTCTGAAAGTGGTGAAATACTTTTCATCCATTATTACAGGATTCAAACGTAAAGCAAAATTGTCTAAAACTACACAGACATTTTGTTAACTGAAGTCATCTCTCATATGCTCTAGGCTCTCAGATACTATGATGATAAGAGCCATATAAGTACTTACATAGCTTGTCTGGATTTAAGCAGGAATATGAGTCTTGCATCACAGTTTGATTTACAGTAGTGGAGTAAGTCCAGGTGTCCAGCATAATATTGCAGTGCCAAGAATCTATGTTTGAGCCTCAGTATCTGTATTCCTTCTTGGGCTGTGTGGCTGAGCATCAGGGACGCAGTGCTTGCAGCTCTTATAATGGCATGCTTTGCACAGGAACACTTTCTGTCCATTTGATGACGTGAGATGATGTACCCTAAGGAAGGCTCGTGTCTGGTCCCATGATTGTGGGAATGAACCAGGGGACACTTATGTTAGAGGATCAGAATATTCTCTTGTTAGGCAACACAACTCCTCGAGAGAGGTTTGGAATAAGGAGCAGCAAGTTTATGGTTATCATCCCAGCTGCCACAATTCCAGGACTGCAGACATAGACTAGTCCATCATTTCAAGTCTATCCAGACCACAGAGACTCCAAAATTAAGGCTAATCCTCAGGGGAAAGAGCTATCATTGGGGCTGGAAAAGCATAGAGTTGGCCACTAACAGCCAATGAAAATATCAAATACAGGATATTTAAATACTATCAAACCTATGCATTTAGGATTACATTGTCCCTCTGCAACAAAAACCTAAGTAAGGGAGAAGGTACTGCAACTCCTACTGACTTCCTTTATAAGGGCATAAATTTGACAACCAGCAGAATGCCTAACATTTTTATGCCACTACCAGTAACTGGAATGTCAATTAATTTGTTCGTTGCTAAAAACAGCTAAGCTAGCCAGTAGGCCTTTGCAGGAACTTTAGCATAACTAAAAAAAGCCAGAGGGAAGGGGGAGGGTCACAGAGCAACTGTGAGAAGTGAACATGACCCTGTGTCTTTCCTGATAACAGGGGTGGCTCTAGTCATTTTGCCGCCCCACGCCCGGCAGGCAGGCTGCCTTCGGCGGCTTGCCTGCGGAGGGTCCGCTGGTCCCGTGGCTTCGGCGGACCTCCCGCAGGCACGGAGGTCCTCCGAAGCCACGGGACCAGTGGACCCTCCACAGGCACTCCTGCGGGAGGTTCGCCAAAGCCACAGGACCAGCGGACCCTCCGTAGACAAGCCGCCGAAGGCAGACTGCTTGCCACCCTTGTGGCGCCAGCAGAGCGCCCCTCCTCGGCTTGCCGCCGCAAGCACACGCTTGGCGTGCTGGGGCCTGGAGCCGCCCCGCCTGATAAGCTTGCTTTTGAAGTTCCAGGGTATGTGTTTTTGAAAAACAGGAAGTCTGACTATATCTTTAGGACTGCTGTTATGGGGGAATGCAGCTGCAAGACTAACAGCTCAAAATTGCTTGCCTGACTCTTTTTTTTAAGTGACCTGAGGGTTTTTGTAACACCTGCTTCTTACTTAATGGTTGGTTTTGATTGGTAAGCATGTATCACTTGTAAAGATAAAAGGAAAAGAGGGCCTGGGTAAAATGAACTCTGCTGTGAACCCATCTGAAGGTTCCCACCAGCAGCCGGACAGCTCACCACTGAAAATATGTCATTGGCCATTCCAGATCACTCCAGACCTTTGGGGTAACTATTGATTTGGGGAGATCTATAACTACTGCATTTGTATCTGCTTCAGACTAAATAGAGTAGAAGCTTTAAGTAAAAGCACTCGTGTGGGGGTGCTGGAGACTAATAAAGTAAAGGCTTTAAGTGAAAGCACTTTTGTTTGTGCCAACCATCTATCAGACAGAGGTGCTGTGTCTCCATTGATTTATTTCCTGACACTGCCTCAGAAAGAGTAAAGTTACCAAGAGCTTTGGGTTCAGAAAACCCAGGTAATAACTTGAGCACTGCAGAGACTCAGCACCCTCGAAAATCAGGCCAAAGGCACACAATTCAGCAAAGTACTTAATCACCTAGTTAAGTCCTATTACTTCCTATGACATCTTGCTCAGGTCACTCAGCACTGGGAGACACTGTGTTACCACTCTGCCCCAGCAAGAGTGAGCATTGCTGCTGCTCAGCTCTGTGTCATCTCCCTGTCTCATCAATGTGTTGCCTGGCCAGCAAACTCTTAAGGACTCTGCCAGTCCAAAACTTGCCTTGCAGGTAACATTCAGTGAATGCCAATGCCCAGGTTCCCCAGAGTCGTTTCCCTGCAGTGTGCAGTCCCTTCCACTGGACGTTCACCGAAATTATTAAGTTTGCTGCCTCCAAAGAGACAGAGCACACACCAACCTATCTTAGCTGAAGACTCACACTTCACTTTAATATAAGAGCACTGAGATGGTTTTGTAACAAAACAAGAATAAGTTTATCAGCCAAGAACAGAGGTTTAAATGATTTTGAGCAAGAGTAAGAGAGATATGAAAGGTTACAAATAAAACAAACAAAACACATTTTCTAGTGACTAAAACTTAACTTCAGCAAGTTATAATCTTTGTCTAAGCAGGTTTCTCACCTACAGTCAGTGACCAGAGATCTCAACCCCTTTTTTTTGAAGGATCCACCTTTCTCAAATTTTAAGAGCTCTGGCCTTCTGTGTCCCTCAGGTGATAGATGCCAAAATGGCTTTTTGCTTCCATTTATACTTCCCAAAACTCACTGTTTTGTTCCCAGAATCAGGATGACTACCTGCTATTCTTTGCTTCTTGATGACTTCTGATCCCCCTGATGATTCGTATGTAAATAGGGCTTCAATTTTTTCAATTCCATAATGCTTGATTTACAAGGGAAATTACCTTTCCTCCTGTCTGAGGGAAAAACTGCATCCCCCTTTGGTCACAGACTTTAAAAGCATAATATCACTGAGTATCCATAATTCCCAATTATATTAATCTCCAATGTGTCACCAGCTTTTATAAAAGAACTTACTCAATACACTTTTATAATACATTAATACTATATACAATCAGTTGATTCAATTGTATACAATCAGTTTATCCTTTGGGGTTCAGACCCCTCTGTTCTCCCCTTGGGGTATCTGGACCCTGGTTCTCACACTTCTTGTCTCCTGTAACACAATTCTTTCTCTTGCTGGGCAAGATTCAAACCTTATGTACCCCACTGACTTCCCTTGAACTATACAAAGGATTAATTTGGCCCACTGTGCCTAGTGACTGTAAAATGAGAGGAATAAGTCTAATTTAGGCCCAAGTTTTCATAAAACAGTCATGTTGTGGGAGAATAGAATAGAAGGGCTAATTATGCCTATTGACCAAATTAATTTCTATGGTAAAAGGGAGTAACTTTAATTAAATTAATAGAAGTAAACACATATACATCAAATCTGAATTTGTCGAGTTCTGATTTTATCCTTGCACCTTTTGGCCGATGTGCATTCCTCTCCCTGTCTACATATAATTCAGCTCATCCTAAAGACAAGCATTCCAGTGGCAGAATTCTGCATTTGTATTTTTAGAATTAGATATTTAGTGTGCTAATGTAAATAATCTCAGCTATTAGTGTGCTAATGTAGATAATCTCAGCTACCAACTACTTTAACATTTTGATTTGCCAAAAGATTATTCAAGGCACAAACATAGGCTGATTGCTTATTCCTGTTTAAAACTAATTTTTGTTAAATTCCCTTAAAATATTTAGATCAAACTAATATTTACAGATCAAAAAGAATCACAAGAATAAATACTGGAAGGGATTTCAAATTACACAGTTAAGTAAATCCATATCACATGTTATTACTTTTCCTGACTCCATAATACAAGGTGAAGAATTAATCCTTAAGCACTTTGGTACATTACTTAAAAGATATAATTGTTGCACAATTAAATCAAAATTCTCCTAGCATTTACTCTCAGAGAAGATGTGTGTTGTGTGTTGACCTTTCTGTTTACTGCTCTTTACTCAGTTATAAAATCCCCTGAGAGACTGCTGCCTGCCTTTGAGGTAATTGCAGCAAAAATATACTCAGAAGTGTGATAGAAACCTGGTCTACTGCCATTCAAAGATATCATATAATATCATATAAAAAGAAAGTGTTACAGTAAAAGCTTTGTTTCCACATGTTGGGGGAATGAGGGGTACCAGTAAGTCAAAAATTCCGGTTAAAGTAAGAGGGAGGAAGTTTGGGTGCGGGAGGGGGCTCAGAACTGCGAGTTGGGGTGTGGGAGGGAGTGTGGGCTCTGGGAGGGAGTTTGGGTGCTGGAGGGGGCTCGGGGCAGGGGGTTGGGATGCAGGAGCAGTTTTGGGGTGCCAAATCCAAGCGGCACTCACCTTGGGCAACTCCCCGAAAGCAGAAACATGTCCCTGCTGCTCTTAGGTGGAGGCACAGCCATGGGGCTTTGCACGCTGCCTCTTCTCACAGGCACCACCCCTGCAGCTACCAGCCAGTGGGAGCTGTGGAGCCAGTGCTCAGGGTGGGGGCAGCGCACAGAGCCCCCATGGCTGTTCCTCCACCTAGGAGCAGCAAGGACATGTCGCTACTTCCAGGGAGCCACGCAGAGCCAGGAAGGTAGCCTATCAGCCCTGGGCCAATCGGACTTTTAATGGATATCTGAAATGCCAGTTTCTAGAGCTTGCCAGTTGGTAAAGTGCAACATAACACAGCTTTTGCTGTATTTGTAACAGTCATTCCAATAACTTTTTCAGACTACTTTAGGACAACAGTAAGTTGGTCTAAGCTGTGGCTGTGCCGGGGCAGGAGTACAAAGAGCCCCCAAGCACATGCTTACAGGAGGGAGACATACAATAGACTCAGTGTTCTCTAGAGCGCTTAGGATACTTGGCCAGCCACTGGTCATGGAGAAGTATGTCCATTGAGGCAGGAGCCATGACCACTTCCCCATCCCACCCTCCATGTTCCAGCTGGAATAGGGCATCAGGGGGTGAGGCAGCATTCATTGCTCCTCTTAAAAGCAGAAGTAGTAGAAGATGGGAATGAGGCTGCCTGTAACATTCTACCTGGATTTGTTCAGCTAGGGCAGATTTTGCAAGGGGCCAGCACTCAGCCATAATGGTGACAATTCTGATCTCTGCATAAAGCAATGAAAATTGGGACTAGCTCATTTTAAATCAGTGGAGTAACACTGGGGTAAAGCCACTGAGTTTACTCAGAATCAGGCCCTAGCTCTGTACTTTCCTTACCCCACATGGCACACATGGCTGCAAAAGAGAGAAATTAACACATTGCATTTAATTTCTGTAGACCAAAACAGACAGATATAACAATATTACCACCATTACTACAATGCAGTAGTAAGACCTAGCTCTTATATAGCACTTGTTATCCATAGAGCCCAAAGCACTTTACAAAGAGATCAGTATCATCTTTTTACAGATGTGAAACAGAGGCATAGTGATGTATGTGACTTGCCCAAGGTCACCCAGCAAAGCAGCAGCAGAGCCAGTAATAGAATGTAGGTTTTCTGGGTCCTAATGCACTGCGCTATACAGAGCCCCCAGTGTTACTTTATTGTTTAGGCTCCAAAGCCTCAATCCTGCAAGATGCTGAGCACCCTCAATTCCTATTGACTGCAAAAGGAAATGAAGGTGCTCAGTACTCCATAGGATTGAGCCCCAATTGATCCAGGTACTCAAGCCTGTACCTAATCAAGTATGTGCATAGTCCTATTGAATTCAATATGAGCACTGGAGTGGATCCACTGTGGAGACCTGAGTGCTATTCCTGGTTTTGCCATTGGCCTGCTGGATAACCTTGGCTAAGTCACTTCACTTCCCTATGCCACAGTTTCCCTATCTGTACAATGGGGATAATCACCTCTTTTGTTAAAGTACTTTGAGATCTACAGGTGAAATATGCTATATAATATTAATACCTATTTTATATAGTGCTTTTCATCAGTAAGAGTTAGATATTATTATTAATGTGACTACTCATGCTCAGAGTTAGGCATGTGATTAATTACTTCGCAGAATCAAAGTCAGTGCATTATGGGAAATATAGATTTATTTCATCCATGAAGTTTGAAGTAAAAAAATCTTTAATGTCAAAATACAACAGCACCACTTCCCTCCTGAAATGGAAAAGTATTATTTTAACTTTCCATCCTGGGTAAAGGTTAAAAGGTTTATACAAGGCACCCACTTATTACAAGGTAAGTAGAATATAATTAACTTATATGGTGAAAAGAATAAAAACACAAATTCAGTGTGTCAATTTCTGAAACAAATGACTATTGTTGAATAATGAAAATAAAGAATGGCAGCCGTTTCCTTTCAAATGGATGTATGAAGGCAGTAAACATGTTTTCATAATTTATACAGTGAAGCAGAAATTACATGTGTGATTTAGAAATAAAATTTCAAGATCTCAAAAGATGCCTTGGTCATCTGAGAAGGAAGTAGGCAAATGTTCCTTAAATATTCAAAGCAAATGTAGATTTCACTTGTTATCCAGATGGCTTGATAGTGTGGTAAAAGGTTAAAATGTATTGTGATTCATCAATAATAAATTATTAATACTTTCCATTTTGCTACATTTGCAGAACCTCAGTAAAATGGCTGTCCCTCTTTCCTTTAATGTAATCTTTCATTGTGTTATAAATTCTTAATTGGGAAGAGGAAGCAAAGCAGAGGGGGAGAAATAGTTTATGACCTTCTTCAAAAGAAAAAATAATTGAACCTTAAAACCTAGAAGCAATATGTCAGTTTATGAGTAGCTATATTTTCCTCTTCAAATATTAAAAGAACTGCATGCAAAAGATAACCCATGTTATCCTGTTATGAAGTACAAAGAAATCTGTTTAAACTATTCAAATAAAAAAGAACAATTCTGCTAGAACTATAGCCTTCTTACTACGTTTTTAGCTAATCATATTATTTTGAAATTCTGAGCAACAAATGATTAGACTAGATATATATATTCCCATCATGTTATGCAATCTTAATAGCAGGATAGGTTATTTAAAATAGTCACTCTAACCACTGGGGTTGACAGACATATCTCTATTCTCTGAATCTTGCGCAGCTAATGGCATACCTTTAACTGATACATAATATCACAAAATATAACTGTTTGTATTACAATTCTACAGAATTAGCCTTAGGTCAGGAAGTTTCTTTCCTTCATGATTTTTTGTTTTAAAAATTGTGACAAACATGTAAATAAACAATCAAGTCTACATAGCCCTTAGTGTCAGACTCAGACTCTTAGATACTTAGAGATGTAGAAAAGCTATGGTGGAACATGATAATCACAAAGTCAGGGTTCCCCAAATGAAGGTTGCTAGCTGGATGAAAACACAGAATTACCAAGGAAGAAGTAGGAATCTAAGAATTTATTATATTCTTGCAGATACTGAAGAAAAAGAGATTGTGGATTTTATTGAAAAGTGGCTTGATGTTACAGACGACAAAGTCTATAAGGTGCCACAGGACTCTAACAGACATATTGGAGCATAAGCTTTTTATAGATCCAGACTAACACGGCTACCCCTCTGATACTTGATGTTACAGAAACCCACCCAAAGCCAATTCCTGGGAACAGCATCCAACAATGAAATTATTATGGCTTTATAATGGCCGCAAGATGAAGAGTAGATTTTGGGTACATCTAAAGTAAAAAGAGACAACAAACATCAAGGATAAAGATACTGATCTTTCCAGACGCAGATCTTAAGATACAAAATATAATAGAGGAATCAGTCGAACCTACAAAGAGATCTTGATGATCTTAATATATCAGTATCAGCACTATACCCACCAAAGCTGTGAGTGCTTCATAAGAATAAAACATTCTTTGGTTTGCTCTCTTGGCAAAATCTAGCAGGGTGTATCTTTATAGAAACTAGAATACTGTTCCAGCATTAATTTGGGTTTTGGTATATATAAAAGAGCTACCAATCTTCCCCTCTCCTCCTGCACTACTAATGATTGACAAACAATGATAGATGATAGTGGAGCATATTGCTAAGATTTTCTCTTTTCAAAATAAAATTCTTGCTCTCTTAACTCATTACATGTAACATCATTAGACTTTCAATGGTTAAAATGTGACAATAATCTTTGGCAAAGTGCATTCCTGAACATACAAAATGACTGATGATTACTGAAAATTAAACATCGTTATCTTATGCGTCAGTGCCAAAGCAGGCCTCAGACTGTTTACTAAAATAATCCAAAATACTGACTTCTAGTTCTGATGCAGAAATCTTTCCAGTCGTGATCCAACAATGTACTGTGTTGTAAAGGTGCACAAACTTCCTGTTATAGCCCTTTCTTTACACACCTTTCACATTTCTTGTACCATTTCTCAACAGGTTTTTGACATCCTAAACAAGAGAAATGCTCATATAATTTATAGATTCCTAAGGGTCAATATTCTTACGATAGTGATGCAGATAGAGAACTTGCTTAAATTTTTTGGCCCTCTAAAGCTGATATTTTAGAATCACATTAGCTTCCATTTCTCTATCAACCATTTTAACAATTCTTGTTACATTTCTAGAGGCTTCCTTCATGTCTGGTAGGTTTTAATTGTGGTACCATGCTCCAAGAAATTTCAGTCTGACAATAGCTAATACCACAGGATCCTTTTGCTAGACTTCTTGAAATTCACCTATAATTAATCTTTGTAGAATTGCATCATTCAGTTCATAAGCAGCTATACAGTAGTAGTAAAGTTAATTGTACTTTTCCGGTTTATTGGGTCTGGAGGGAAATATTTCCAGAATTGGCACATGAAGAATTTTGGCATTCTGATAAAAAATATTTATCATTCTTGCTCATGCAGTGTTTACAATCAGTGTCTAAACACACTGTGCATAATAAGGCACCAGCATCCCCATGAATTCCCCTGTGAAGATGCTAAATGATGAAATAATACTGTTTTACTTTGTGCAACCAGTGAGCCAATTGTCCTTCAGGGCTTTGGGGTTTCAATAGCTGCTGTAGAGCTGTGTGATCATTTTGAGTAATAAACTTTCTCCTATAGAGGTAATGATGAAAGTGATCTATTGATCTTACAATGGCCAGTAGTTCTTTTCTTGTGACACGATAATGTTTCTCAGCAGCAGAGAGAGTTTAATTATAATATAAAACTACTCTCTCTCTCTAGCTTCTGTGCTCCTAAAATAGTACTGTTCCCATTCCTAAATCACTAGCATTAGTGTCCAGAAGGAAAGCTGTCTTTTTAGGATGGGTAAGCTAAGATTGGTCCTATTAGTAATGTCACTTTCAGCTCCTGGAAGCCCCTTTCACATTCTTCAATATAGTTAAATAGATGCCCCTTTTCAGGAAACTGGTGGAAGAAATTGACACTATTTGCAAAATTATGAAACAAACTTGTAATATTAGAAATATTGTTGCCCCAATCCATACAAATCTTTTAGGCTGGTAAATGCACCATTTGGGGCTTTAATCTCAGGTGATTTATCAAGCAAAATGGATCAGGTTTTTTCTGTTTTTCTTACAAATTTCTTAGCAAAAAAAGTTCAGCTTCCTTTCGACTGGCATCAAGAACAGTTGTTGAAGGGTTTGATTTGGCTTCTTTCAAAATGGGCAAAAATAAGCTTCTCAGGATGGATTTTTCTTCAAAACTGTATGGTCTCTAATGCATCAGCTAGCCAACTAAATTGTATAGGCACATTCCTCAATTCTTATACATGAAAACTATTGCACTGATTCAGCAAATGCTTAAAACATGATTACCTGAACTGAATGGTCACAGTGGTCCCATCTGGCCTTGAACCTAAGAATCATGTCTATAAAGTTACTCATGAGTAAGAAGTTGTAGAGTTTGGGCCTAACACAATAAGGATATAGTGAGACTCCTCTACCTTGTCAGGACCTACCTTCATTTCTCAATAAAGAATTTTGGGCTTGATTCTCCAGTGAACAAAGTGCAGGGCGGGGGGGGCGTTCTGGGAGTCAGTTGCAATTCTGTGATTCTGAGCTGCCCAGCTCCAGGACAAGTTAAATTGGCAGAGGCTTTATGCCTATGCAGGGGGTAGGCCTCAATAGTGATATTTGGCTGCTTTGGATACACCTTGTGCCACACATGCAAAGTAAAATTGGCACACTTGAGAATTTGATCTTGTATATTGTAGCTCAGTCTCAAATCTCTGTCTTCTAGCTCTTCCCCAACACTGTTGATCCTCAAGATTTGAATGATTTTTTTTTTAAAGTGGGGGCTTTGGCCCTTGATTCATCTCTCCTCTAGTCCTGGTGTGTTTTTGACAAGCCCCATCTCCTAAACATTTCTTAACAGTTTTTGTGTGTATTTGTGTGCTTCTTATTCAAAGGACAACTATAATTAGCTTTTCTTTCTGACAGCATTTCATTTAGAACTGTTCTCCTTTCTTCGTGGGTAATTTGCATTTATTCCCTCATTTGATTTCTGCTGACTTTCATACCGTCTTTCATATGGCCCTGAATGGTTATTTCCACCAAGACTGTGAAAATACTGATGAAGTCCTCACCATGCTGTAGCAGAACAGTTTCAGCTACCTTCACAATTTTTTGTTATCCCATTTTCACACCACTTGTCATGAAACAGATGTATAGTCCCATGAGTCCTTTCATGAAGACTCAAAGGTTTAGCCTTGCACAGTTCTTCCTTTTCTTCTAACTTATATTTTAAAGAATACTCAGACAAATGGGAGTTATTTTTTTCTGCATAAAGGTTGCAGGATCAAGAACGTATTTGTGTGTGCACGTGTGCATGCACATAGGCATGAGCATATATGACTATTGCCGACTAGTGCCTATCCTCAGTTTATAGAGATCCTATGTTGCTCTGTAGTGGTTGCCTGCAGACAACAATTAAAATAAAAAGCCCAACTAAAGCTAATACAAACTGTTAAGGCAGTGTCTCCTTTATCTCAAGTGGCAGAGACCTGTAGTTTTTGGAATAAATAAATCCAGCATTCTATTCATGTTTTTAGAGTACATTTTGTTGTTTGGGCTATGGCATTTTTACACCAGGCTAAGTAGATGGTCAGAACTGGCAATATCTATGCTTCAGATGGCCTAAGTAGCTTTTAATTCTTTGTTGTTATGGCTGGTTCTTGCTGGCTATAGTAAAGCAACGAAGCGGATACAGAATGAAGGAGGCACAGTGAAGCGTTCTACAGTACTTAACATGAAAACACAGTATATTTTTACCTTAACCTCCAATAAAAACAACATTTAACTAACAGTAAGGGTCTGCCTGAAGGTCACAAAAACCTAGACATTCATAACTAAACTTCAGACCTCCAGTGTCTAGACACAAGAGGTCACAACTGGGTGATGCTGGAGATGATGTCCTGTTGTGACTAGATAATGTTGGTTTGATCCTTAAATGAGCTTTTCCTTGCTTTGGTAGGTTTAAGACAGACCTTTTAATGTCTTTTTAATACAGTTTTGTTACATTATTTTTTTCTAATCCATAGCACAGACCTCATACTAAGTTTACTGCAATGAATGATAGACTTTGCCAAGATCTGAAAACATAAACTTTATTAAGTGTAATATTATACATTTTTGTAGTGCTTTTCAACCTCAAGGATCCCAAAGCAATATATAAACTATATGTATATCATTGAAATCCAGCCACATGCATCTCCCAGGGCTCCCCAGCACACAGGGGTAGCATGTACAGTGCTGCGTCCCTTTGTGAAGTGCAGTATACTCTCCTGTACACCAGTCCTGGCTCCTTCCATTCAAGGGAAACAATAATGCCTGTCCCTTACATGGACAAGGGTGAGAGAAGACTCCATATGGCCTTAATTAGCAGTACTATGTACAATTATGTTTAAACCTGCAAAAGACAATTATGGAAAAATTTCCTCCTAACTCCCAAAGGTTGGCCTAGGCCAGGGGTCAGCAATCTCTGGCACGCGGCTCGCCAGAGTAAGCACCCTTGCGGGCTGAACCAGTTTGTTTACCTGTCACGTTGGCAGGTTCGGCGGATCGTGGCTCCCACTGGCCGTGGTTCGCCGTCCCAGGCCAATGGGGGCGGCGGGAAGCATCGCAGGCCAAGGGATGTGCTGGCCACAGCTTCCCGCCTCCCGCATTGGCCTGGGACGGCGAACCACGGCCAGTGGGAGCTGCGGTCCGCCGAACCTGCCAACACGGCAGGTAAACAAACTGGCCCGGCCCGCAAGGGTGCTTACCCTGGCGAGCCGTGTGCCAGAGGTTGCCAACCCCTGGCCTAGGCTGAATAGCACAATCATTTATATCAACTCCAAAGCTCTCCATGTTTTAATCTTTAAAGTAACAACTCTGGATAGAAATATAAATATTAAATCCTATTTTGAATCCTGATAAACCTTTAGCCTCCATGATATCTTGTGGCAATGAGTTCAATAGTCTAGTGTTCATTAATTGTGTATTAAAAGTTCCTTTTTATCGGTTTTAAATTTGCCAGTCTTCAGTTTCATCGAATGTTCCCAATTAACCTTCTCTATACAATTCACTATTTTGTGTACTTTTATCAGCTTTCCTCTTATTAAGTTTCTTTCTGAGATAAAGAGTTCCCTATCTTTATAATCTCTCTTCATATAAGATTTTTTTTATCATCACTAATCATTGTCATCAACCTTTTTATAAGTGATCATTATCATTAAGGTCTTAAAACTGATCTACATTTTATTACACCAGCAATGCTCTCAGAACATCATCAAATTGATTCCAGAATTTTCTGAAAACTTTGTGACTAGAGTGGGGTAGCCAGTGGCCATTTTCAGACACATTTAAGGATCTCAGTGGAAAATCAGACACCAAAAAGTGTCTCAAATTATGCACCGAATAACTGAGGTGTCCAAAATCAGGTCACTTTTTAAATCTTTACTATTTTTTTTATTTGTACACCAAAGAAAGGTTCTTCACATAATCTACCAGACAAATTCTAATCTCAGTTACACCAGTGTAATTTAAACATAATTTTATTGAAGTAGATGGAATTACTCTGCTTACATGGTGATATAAACTAAGAACAGAATTTGGCTGTACATGTCTGCTTAATTCAACTTGTCATATACAGTAATTTTTCAGGTGCCAATTTCAGGAGATGCGATACAGACAAAGTATTTGAAGTTCAGTTTGATTTGTCTGAGTGACAGTAGCAGGGTGACAGTAACTGACTACTTTTTGTGTTAAACAGGAATGCTTACATTTTTATGTACTTCTTGACAGAAAGACAAATAAGAAGTGTTTATGGGTCCTCCTTTCCATGCCACCAAAAAGTGATATGCATGAATAGAGGAAAAGGTTTTTTTCAGACATCACAGAGAAAGGGGGACTTTTGTGAAGATACTAGGTCATGAAAACACTAAACAATGTAGAACAGATAAAAATCAGAGAAGTAATAATGCTACAAATTAGTTTCCCTAAGGTTCTGAGTCCTGATATTGGTCCTTGTTAAGTGCTGTAACGTGCAGCGAAAAGAATGAATTATTTATATAATACTTGAACTTATTCTATGAATTTCTTAAAGACTTCAGGAGAAGAATATGATTATCTTTCTATTGCTGAGATGAGCAGAATGTATCTGATAGCCAGTTGAGTATGTGTGTTGCAGTTAAGAAATGTAAAGCCTAAATGTAACAGATATAAAAATGTTAATTACTTTTAAAGAACAAATAATCTTGCTGATTTTAGGTAAAGAAATGCTTATATTCTAAAAAAACCATGTATTTCTTAACATTCTCACATATGGTTTTTGCTTTTCTCCTTGACTTACAGACAGTGTGGAATTCTGGAGCTGTAAAATTTCATATAGAGATTTCCTGCCCTATAGGATAAATTTAATTGAATAACATAGAGTTCTTGCTTTAAAAGAGACTCTCTTGCTAAAGACAATGTGGTATGTTAAGGCTCCATGACTATATTAGTCACTTTCATTTTACATGCTACAGGAAGTGTCTGATTGCATATGAGTTATTGTCAGTAAAACCAGTTGCATTTATTACTACTGTGAGACCAATTCTAAAGCAACAGGCATAACCTTTCCAATTAATGTAATAAAGATGCGATCACTAAGAACCAAACCATTGCCAACCATTCTCTGAAGCTTTCCCACCCAATATTTTAAGGTCTCGCTGCATGACTTTAATGTTCTTTTTTATGGTGTATTAGTTAACAATACCAATGGCTGGAAATTAAAGCCAGACAAATTCAAATTAGAAATAAGGTACTTTTTTTAAAAAAGGGAGGGTGATTAACCAATGGAACAAACCACCAACAGGAGTGATGGATTCCCCTTCCCCTGAAATCTTCAGATCAAGATTGGATGCCTTTTTGGAAGAGATGCTTTAGTCAAACACAAGCTATTGGGCTCAATACAGGGGTAACTATGAAATTTTATGACCTGTGTTATACAGGTAACACTAGATGATCTAATGGTCCCTTCTGGCCTTAAAAATCTATAAAATTATTAATAAATTGTCATTTACTACAACAGAAACACTGAATTTATTTTGGCTGAGTATCTGTTTTGGTTAATGCTCACTGTATACTATTTACTTTTGTTTCACAAACTTTAGTGCACAAATGAGCTATATAATGCTTTGATAGCCTTACAGAAAGCATGAAAGCACAATCCAATCTTCTGCATTTTTGTTTCCTTATATATAAATAGGACCCACATACAGCTCTTGTGATATTACAAATAAACAGAAACAAAAAAAATAGCCCTTTACCCTCACAAATGTATAAAATTAAATTTGACGCTACTTAAAGTCTCACACTACTTTAAAATTCCATCTGATCCAAAGGGAAACCCCTGATCTATGCTGGTATGAGACCAGAATCAGGTCCATAGTCCATACAGCCAATGAAAAAGACTAATAAAGATAACTGGCAGAGTTAATTAGCAAATTTTGATCTCAGCTACACTGGTATAAATCCGATGACTCCTCAGGGATCCTCAATCTGCACAAATATTTTGTTAAATGAGTAAGGCAGAGATAAGATGAGAAAGAGACTAATTAAAAGGGATCACAATTCATGTCCATACCTCCTACAATTTTCAGTGAAATAGTCCCTGTTGTAATATAGTGTTTCCTGATAGGAAAGAATTTACCTTAAAGATAGATGGCAAAGGAAAATGTCCAGAGGAAATTGCCAGAAATTGATGGAAGAGGAAACTGACCAAGTTTGGGGGTATTATTATTTGAAGTGGGAGCTGGGAGAAAGCCCACAAGTGCCAAAGAACAGTCAGGTTGGACAAAAACATCTTTCTGCTCAGGTCGTTGATACCAAAGTTTCAATCTCTGTATCCAGTAAAAAGTAGGGCAGAAAATATAGCTGAACTGGAGGGACAGACTGATATCACAGACATTAATTATGGAAAAGGAATAGGGTACGACTATGGAATTCAATAAAAAATGCCCAAAATAGAAAGTACAAGTGTATTTTTAGGAATTAAACACAATACAGCATGCCTTTTTCAGCAGATATATCCAATCTGAGTCTTTGTTTACACAGGCAAAACACCCAGTGAAATTAATGTGAGTTATGCCTTTCCAAAAAATGCACAAATCACACCCAAACTGTTGATTAAGCAGATAAGTAATAATAAGTTTGTATAATTCTTTCAAGATAAAAAGTGCTACATATTATTACATTACAGATGTTGGAAATTCTGAACACTGACACAGTTGCACAGGCAAGCACACACAAGCGCATGCATACTGTTAAACATGTCTAATTATGTATATTAATAACTGATGTGTACTTACAAATGAAGTGCTTCTGTGCACACATGAGCATTTTATATGCCCTGGTCATGGAGGGGAGGGGAACAAACCAGATATTTGTGTTCAAAACTCTGGCCATGCAACTGTATACATTTGGTTGCTCATGCCTACCCTTAAAATATGGACGTGTGTGTGTGTGTGTGTATGTGCGCGTGCGTGCACATGCGTGTGTATATACTACACATGTAATAAAAAAATATAATATAAATGAACAGGAACAAATTCAGTAAACACAGCTGTTGAGTGGATACTAAGTCCATGGAAGTCTGTGGGCCAAATTCAGCAATAATGTATTCAGTGATGTAAATCACATATCAGGAATAAATTGGTCATAAAACAGTTATAGTGGGGGTAGTGGCAACGAAGCATAACTTACACTGACTTCGCATTTAGTGACTGGGTAAAACATTCACCAAGGAGGCAGGAGTATGAAGCAAGATGAACAACTGACAGGAGAATATAAAATAGAGCAACATATTCTCTGCTCCAAATACACACAGAGAGCCTGATCCTCAGCTGGTGTAAACAAGCATAGCTCCATTTACTTCAAAGGAACTACAATCAATTTACACTTATGCCTACACTGTCCCCAACATTGCCAGGCAAAGGCGAGACCTGGAGTGAACAGGTGCAATTTTCATCGACTTTGGTCTCACAGTATTAATGTGGTTTCTCAGAATCACTAAGTGCCATACCAGTGTAATTTACACTCATTTTAAAACTGTCTTACATTTTGCAGGTCTGATTCTGATTTCATTTACTCCAATGTAAATCAGGAGTAACCCCACAAAACTGAATGCAGTTACACTCACGTAAAAACTGTGAAAGTAAAATCAGAATCAGAGCCTACTTGTAATTTACTCTGCACATTATGTTACTGCTAAATTTGGTCCATAAAATGCAATTGTGAATTATGGATAAATTAAAAGGTGCACCCAATTGATAGTTACACCTATAGCTATGGCATGAAAATAAGACACACTAAAGTGACCCCAGCAGCACTGAGCTATCTCACACAGCTAAAGAAAATGTATTTCTATAATAATCTAGACAAGGTGCTTGCTACTGATGGATGATGCAAAGTTAATTATGAATATAAATCAGTACTGTATTTCCCCCTCTCCCCACAATTAAAATAACCAGTTTTTCTAGTTACGGTACTCCAATCTGAATAGTTCAGGCAGAAGTTAAATTATCTTAACAATACAGTTGATTACTTGCAAAAAAAAAAAAATGATGAAGGCCTCAATAAATATGAACACAGTGGGCTGTGGAGTTCACACATTTCTTGTTAAAATAATGTGGATACTAGATTATTTTTATTATGGTATGTTCTATAGACATACCATAATTGTGTTACTTTAAAACTAGCAGTATAAATATAGATATATATCAGTTATAAACTATAGCAGAACCATAAAAGCCCAAACGGATGGCAACTTCAATTATAAGTATATCCTTAATAAATATACAGTACTTGAATTATTCCCTATTAGAGTGTATATACATGAGTGAACATTTTAATAACAGTATTTTGAATTCACGAGCAGTCAGTTTATTATAAAGACAGCTTTAAAGAAAGCATTGTTTTTGTATAAACACAGGATAATATCTTCTTTGAAAATCAAGATTACATGCTGTCCAAACATCATTTTCTCAGTACGGATTTAATCATTGACTTCAACTGGAGCTTTGCCATAGAGTTAGGCCCCAGTTAATCAAGGCATTTAAACAATGCTTAAGACTATTCTTATTCAGCACTTATGTATGTGTTTAGCTTTAACCACATAGATAAATTCCACTGAAATCAATGGGATTTATTATGCACTTAAAATTAGGTATATACTTAAGTGCTTGGCTTATTAGAGACAGTTTGCTGAACTGGGGCCTTAACCAAAACAGGGACTGCATTTTATAGGCCGAGTTTGACAGCCTTTCCTCAGCTGCATAGTCCTACTGACTTCAGGGGGACTGTTTATATATTATATATATGCTTCAGAATCAGGTCTTTACCCAGTAATCTCAATTAGTCCAATAAATGGCAGGTTCTAATATGCATGTCACATTCAAATGTATTGTTATACTGAAAGGAATAAATATTAATTATATCACTGGGGAGTAAGGAATAGCCAGTTTATAAATCCAGGGCCTGATCCTGCAAACACTTACTACCAGGTGTAGTGCTTACTACTATTAGTAGTCCTATTGGTATTTTTACTAGTTAAAGGTCTCAGCTCCAATTTTTTCAGCCTTTAATTTAAAGACAAAGCTGCTGAATGTTTAAAAAAAATCTATCTTTTTCTTTAAAATGTTTTCCCCCTTAAGGAGTTTGAGGTAAGTAGGTATAACAACAAAAAATAGCTTTAAATATTCTGATAAAAAAAATCATGTATTCTCTCATTCTGATTTCAATTTCTCCATATGGCTGATGTCATAAATTGATTAGTTTTCCAGTCATCCATGGAGTTTCCCATGAAAGTTAGGAAGTCCAAGACCTTGCAAAAAAGAAATAAAAAACATTTTTAATTTTTTGTAAACAACAAAGGAAAGGAAAAAAAGACAATCCCATTTTTCT
This sequence comes from Mauremys reevesii, assembly GCF_016161935.1. Classification (NCBI taxonomy): domain Eukaryota; kingdom Metazoa; phylum Chordata; order Testudines; family Geoemydidae; genus Mauremys; species Mauremys reevesii. The sequence continues at coordinate 133,782,117 of NC_052625.1, forward strand.
TTCCTTTGCAGTTCACCTTTAAGATTATTTTGTGTAAGACATATTGCTGCTCACTGCTGTAATCTGTGTAAAAGTACAAATCAGTCATCTCATCCTGTAATCTTTATTCACATACATTGAAGTCAGTTGCATTATTTGTGTAATAAATTATTGCAGAATGGGCCTAATAAATTGTTTCCATAACAGCAAAAAGGTGGGGGAGGGGGAACATGGCATAGTTAATATTTATATTATATAATAAATGACAAAAACTCATATTTGGAAAATGTGTTGTGCCCTCGATGTAAAGTGCACGTGTCCCTAAATTGTTTTAGTAACCATAATAAGTAATAAAATCTTCCTTTAAGCAGTGGTTTTCATCCCAAAAAATTTAAAAACATGTATGCAGGATTTGCTTCACCTACCTTTTAAATGCAATCACCTCTGTGGTGAAATGCAACAAGTTTAACAGAGTTCAGGGATAAGAACAGGAGTACTTGTGGCACCTTCGAGACTAACAAATTTATTTGAGCATAAGCTTTCGTGGGCTACAGCCCACTTCATCAGATGCATAGAATGGAACATATAGTAAGAAGATATATATACATACAGAGAACATGAAAAGGTGGAAGTTAATTAAGATGAGTTATTATCAGCAGGAGAAAAAAAGCTTTTGTAGTGATAATCAAGATGGCCCATTCCAGATAGTTGACAAGAAGGTGTGAGGATACTTAACATGTGGAAATAGATTCAATTTGTGTAATGACCCAGCCACTCCCAGTCTCTATTCAAGCCCAAGTTAATGGTATCTAGTTTGCAAATTAATTCTAGTTCAGTAGTTTCTCATTGTAGTCTGTTTTTGAAGCTTTTCTGTTGCAAAATTGCCACCTTTAAGTCTGTTACTGAGTGACCAGAGAGGCTGAAGTGATCTCCTACTGGTTTTTGAATGTTATGATTCCTGATGTCAGATTTCTGTCCACTTATTCTTTTGCACAGAGACTGTCCGGTTTGGCCAATGTACAGGAATGAACATGAAGAATATCAAATGTAGCAAACTGGAGGGGAATTGTCATGGGCAGAATGTGGTTAACCAAACTAGACAGCTGCTGCTTATAAAAAATTTGAAATCTTGTTGACCCAATAAATGAAATGAGCTTCTGTTGTGTGAATGCTGACATGGTGTTCTCTACAAAGATCACAGTATAGTTACATACTGAACTACCCCTCAGCTTGCTACAGACATCCAGTTATGGGTCTGACATTATGCAGTGAGAAATGCAGCTACTGTATGTTCATTTAAACCAAACTAACCAGGAGGAAAAAGCTCTGCACCTTTTGAAGCATCTGGAAATTTCTCTCCCAAGCCTATGAGATTCACTTGGACTACATGGATCAGAATGGATTCCCAAAAATCTCTACAGAAGAGCGAATGCTTACCCAAGAAAAATTCGTAGGTAATCCTGGATGCAAAACTACCTTACTATTTACTTGCAGATTTTGATCCAAGTGTGCCTTTTGGATGAGATGTAAAAGTGCCTTTTGGCAACTTCAAGATCCGTGGAACACACTGAATGGCAGGCCTGATGTCTTGGTCACGTTCAAATACATGTATTCCAATTCCGGCCTAAATAAAATCTCCCCATTAATTCAATTGAATAAAATAGTCTTCTTCATTTTCTGCCCTGAACTGCTGTTACCGTATGCTTTTAAAATATCACCTTGGTCAATGCAGAGGTGGCTGCACTCCAGTGATAGACAAAGTGATCACTACATATAATGTAAATTTTAAATGCAATGATTGCAAAATGCTTTGAATCTTCTGAAATTAAATTTGTTTTACAAACATAACACTATTATTAACATTATTATTACTAGACCTCATCATATCACAAAGGATCCAAAACAACTAAACAGTCAAAAAATAATAAAGTACAAAACAATAAGGGAAATTTGCAAGCACCTTAACATCACACTGGCCTCTGATTCCCCAAGTTTCAGTTCAAATGTGATCTAATAATGTTATGTTGTGCATTGTTTAATCTAATCTTCTAACATGCATTGCAGCACATTTATAATAAGATTATTCAGCCAACATTAATTTGCCTTGCAGATTGGAGAGTATGAAAATAAGGTACTTTCTAGTTTCTCCTTTGCATTATTCACTGAACATATAATAATAGTTTCTGTAGAAGAGATTAAGGGAAGGAAAGATTAAAACTCTGAAAAAACAATATATGTAAATCTAAATATGAGACATCAGCCTTGCAGTTGTTTGCATTGACTGCAAAATATTTGTTAGTTTCTGATGAGAGTAGGTTTTCTCCTTGTTAAAAGGAAAATCCTTAGTATTCACATTTAGAAAAGACAAGTAAATCTCTTTTTTTATGGTTTCTTATCTCCAGTAACAGAAACCATTTCACTCATCAACCACATTTACATTGAAAGCATTACTTGAACTTTCCATGCCTTCCAAAAATCAGTAACAGTCAATAAAAAAGTAAGTTATACTTCTGATCACTTGATTCATGGGACAGTTGTGTGCAAATCCTTGTACAAGTGTGCTTGGTTCTAAACAGTGGGGCAAAGGGATCCAGGGATATTCCAAAAGCTCAGCATAGAAGAGAGTTTACTTAACCTGCATTCAATCTTGATAATGTAATAATGAGTCTTTTAAAAGGATAATTTTAATTCCCCTATCTACAGCAATAAAGACTGTGTACAGCTAATCTCGTTTGCCCTTTCAATTAAACTTGTTCAGGACGTTCTATTTAGTCAGCACCCTGAATGGGTCATTAAAATTCTTGTTCTGTAAGAGTTGTGTGCAGTGCACTGTTGTTTTTAAATTCCATTAAATCCAAATGGTCTTTATCGCCCCATGACCACTGCGACTTCAATCAGCCAGTTTAATTACCTTACAAAATTGTCAGCAGAAGCAGCAAAGACAAACAGGAATGGCTGTGACGTTATCAAATTGAAATCTTCCTCTGTGCTGTTTAATCTGGACCAGTCAATAACAAAGCTTCTCACCTCCTTCCTTTCTTCCCGAGGCTCTTAACCTTACTCTTCCTCCAAAAGATTGCTGCTGCTGTTGTTGTGTTTAAGACAGATTTTGAATACCTCGCTCTGAGGACTTTAATACACTTTGAAGGCTCCTTGCCCTTGGCAAGTAAAATTTTCACTAGCTCCCAACAAACAAAGAAATACAACAGTCCTGAATCTTTAAGGGTTGCTGAACCCGACAGCTCTTTTCCAGATTTCACCGTTTCCCTGATCTGAAGACAGATACCCCCCACACACAACACAACACGTGCACACGCATAGATTAAGTACACGTCGAAAGATAGGTAAATAGAATAGATCCTTCCACTTAAACTCGGTCTGACTTTACCTTCCCAGTTCGGGGATTGCAATAGCAATGTACAGTCATGTCGGCGGAAGAGGAATCAAATGGAAAGAAACTCCACACTGGAGATGCCTAACACCGAGTACAAAGCAGTAAAACACTATTGCCCGAGAGGTATAGATGTATGTCTGGGGAGCCTGCAAACTATATAAGCCCAGTGTCCAGAAAGGCAGCTTTCCCTGTATGCTACCTAGTGTCTTTGCTAGTTTTAATGATGGTCTGGCAAAACGGTCGGTAATACATAGTTGGCCATCCGCGATGGCATTAGGAGCTAATTCCAGCTGCTGGCCACGTAGTGTCTTCCTTATTCTGGCGCGTGGTAAAAGTTTCTATGAAAAGAGACTCATTTGGCTCAGTGGGAATGAACACAACGAAGCAATAACGGAGATGAAGCCCAAATGCCAAATCTTCATTGAAGAAGCCCCTGCTGTTCTGTCACTGGGAACCATTAGAAAAGAGACCAAAAATGAGGTGAGTTTTCCTTTTTATCTTTAAGACAATAAAGCCACTTTCAATTGTTTTCTGGACATATTTTCCCCAATTTGATGAAGGGCAAACACGCAAATGTAGCACTTGAAGGGGCTGGTAGGGGGAACGGATCAATATGCCCTGTGCTTTCCCGGAGACGGGCTCAGTTTAGTTGCTTTTCAGCAACTAAACTGACAGTTCTGACAGTTCCTAGTTCTACCGCATTCCCTGAGAGAGAGAGTTGGGCCTTCCTTTGCTTTTGCACCCACGGGGGAAAGAATCTGTGCAATTAAGTTTAGAAGGGTAACTAACCACAATATTCAGCTAACTCCCCCCATAGGCTTGGAATCTGTTTTTATTGGAGACGTCCACAACAGCTGAGCAACAAAAGGTCACTCTCTATAGGGAGTTGTAGTCCTGATTCTCAGCCTTCCTTTCTTTTGTGGATGTAGAAGTGGCGTTTTGTGATTTCATTTACTTGTAGGTTTGTTTTTACAGTGGCATTGAAAATAAAGAAGAGAGAGAGAGGGAGGGACATAAGGTCAAGGGACTAATCATGGTTCAGAGCTTTATGTCTTCAATATACATTCACCGACAGTGCTTGTAATTAGGGGAAATGTAAATTAATCCCAAGTAACCAAATTCTGTTCTCCTGATTCTAGCCAGTTGTCACGCTGATGATGTCCATGCACTACCAGGACAAAGTGAGCAGGATCTGTCTGGCCTCAGATACCTACTTTTAAATATAGGAAGGGTCTAGCATGATTTAGAAATCCTGAAAGGTGTGATTTAAATAAGATGGGGAATTTTAAAATGCTCAGAACATCTAAAATAGGTTACTTGAAGTAGCCAAATGTTTTTAAATGCTCCATTGTCCCATACCACACTGGACAGTGATGAGTTGTTACTGGTATAAACTGTATATAGTTGTCATGATTAACCTCTTAGCACTAACAGTACTTGCTGGGCGTTGCTTTTACACCCGGATTTCTGCTACCTCCTAGCTCCTTTGTCCAGTTTGTTTTGTTAGAACCAGAGGACTCGATCCTTAAACACTGCTTGCTTCTGATCAGCTTGTGGTGCGTTGAAGAGGGGACCTGGGGAACTGATTGTGCACTAGGAAAATATCGTGGACATTTAAAAAACCAGTAGTAGGTGCATCTAAACTCAGCACCAGCCGAAGTTGCTTATCTTGATCCTGAAACGCTTTGGTCTGAGGCTCTCACGAACGCAGTGACCCCACTCTTGCGTGTAAGTAGGCTGCTGTGGGCAAACAAATACAGGTAAATATAGTGATGGAAAGACCATCGTGTGTGGCGGTGAGGGCAGGCTGATTTACGGAGTGGCTTAATGATGTGCACAGAGGTGTGTTTGATTCAGGTTTAGGACTTCCTTTTCTTATAAATCAACAGTACATTTAAAAAGTGATCCACGGACCGACTTACCTGTGCATTTCTGCAACTCCAAGAGCTAAGGTATGGATTTCTGCCAGAGTTAGATTTAACACAGCGGAGACAACAGTGATGCAAATAAGACACCGTTCTGGCCTCTCCTTTTATTCTAAGGCTAGAACCTCGTGTTATAATCACAATAATATTTTCAGTGCCTTTTCTTAATTCTCTTTCAAATTCTTGACTACCGTGGGTGCAAGTCTCGTGCCTATCGTTTTTTTGGGCTTGTGTACAGGAAAGTATTCGGGAACTGCAATAAGAGAGTTGGCTGTATGCCATTTACAAGGGATCGCTTTATTGCGGTGCCAAAATATCAGCTGGTCCTGCTCCAGCAACAGGAGTCAGAAATCCACGCAGACATTTTTCCTGCATCTGGACTGGGGTGGGTAAAGGCTAGGTTGACTTAATGTTACTAGAGAGTTAGTTATGGTCGCACATCAGCCTTTCCTGGGCTCGATCCACAGCGCGTGGGTAAAAATGAGTGAGTGAGGCTGCTTATGACAAATAACCCGGGCGTTCGGCTTTCCTGTGCGGTAGCTCGAAGCGGGGCTGACAGGACAGGCCGGCTAGTCTCAATAGTGGCACAGCCGTGGGAAGGACAAAGCGACTCCATGGTGGGTTCATTTGCACAGGAGGAATGAGGGGGCTGGAGCGCAGGCAAGCTACACGATCTCCCCTGTTGCCATAGCGCTGCTAGCTGCGAAGGAAAAGCGGAGGCTGGCAGGCTGCCTTTTAAAGGGAATCTTCCGCGCTCCTGCCTAGACCCAGGAAGAACTCCGATGGGCAACAACAGACGCATCAGTTCAGTAGCAAGGACATTTCGGAGTGGCACGGTGGGAACAGGTGCCGGGGAGGGAGAAGGCGGGGAGAGGGGAGCGCGGTATGATTACCACTTGAAATAATTCAAGATTTTCATTACACAATTGTTATTCCCGGCTTCCCCCAGCCAAACGATCTAACCCTCCTGGGAATGCACAACCCTTCTCTTACATTCAGAATAAGGGCAGTTTTACTCCTGGACTAAATTAAAAGCTAAACTCGATCACAATGAGAGATATGCAACAGGCCACGCTGACAAGCGAAAAGAAGCCCTTTTCCTCACTCCCAGGACTCCACACGAGAAATAAAAATAACTTTGACGCCCCTCCCCCAACCCGCAGAGACCGAGAGTAAAGGTGACTTTTTAAGAATGGAAAGGCACCAAATGGTTCCGAAGTGTCTTTCTAGGGTTTTGCAACAAACCAGTGTGAACACCAACCATCGGAGTCTAACCCCAAAACCGAGATGTATGTCCCGGAGACAGACTGGGAGAGGAAGTTAGTCTGGAAAACCCTCTATGCCGCCAATGGCAGCCCTTTGGGAAAGGCACCCAATAAAACCCCGCTGTGACCTTAAGATTCTTATTTTTCTAATATAAAAACACAGGTTGATCAATGATATTCTAATAAGTGTTCCAGCCTCATAATTCAATAAAGATGCTGCTACTGACGAGGCCAGTTTGAATTAACCCACAGATCGGCATTTGGTGATGGTGGAGAGGGAAAGGTGCTTGTTTTCATAGCTACCTCTATAAGTAATTCAAACTCATAGATACCAACGCTCAGCAACAATTGTGAACCTGTTTCGGGTACAGACGGATAACTGGGCAGCGCCAGACGACATTCAGTCATTGCATGATTGCACTGCAATGGCAACGGAGCCGATTCAATGCAAAATAAACCCCGCGATGATATATGGACCTGTTTAGCCGTGTCCAAAGAAACAAGCATTCCTGAAGATGGTTGCTAAGAGCAACGGGCCTTAAGCACCACCTTTAGACCAGATGAAGGCAGAAGAAAGTACACTAGCAATTCAGCACACGAGATCAATAACAACCCGTCGCCTTTTTAATCATTACCAGCCTTCCATTCAACACGAAAATGATTTTTTAAAAGAAATGCAAGACATTCTACCTTTCCCAAGCAAACGAGAGCTGTTAATGGCCCCTGCAATCGCTACAGTGTAAACAATGCAGATACAGAAAAGGAAAGGCAGCATTTTCTTTTGCATACGTAACAAGCTGGCACACAGGATGCCGCTTGCTTGGCACCGCAACTTTTCCAACGCGTGTACAATATGGGAAAGTAAGTCACACACAAACACTAAGCTAGTACCACTTAGGCTGGCGATTGACTGGATCAGTGTTCTTCGCAATTCTCACCACCTTAACTCTTATCTACTTTGCCGAACTTTTCATGCCCAGCTCTGCCCCCATGGCAGGAAACAACATGAGCTTCCAGCGGTTGTTGAAGTTCCTCTTGCTGCTGCTTCCCTAACTAACCCTACATGTGGGAGGCTTTCTAGCAGAAATGCCACACCCGGTTTTTAATACTAGTTTCCAGGAGACGCTGAGGGTTTCCTTGATCTGTGAAACCGCTATGCTTGTTGTCACTGCCCTGCCTATGACATCTCTCAGTCTCTTTGTCTTACAGGGGAAATAATTACCAAGTCACTTTCCCTGATGAGAGGAGCTTTTCTGAAATGTGTCATAGCCCTGCATCAATGCTTCTTTGGTATCCCACTAATCGCTGATAAATAATCTGTTCTACTACAGCGGAACCCCCAATAAAGTAAACTACAAGATCTTTCAAGAACAACAGAACTGAAGGTCTCTTCCAGGGTCACATTAATATTGAATCTGCCCCGAAGCTCTGACTGAGAGAGGGCCATGGAAAAGCTGGAGGTCGAAACTTACCAACTAGTTGTCAGATTTTTAACTAATCAACAGCTATTTTAGCCGCGTTTCCTACTGCTATGGCAACAAAAAAGGCACAGCACGAGGAAGCCACACAAGCTCTGATCACCCCGCAGAGCTTCCGGGAAGCACGTTTGACAGTCATTTTTTCCTTATTATTATTTATTACTATAATCGGCGATACAAAAACAATCAATTTAGCCATGCGGACACAAAATAAAGAGGGTCTTCGGTAACTGACTCCAATAGCATCCCCCAGAGCCTTGTCTCTCTCTCCCCGCTCCCCACCTATCGACATCATCGTGCATATAACTATTCAGCCTGAAATACACAATGTAAAGTGCAGGGGAAATCTTACCAAATCTTAATACATGTGTAGTTCCTTGAGAATATCCAATCCACAGTAAGCAAAGAAGGAGTCTAATGGTGCATCTGAAGACTGGATTAGTTAGAATCGGGGAAATAATCTTCATGGTGTTTCTATGCACACACGCGCTGCCTTACTTCCCCCTTCTAAGCGTCAGGTTCCCCGGTAGGGTAAGAGTGAGGATACGTAGACTGTTAGCCCTCAGACACGATCACGGCATGGTCACAGAGAGAGGAGAGAGTCTACGCTTCCCAAACCCATTAGCAATCCCTGCATGTTCTTCATTCACTGCGCCAAGAAGCAACCTTCAACTGCAAGGAATGGTGGGACATCCATGTTAGTCGGGGGAGAATCCTTGCGAAATCCAAACACACACAATGTCCAGCCGGGTAAACCTGGGAGGCAAGAAAGGAGGGAAATCGATAAGTAATCCAGCTCGAGAAATCGCTGAGCTATCGCCACATAGCGAGAGTCAACGAGCTCCGGGCGTTTTAGTGGCGAAGCTTTTGCTGTGCTCCCATTCTACTGCACTGCTGCACAGCTTCTGACGTGAAGCCAAGATTAAGTGAGAAAAATTGAGATAGCTCTTCGCTTCTTAAGGCTGCCTGCCAGGCAGCCTTCCCAATTTCTGCCATGTAACCGACCTGATCGCCTCGCGTTGTTGAAAAATCAGCTCCGTTTTATTTACGTGCGTACAATTATTATTTGTGTTTATTTTCTATAATAGCTATTTTCCTGCAAAGGGGCAGCTATGGTGTACGTGCGCGCGCGGTTCTATAAAAATCAGTTCATGAATTTTAACAGCTGACTAGCTGGGTGGAAATCACTTAGCCTCGGAATTCTGAAAGAGGAGGTATTACAAGGGGTGACAGTATGTCATGAAGGGTATCAGGCTAAGGCTTAGGCTAAAAAAGGTCCCAATAGTTTAATTCGCTTCCTATTACTTATGCACATTTAATGCTATTAATGTAAACGTGATGACTTGTATACTGACTGTCTTTTGGCAACTTGTAGCTGACTCTGATCACCGAACATCCAAGCTTTAGCAAAGTACAGAACAATTTTGCAGTGTTAAAATATATATATATATATATCTAATGCTGAACTGAAAGTCCTACATATTCATTTCGCTCAGTTTGCTTGAAACGACAATGCTATTTGAAAGAGAGGATGTGTGGATTTACATGTTTCATATTCTACACTCCAAAATGCCTCTCTATCTTTGGCACTAAACTCTCTTTGACTGTGGTTTTATTAAGGTTCTACTTTTTATACTTGCATAGCGAGACCTATGGTTAAAATGGGACTGTAGTCTAAACACATATAATATTCCACTATCCTTAGTAAGTATAACAGTACTTGCTAGTTTGCTTCTGGGACATTTAGTTTGCATCCTCAAACAGCTATGGACTTTTTTTCTTTTCTTTTCCTAATGTATTCCATATAAAGGTGCACTCATTCTCGGCAACATTTCAGATTTTCCTTGTCAAGATACTTTAAGTTGTGTATTCACTCCTATGTGCATTCATTAAAACACATTGGTCGAGAATGGACAGCAATTTTAAAAAAATCTGAAAGTGAAGCTTTCACTGAAGCTATTTGGAGTTTTTATTATAGATATTAAAATACCATTCCTAGTACCCCACAAGGAAAATGAATGTAGATTCATCTGTATTCTGCCTGGGGTCTACCCTCTCTTTATTGCAGAAGAAAATCTCAGGGAGAGAGATTTTTATCACAGATGAAGACAGCATAGACTTGGCTTTACAGAACGTCAGACTGAAGAAACACATTCTTGGATCTATCAAGAGTGTAGCAACACAGACGTGAGTTGTGGTTAATTCTTAATAATTCTATGCATACTTTAGACATGCAGAATAAGTGATATTAAAATTGAAATTACCTATAATCTTGAGACCATGTGTTCCTAAAAGCGTTAACAATTCACAATAACTTTCTACCCTTATGGGTTACTGATGTTCTCTGACCATGTCTTCTTCAGATATTGTAAAAATGCTGATGAAAAGAAATTTATATTCTGCGAGGGGCTTATTAAACATTGCTGATTTCTTGTCTTTAAAATGGAGGCATAACTGCAGTGTCAAAAATAAGTATCATGAATGGCTACTTCTGCAGTCTAGCAGGCAATTCAATCAAATGATTTGACTATTAGAGTACTCTAAAAAGAACACCTAGTGCTAAAAGCAAGGATATCTAGCGACTCCTTCAGTTCCCATTTAGAATATCTCTCAGGAAAATGTACAGTTTGCGGTGCTCTTTCATGTATTTGCTGTTTCATTTACTCTGATCTACTTGTTCATATCTTATCTTGGTCCAAGGAGGAATAAAACTGACTTGAGTGGTAACTGTGCATTCTTAATTTTGCTACAGTAATGAATTAGCGGAGGTTAGGCATCTTCAAATGCTCATTGGGTTGCGAATTATCAGAACGTAGCACTATTTATAGACTGAACTTTTAAAAAGCATGGAAAATTATAAGATTCATTGTCTTATTTTGCAAACGTAGCGCATTAATCAAGAAATGAGAATAAACTATTTTAACCTTCTGTTATCCAAACTTATTTTCTAAACTACCTGGACAAATATGCAGCTACCTGTAATAAAAGACTAACAAAATTCCCAGCTTGCCAAGGCTCTTATACAAGCACTGAAACTTCAAAACCATCTATTATAAATGGATTTTAAAATTAAATGTTCAATATTCTACATTCCAAAACCTGTGCACATGCATGACATTCAAATTAACTCTCTTTTCACCCTCAATAACCGTCCAATACTAACCTGACAGCACACACCACCATGGACAGCGACTGGACCTGTCCAGCTGAAATACGGTGGCGATAGGAGGGCTGCATTCCCTTTTCAGCACCACGGAGAGCACCACTCCTTAAGCATCATTGCCGTTGAGCTATATTACCTAAGCCATGTGTCATTTTACGTGTCAAAATACATTTTCCCCCTCCAATGGTTTCCCAATACAGAAAGGGAATTAATGTATTTTATTCACACTTTTAAAGACGCACTCTATTCTTTACTATGTTGGCCGGACTGTGTTTTTATTGGTATTTCACAGGGTTGCCTTGAGTATCTCCTTTATTATGTCCTACCACATATGTTTCTCTAGTATCTTATGAAAATATCTTTTTTCTCAAGGAAGATTGTGGTTAACTCAGAATTCTTACATGGCGTCCTTACTTTTTGGTAAGGAATGTCTTGCAAGCCACCAAATATTTAGAACTCGGTGAAAAAAATTGCCTACATTTGATGGCTAAAAATAATTTATAAAACATATACTTAGCTAAAGCCTAAACTCTACCATGTCCAGATTCCCAGCTGTTGAGAGGATTTCAGTTTCTCCTTATTAAACACCTTTTAAAAACCCTTTTTTCTCTTTTAAAATATTTTAGTATAAAAACTGAAAAGTGCCATAGCACCCTTCATGGCTTTTTCTTCCCAGTATTGTACACAGCTAAAGGATTAACACGGCTATTTATACAGTATTTTACCGAGGGAGCTGATCTTGTCTTTTCAATGCTTGTTAACCCTGCTACTCAATTCTTTTCGGATATAGGGCTAGCTGAAGCTGGTGTCCACTCTACATACCCATAATCTGCCACAATAAGGTTGAAATATTCAGTTTCCTGTTATAAGTCTTGATTTGTTCTTCAACTTCACCGCCTGGTAGCTACATGTTTTTTAGTGTCCAGGGCCAGCGCACAGGTGAAGCAGATACGAAAATACATGTTTCAGCTGAAAAAAAAATCTAAGTAGACATTGCGTAAATTCATTAAAAACTATGCTGGGTATTAAAAGCCTACTAATTGTGTGTTATGTGTGTGCCCTGTGTATCCAATGTTCTTATGTAAATAATGTTTCCTTAGGAAAAGGGGCATTGGTTTAAATTATGCATTTAAGCGATTACTTTAAGCGATTACATATAAAAGATTACCTTTTATACAAAGTCTTTCTTCTTCAGAGCATATTTTATGTCCTTTACTTATACTAAAAGTTAATCTAGTTCCATTTAGCTGCCACCTGCTGGGATATACATTTTTACCACAGCAATTTAAGATAATTCTTTCCATTATCAGGTCATAGCTACATATCTAAGAACTGACCACAGAGCTTGTATCATGGGCCTTACATCACTTAACTTCCTGATTGTTCCCCTCCTAAGGAGAACAGAGAGAAATGTAGAATCGGCGTGTGACATATGGTCCTTGACTCATTGTTCCTTGGACATTTTTCGGTGAATAGTTGCAAACGCCTCAGACTTGTCGGCCACCAGAGTCTGCCTGCTGTTGCAATCTGGTGAGAGGAAAGCAGAATCCTTCTGCAACACCTGACCAACCCCACCAGATCCGTACACAGAAGTATTGCAGATTTGCTGACAAATCAGTAACCTGGTCCACCCCTTTAAACGTTTGCCAAAGTACTAAAATTAATGTTGATGTTATCAGTTAAAAACACATTGCGGCCCACTTGCACTCCACTCCCACAAGCTATAAAAACGGTAGGTCCCCCTTGTCTGTTATTAGCTTAGTCCAGATTTATAACCAAGTTTCTGCTGCGCCGATGATTAATGACATTTTAAGATGGTAATTAATTTTTTAGCTGCTGGAGAGACGTGCATCCTAATTAACGAACTGAGTATGTGATAGATTTACTTGTTCAGGCACTTTTTGACTTCACAGCAATGCACTCCTTGGCATATTTTTAAGCAGCAAAAGCAAACATTTATGGCTTTACCTATACATCAGCTTTCTCCCCCTGCTACCCCCCCCCCCACACACACACACAGTATCTGGGAAAGGTTGGAGAAGGATTTTTCTTTATTCCACCAACAAGTTTCTAAGAAAAAACTGAAGGGAGCTTTTTCATTTGAACGCATTCCTTCATTTTCACTGCACACGCTGTATTGGCAGTCACGACTACATGATACAGAAAGGAATGTTTCCCACTGAATACAGAGAGCCTCAGACACTAGCCAGGTTTACAGTGGGTGGCTTCTCAAAGAATGTGGAATTTCATCTTTGATCAATAACAACAGGACTGTCTATCATAGAGTAGACAGTTGGTTGTATAATGTAGTAAATGACTGGACAGTGGAAGGGAGGAGAGACATGTGGACAGTGGAAGGGCGGATGAGACATCAGACGAAGTACAGACTATTGTCCACCAAGTTAGAGCACGTCTCATCCTTTCTCCTCAGATGGCTAGTTTTCTAAGGAAGGCGACTTGATGTATTTTTAAGACAAAATCGTGACCCCGGAGAAGGAAGTAAGCAGGGTCACAAGAGGAGATGACACCCCTCAAGCTTTTGAGGCTAACTCGGATTCTGCTCTGGCATATCGTGACTATATAGCGCCGGAGAACCAGAGCAACAGATATCTCCGGGATACTTTGGGGGAAGCTGGTGTTGCTTTTGTTGCCCTGACCTGGAGGACAGGGGTTGCCAGCTGGATGACTGATAACTAGACAGTCCGTAGGAATCTGGGAGGCAGCAGTGCTCAGCTCAGCCAGCTGCAAGCCGGTCTGGATTTGTTCAAAGAAACCCCGACAATGCCACTTACAACAAACCATGCCCGGTGCAATCACCAGCCTGGCGGCTCTCGGGTGCCATCTCTCCCGCCCCTCGCCCTCTTCCGCTCGCCCCCTCCTTGCCCCCTTCCACGGAGAGCAGGAGAAATGCCCAAGCCCGGGTTTTTCCAAAGAGGCGCGAGCCCCTAGCGCGGCCGGGGTCCCGCCCCGGAGGGGAGTTCTTACCTTGCGGTGCGGACAGGTGCTCGGCGCGGCTGGCCGGGTTCACGGGGCAGGCAGAGCCCGGGACCGATGCTGCCCACAAAGTAGCGCAGCAGTTGGCCGGGCTGTGGGAGCGAGGTGCCGGCGGCGCGCGGAGCTCGAGTGAAAGCGGCAGCGGCGGTAGCTGCAGCTGCAGCCCAGCAAAGAGACACGCCTCCTGCCGGGAGCGCGGCGCAGCGCCCTTTAAAGGCACAGAGCTCCTTTTCCTGCTCCACCGCCGCCGGGCCCCACGCACCGCTCACACCCCCAGCCGAGCCTGCCTCAAGCACAGGCCAGGCGGGGGGCTGCTTGCGACCCTGATCCTTTGGCCCAGTGCCTCCCCCGCAGGCACGTGCAAGCTCCGCTACAGACACCTCCTGGGAGGGGACAGAGCTCTGCTCTCGCAGCTGGGGCCAAAGGCAGCCGCGAGCCGGATGCCACATTTTGGCTTGGGGGCACCGCAGAACCATACAGCCGACCCCGTTCACAAGGGAGATAATACCGCACGTCGCGCTTGGAACCGCCAAGATCTGAACCGCTGCCAAGGGGAAGGGAGAAGGTGGGGAGGAATCGGGGGGTTGAAGAGCTAAGGAACTCACGCTGTCCTTATGTGCAAAATACCAGCAAGGAAGCTGAGTTACCTATAGCCTGCTGTGGGAATAGGATCTGCATTTATTCTTCAAGAGCAGCTGTCTTGGGGTTTAGGAAGGTATTAAAACGTACAAATCTAGTTCCCTTTGGCTACATCTCTATTGCTTCCTCATGAGGGATTCCTCTTGCCCTCCCTGCTTGAATACACAGTTCTAAAAGTGGGAAGAAGCTGAGTTCTAGCACTTCCCCCCGCAGAAGCTGAGTCCCAGCACTGTGAGAATGTAAAGGGTGGAGGCGAATTTCTCGGGGTGGGGGGACAAAAATGCAGAGGCTAGAAGAGTGATCTGGGATGTTAAAGGCCATAGTTCTGGAAAGGAAGAAACAAACAGAACAGCTAATGGGAAGGTCTGATCAAACATATACTATCTCCCTCTCTGACTTGCTCCCTAAGGCGACCTGACCCGTAACATTACCGGAGTTCACTTCTGATATGTCTAAAGCTCACAAATTAACTGTAGAAACAAAGGAGCCTTTCCGACTTGCCCAGCCAGCAAGCCCGAGCCCTGTCCCGCTTTAAAGCAGCGCTGCAGGAATTTCATGCATTCTGCTCTCCCCTGTTCAGGTTCCTATGCAGCCTTAGAAGAATTTCCCTATTTTCCCATTCTCCCTCTGTTTTCTGCGTCCCATTTGAGACCTGCGTGGAAGCATTACAGGAATTCTCCTGCTTTCCTAGCTGTAGCTTCCCCCTGCGTTCTTGATTTCCAGCTCAGCTATGCCTGGAAGCTTTAGAGGAGTTCCCCAGCTCAGCTCTCCTATCTTCCCATGGGTTCTGCTTCCTACCTGGCGTGCGACCTGCAGTATTACAGATGTTGTTCCGCACCAAGTGCTGCCTACACCCCCAAAAGAACTGCATAAAAATTACAAAAACAATCTCCAGCTGCAATCAATGAGCTGGTTTCCAGGGGGCGGAGGGGCGGAGGGACCTCAAAGTGCATCAAAGAGTTAGTTTTTTGGGAGCTGAAAAGGTCCTGTAATTAAGTAAACAGCAGACTTCTTGTGCAGAGTAAATAAATAGTCAATGATTCCATTGTGCAGCAAAAAGCCGGCAGTACAGACGCGCGACTGACTCGCTGCGATTGGGCTCGGGTTGCTGTGACTTGCAGCTTAATCGGCCCCACAGTACACAGCTTAATTACTTGCTGCACACTTCCATGGCCGACAGAAAATTCATTAGCCGCTTAATTTGCCCGAGGCTGTAATGGCGATAACTTGTGCACAGACCAAATACACTCACGTAGGAAACCACTCGTATTAACCGTAAGAGGCTAAAAGAGGTTGGGGATGAGGTGTGACCAGAAGCGGGGAGATTAGGTTTGACAGAGATCACCTGTGGGGTGGGTTAGCGGAGAAGCTGAAGCCATGGGAACCCTGAGGTCAAAGAGAAAGGAATCCGGGGACACTGACTAGATCAATTAAAAGATCTCCACGACAATGCAAACTGCAGCAGAAATGCCTCGGGGGTCAACACTTCAGATCAACGAGGGGCTGGGGAGTCATGTTAAGTCAATAGAAAAATTAATAGTTTGATCTCAAATGACTTGAGGGTTCAACCTACTTTGGTTTATTATTTATGATTAATTATAAACCAGAATCTTATCTCAAAATATTGGCTAAGAAGTGCATATAAATATGTGACTCTGGTATAAGTTTTTGGGTGGAGAAAAGGGGAGAGGGATAAAAGTAATGTGGCATTTCAGTCCTTAGAAGGACATTAATATTCCAAGTTGACAATGGGTAGTATACAGGTCAGTTTCACCTCTACTGTTTCTTTGCTGAGAGATTGGTTACTTCACATCTCCCTTTATTGCCCAGGATGAATTAATATGCCCAAGATATCTACGTCCTGCCCTTTCCACAGCCCAGCAATACCTTTCCCTAAATCTGTCCCCCCATGAGACATGAAATATCAGATTCCTCAAAGCCTAGGTAATATTATTAACACTTATCATCCAGAGATCTTAAAGTACTTTACAAATATGTCATTATCAGCATTTTCCAAATGGGGAAAGTTGGGATGGGAGAAGTTAAGTGACCTGCACAAAGTCACACATCAAGTCAGCAGCAGACTAGAAAGAGAACCAGGGTCTCCTTAGTGCCAAGTCTTTGCACACTCCAAAGTGGCATACTTTTTCATCTAGTTAAAACTCCTATTGATGTAGTAGTTGTATTAGGGAAACAATGGGCACTGGCAATATGGGTTATCAGGAAACTGTAGCTAAAAGTTATCAAAGAAACCTAGATAATGTCATAAATCAGAGCATATGGAATCATGGGCAACAATTCATTAAGCAGAGCTCATTGAAATTTTTCAAAATTTGACTTCAGAATTTCAAATTCAGACACCAGACCCTCCCCACCCCACAAAAAAAAAGAATGATTTTTTCACACACTAAATTCTGATTTTTTTTACTTGCTACAAAGCAGTTAAAATTGAGTTTTTGAAGTTTTGACTAAAATTACAGATTTAAACAAAATGGATGATTATTTGGCAAATATTTACATAAAAATGTTTTCTATTGTTTGTCCAGTTCTGCTGTTAAGAACTTTGAATGGAATTACATGGACTCCCACATAGCTATGTCCTATTGCATTAATGATAAAATAGTACTACTCCCCTCACCTAGAAAAGTACTGCAGTTACTCATCATAAAGTGCACAGTGTATTGTATACCTTTATATCCCTGATATACATTTTTTAAATATTACAATTCCCACTGACTTCATATAGATTTTGAAAGGTGCATTGGAAGACAATGTCAAGAGTCTTGCTTGGTTGAATATTCAACACACTAATGTCATTTTCCTTCTTTCTCCTTTAATGCCATTGTAAACCTTGAAAGGTTCATGATCCCTCAAATAGATTTTCTTGGAAGTTTGTGGGCAGAGTTTAACCTAGTCAGGGTAAGAGTCACAAGAGACTAACAAGAACACCCATTTTGGAGGAGTTCTGACTGATCTCAGAGGGCTGACAGGGCGGTGAGGATTATAGATACAGTGTAATGATTGCTGAATCAAATGCAGGGATTAAATTCAGGACTTCTGGGTGTAGCAGCATAGGCCTCTACTTGAGCTAAAGGACCACGTCCATTAGCTCAGGACCAGTAGCAGACTCAAATCTCCATACTTGGTCTAGCTACTAGAGACAACAAAGAGACATTGTGTTAGTGTGGCTACACATTCCATCTCAACACAGAAATTCCTTGCAAGCTTCAGAGACCTACAGTTGTTCAAGTCCCTGTATGAGCCACCACTTGTAATACTTGAAATGACACTCCTGGTCAGGTTGTGTACAAGGACTAATCCCTGGGCCTTGGTACAAAACATGTGTCTATACAGCTTCACCTAACAAAACAGATCATTTAGCTTAGATGCAACAGCAGTCTCATAAGCCTCCATACATGAGCTAACCACTAGAAGGGGACAATAAGCCACATCGTGTTAGCATGGGTTACACCAGGAGGGTACTAATGCAGAATTGAATTTGTAATTGATTTTGTTTATGTCCATTTGTTATATGGTACTGTTAATTTAAAAAAAAAGTCTGCCTGGCCACCTGATATCTTCCCTCATTTATTGCTATACATTAATTGTAAGAGATGGCATCAAAAGAGTTTTAGTAAAGCAGTAATATATTTAACATGTCCAGAAGAGATGGTAGTTCTCTTGGTAATTCATATGTTTGGGTCATTATATGATTTAGGTACTGGCTGTCTGGGAACATACTTCTCGTCCCTGTCAAGGCAGATAAGTTCATCAGATAAGCTTACACTAAAGTTCCTATATCTGAATGTCCAGGGCAGGACCTTTCCAGCAGAGGGCCCATAACTCTAGAAAAAGAAATGCTTATTTATCATAACTGTGGTTCTTCTGGATGTGATGCAGACATGTATTCCAAATAGGTGTGGGCACACCCCGCATGCCGAAGTTGGAGACTTTTGCCTAGCAATACCCATAGCGAGGCGGCACTCACTCCTCATTCTTGTAGCCCCTCCCCTGGCTATATAAGGTGGTGCCACCCCATCCTCCTTCAGTTCCTTAGCACTGAATGGCCAGGGGAAGACTCCATTGCAGAGGGAACAAAGGGTGGGTCTTTGGTCTTGTGATCGTTACTCAGGTACACTCCGAGCTCCGCTTCTGGCGGGGGGTACTGCTTGTGAGTCACCTACTTGGAATACACATCTGCATCACATTTAGAAGAACCACAGTTACAACAAGTAACCATCTTCAAGTAGATGCAGATGTGTATTCCAAGTAGGTGACTCACAAGCAGTACCCCCCACCAGAAGCAGAGCTCGGAGTGTACCTGAATAAGGATCACAAGACCAATCTTCCAAAATTAGCATCTGCTCTGGGAGAAGCAGTGACTGCATAATCGTCCATAAATGTATGTATAAATTACCAGTGGCCACCATACAAATGTCCAATATGGGAATATTGAGGAAGTCTACTGACATTGCCTGTGCTCTCATCAAAGGAGGCATAACTGACACTCTCTCATATGCAGTCTTGATACAAGATGTTATCCATCTAGAGATGGTCTGTGCAGAGACTGCTTCTCCCTTCATGGGATCCACATATGATACAAACAGGTGAGGTGAAGCACGAAACCGTTCAGCCCTGTTCAGATAAATGGCTAGACCAGGGATCGGCAACCTTTGGCATGCAGCTCACCAGGGTAAGCCCCCTGGTGGGCCGGGCCAGTTTGTTTACCTGCCACATCCACAGGTTCGGCTGATTGAGGCTCCCACTGGCCGTGGTTCGCCGCTCCAGGTGGCGGGAAGCAGCGGCCAGCACATCCCTAGGCCCATGCCGCTTCCTGCTGCCCCCATTGGCCTGGGATGGCGAACCACAGCCAGTGGGAGCCGCGATTGGCCTAACCTGCAGACACAGAAGGTAAACAAACTAGCCTGGCCTGCCAGGGGACTTACCCTAGTGGGCTGCGTGCCAAAGGTTGCAGATCCCTGGGCTAGACAGTATCTAACAGATTGAGGTGTTGCTCCTCTGGGGAGGTGTCATAAACAGATAGTTAAGGGTTAAAGTCTCTTTTACCTGTAAAGGATTAACAAGCTCAGTAACCTGATGAACACCTGACCAGAGGACCAATCAAGGGATAGGATAATTTCAAATCTCTGTGGAGGGAAGCCTTTGTCTGTGTTTCTTTGTTTGGAGTTAGTCTCTTTTTGGATTTAAGAGAGGCCAGTCATATCCTTCAAGTTCTCCAAGTTTCCTGAAATAGCCTCTTCTATTCAATATAGTGAGTATTAGTTAAAAAGGCGGATTAGTCTTTTGAGTTACTTTCTGTATTTGCAATTGTGTGTTTGCTGGATAAATTCTTTATTCCTGTTTGCTGTTACTTTGATTATTCTGAGGAGGAGGGAGGGGGAAGTCTCTCCGGGTTTATAAGTCAGACCCTGTGATATTTTCCATCCTGGTATTACAGAGATAGTGTACTTTCTTTCTTTCTTTAATAAAATCTTTTCTTTTAGAACCTGAGTGATTTCTTCCCTTGTTTGGATATTCAGGGGAAGGGGAGGGGGAAAAGTGAATCCCTCTTTGTTTTGATTCAAGGAGTTTGAATCAAGGTATCTCTTTCAAGGACTAGGGGAGGGGGGCAGAAGGGGGGGGGGATTGGATTATTTCCCTCTGTGTTAAGATTCAAGGAGTTTGGATCTGTGTTCCCCAGGGAAAGTTTGGGGGAACAGGGAGTGTGTTAGACACTTAAAACTGACTGGTGACAGCGAGAACCAGATCTAAACTAGGATTTTAGTTTAGAGGAGTCCATGCAGGTCCCCATCTTGTGAACGTTAAAGTTCAAAGTTGGGAATAAACCTATGACAGGAGGAATGCAGCTTGGGGAAAAATACAGGCTAGTACATTGTCTGTTTCAGAGAACACTTTGGAAATGAACTTCAGGTGTATCCAGAGCATTACTTTGCCCTTGGAGAACTGCATGTAAGGAGGCCCTGCCATCAGGGCCTGTAACTCACCCACCCTCCTGGCATAAGTCATGGCTATCAAGAATGCAATTTTCTGAGATAGCAAGGGCAGCAGACAGGAAGCAAGGTGTTGAATGAAGGCCCCATAATAGCTGCTAAAACCGTGTTCCGTTCTCACAGAAGGATCAGCTCTCAGACCAGCGAATGCAGGCAGAGAAATCCTTGACACTGGAAAAAAACAGTTTCCCTTAGATACAGGGATGAAATCCCAATATTGCTGCCAAGTGCACTGTCAGCAAACTAAGCACCAAGCTCAGTTCCTGAAGTTGTAGCATGTACTTCAAAGTGTCCTGGATGGAAGTCCAAGCCAGATGGGCCCCAGGGGCCTCTTCCACTTCACCAATAAGGTTTCCTACTGTTGAGTAGGACCCGTTGGACAGACTCCAAGCAACGTTCTTCCTCCTCGTTCAGCCATGGAGCAGCCACCCTGCAAGATGCAGGGAGCTGATCACCAGATACAGGATGTGGTCGCGGTCCTGTGTGAGGAGGTTGAGAAGGAGAAGCAGCAGCATTGGAGGCTGAACCGACAGAACAAGGAGGTCCAAGAAACAGCACTGTCTCGGCCATGCTGGTGTGATCAAGATGAGCCTGGCTCAATCTGTCTTGAGTTTGGTGATGATCTGAGGAAGACTGGGATAGGAGGGAAGGCATACAGGCAAATCGACTGCCAGCTGCAGTGGAAGGGGATGACCAGGGTTGAAGAAGAACAACTGGAACAGTGCTCTGGACCAAGAAATCAAAATGGGTGCTTAGCAGGTGCCAAAGTAGGGCAAAGCGATGGGCTGGGCCCCAAGCTCAAATGCTTCTTCTTGTGAGACCTGTCCCTCTTCCAGGGGAAGTGTTATTGCCTCAAGGGAAAGGGTTGCACAAAAGGATGCTGTGCCCTGTACAGCTGTTGTTGCTGCACCCTGTAGTGGTGCATCTGTGTGGGCAGATTGTACTCCCTCCAAGACCGTAAGTTAGCCCTCAAATCCTTAAAGGAATGCAAGGTTTCATCAGGCTTTTCAGAAAATAACGTTCGGCCATCAAAAGGCAAGTCATGAATCGCTTGCTGGACATCCAACGTGATCCCCGAGTTTTGGAGCCAGAAAGCCCCCTTCATAGTAATTGCCAAGGCCACCACACTGACCAAGGTGTCCTCAACATCAAAGGCAGATTGCAAAGACGTCTTGGCCACCAAGTAGCCCTTGGTGACAAATACCTGAAACTCATCATGAAAGGCCTAGGGCAATTGCTCCTCAAATTTGGCCATAGCCAACCAATTGAGAAAGTCCTATTTGGACAGCAAAGTTTGCTGTGTCACAATCCTCATCTGTAGTGATTAAGAGGTGTATATTTTATGGCCAAAAGGTCCAAATGTTTAGATTCTCTATTGTTGGGGGTGGACTCAAACCTGTTCTGCCGGGTTCTGTCATTCACTGCCATGACCACCAAGGAGTTCGGGACCAGATGAGAATACAACCCCTTGTATTCCTGTACAAGCACAAAATAGTGCTTCTCCAAGTGCTTGGCCACTGGCGTTACTGAGTCCAGCATATTCCAAAAGGCTCTTGCAGGTTCAAGGTTCATTAATTGGGAGGGCCATACTCCCTGAGGCAGAGGGCTGGAGAATGTTCACAAGTTTATGGGTATTCTCCTGGAGAAACTCTGCTTGAAAACTGAGGGATGTGGCCACCCAACATAAAAGGTCTTGATACACACTAAAGTACTCTGAGATGGAAAGGAAGGATGACCCATACAGCACTGCATCATCCGGGGACTAGGACAAGGCTGTTGGCTGAAACATAGATGGGTCCTGCTCCTGCAGTAGCATCTCCAGACAAGGAAACTCTGGCTACTTCACAGGAAGGGGAACCGTGAGTGCCTGGGCTTGCAGCTAATCCACAACTGCCAGTGATGCATGAGTAGATGATCTTGCCTTTGACTTGGATGATGAATGAGACCTCTAGGAGCAGGGAACTTTCCATTGAGCCCAAGGGGGCCACTGGTATGAGTAAGGCATGAGTGGCAAGAAGGTGCCAGGCTGGGGGCCTTTGTCTCAGCCTCAGGGAACATGCTTACCTTGGTAGCCATAGTGGTTTTCCAGTGGTCTTTGGACCTCCTCTGGAGAATTGGTACAGGAGGACAAGGATCTCAACTCTGAAACAGAGGAGTCCTGTGACCTTGTGGGGGGCAACCCTAGAGGGAGCCAACAGGCAATCCGACTCCTCTGTGGCCCAGAACGAGATTGGAATCAGCATTCCTGATGTAGTCAGAGCCACTGGTGCTCAATATGTTGGTGCCACACGCAGGGTCAGTCCCAGTGCAAAAAGGGGTACCAGAGCACCTGAATGCCTCGACATTGACAATTGTGTCAGTGCCAAGGAAGGGCCTCATACCAAAGACCCCTGTATTGGCTCCAGTACTGCGTCCATGCCAATCACCGGGAGGGGTGCTTCCTGTTGCGGTGTGAAAGGGCCTGAAATTTTGGTGGCATGCTCCAACTGGGGGAGGGAGGGCACTGCAGATGCCAGCCATGCAAAGTCTTGGATCAGTGGTCAAGATGTGACCAAAAGCCAGATTAGGTCCACTGTAGCCTGGTATACTGATGCCACAGACTTCATACGTACCGGCATTGCTCCAGTTGATACCAAACTCAACAGACACCCAAACTGGAGTTGACAGTATGGGATTTCTGCCCTCTCTATCCTGTACCAAGGGAGAGCCTCTACCCTGTACTGAGGAAGAGTCAGAGGTACACTCACCATCCCACATGCCCAAACCAGTCCCATGTCAGTTGGCGTTCTTCTTAGGGGAGGCAGAACAGTCACTCCAGAACCTGGAGCACTCACAATTCATCTTGTGAGATCTCTTCTTCGGTGCCAACAATGGAGAATGGCTCCTGTGCCTCTTTGAAGAGGCCCCTTCTACAGAGCGAGAGGTAGCAGCACTTTCTGAGCCTGAGCGCAATCTGTGGCCTGGGGAAGGCCTTGGTACCAGGTCAGGCCACATGGCCTATTCAAGCAGGTGCTGCTTGAGGCAAAGGTCCCCTGCCACCTGAGTCCTCTTCTTGAACAATCTTCAAATCAAACAGTGCTTTTAAGGTGGGCTTTGCCAAGACAGAGTAAGCACCACATGTGGGGGGTCACTATTGGGAATTGCCACTCCACACAAAGGGCAATGCTTGAACCCCAGTGAGGGCATCACCAGAGAGCACTAGATAACTTTTTTTAAAACTAACACTAGCTAACTAAACTAACTATTATCTATGTACAAGGAGCTAGGCTAAGAGAATGAATTCGAGGTTGTGAAACAACAACCACACAGAGCTCCAACTCCAGCTGAGGGGCGGTGACAAGAAACTGAGGGAGGTCAGGGCAGGATCTTGTTCAGACCCACCTTTAAATACTCTATAATCTATTTTGCGAGGAGACTACATTTTAGTTGTTGAATAATGACTATGTTTAATACCCTGGTTCCAATGAGGCTCCCTTCCCAGAAATTATTCTTTTTGAAAGACAGTGAAGGAAATCAGATACTTGGGAATATGGCTCTCATTTAAAGGATGTGTATTAACATAACTTGGCAAATGGCAAAGGTTAAGGAAGGCAACAACTTCCTGTCAGCATCTGTAATGCCCCAATCCTACAACCAGTCCTTCATGGATGGCCACATAAAGGCCCACTGAAGTGAATGGAGAAATGAATCAGTGCCAGGATCAGGGCCTAAATTTATACCTGGCCTCAGAGACAACCATGATGGGCACATGTTTAAAAACATTTAAAAAAATGAAATAAGTAAGTCTTTAAAACATAACACTTACAATCAATAATATAATGACTAATGCGAACACAGATTCTGGACATCAGACAAAAAACAGGAAAACTGTTTACAGGACTGTCATAAACAGTTAGTTAAGGGTTAAGGTTTTTTTCTACCTGTAAAGGGTTAACAAGCAGAACCTGTGGACAAGATATTTTCAAATCCCTGTGGAGGGAAGTTTTTTTTTCTGTTCTTTGTTTTTAGAGAGTCTCTCTTGGGAGTTGAGGGAGTCCAGACATCTTAATCAAGTCCTCCCAGGTTTCTGCAATAAATTCTTCTATTCAAGCTAGTGAGTATTAGCAAGGAACTAGTATTCTTATACTTTTATTTCTGTATTTGCAATTCTGTGTTTTGCTATAGAATTTCTTTAATTCTGTACTGTTATTGCTTTTACTGAGAAAGAAAGGAGGGGGAATTCTCTCCAGAGATTGATAAGTTTAGACCCTGTGTATTGTTCCATCTTGGTTACAGAGACAGTTACTTTCTTTTTATTCTTTAATAAATCTTTTCTGTAAAGGACTTGGTTGATCTTTCCTTGGGTGGATTCTCAGGGAAAGGGGAGGAGGGAGGCATCCCTCTGTAGTTGGATTCCGGTATCTCTCCTAGGAAAAGGGAGGGGGAAGGAAGCAGGGGGGAATGGTTTATTTCTCCTAGGTGTAAGAACTCCATGGATTTGGGGCTCTTGGGATCCCCAAGGATTTTGGGGAAGGACTGTGTCCCAATACACGTACATTATTGGGTGGTGGCAGCTTTTACCAGATCTAAACTAGGATTTTAGTTTAGGGGAACCAATGCAGGTCCCCATTTTGGAACCCAACAGCTCTAAGTGGGGGTGAGACCTATGACAAGGACACTTGACAAAATTTAACAACATGTAGTAAAACATAAAACTGCAACTGGTGAGAAAATTATTTATCAAGTGTAAGGTTTTCCTTGGAATTTAATTTAATAAATTGATGGTATATAGATTAAAAAGTATCTCCAAAGTAAGGTGATGACAAACAGAGGAGGAAATCTGGATCCAAAATATTAGAGTGCATTTTTAATAATGAACAGTCCAAAATACAGAACCTTTGGTTTTAATTTGCCATTGGCATAGTGTTCCAATATAATTCAAATTCTAATGATAATTAATGTACAATTGTAACACGTTTCTTGGATCACTGCTCAGCTTTTGCCCATCTCACTCAGAATACCCATATTAAAAGATTAACAGTAATAAAGCATCAGTGAACTGCATCAATTGTTTATATAGTTGATCAGATTAAATTAGTTGTATACTGTTGTGGAAAATCGACCACACAATTGATTTTGGATCAGATCAGCCTGAGGCACCTTTATTGATTACAAGTGTGCAGGGGGGTAACAGCTCTCAGTAGCTGCCCCCCCCCCGATTCAAGGAACACACAAGCTTTTTAAAGCTTAAAACCACAAACAATTATGCATACATTTCATATTGATTACCTTATTTGGGCTACATTTAAAATTTTATACAGGTCAAAAGTAAAAAGGAACAATCATCTTCCCTTATTTGGTCTTTCCTGTTATTGTTATTCCCAATCTAGTTTCTTCTGTGGTTTGACTTTTCTAATGCTTCCATTGTGGTTATATTTCACAAGCTTGGCTATTGCAAATTGTGTTTGGGGATTTTCCATTTCGCCTCCTCATGCCCCCTATACACAGAAAGCCATGGTTGTGGTTTTGGGACTTTCCATTCCACTTTGCCTCCTCATGCCCCTTACACACAGAAACAAGCTCAGTTAATACTTCAAGCCTACTAACTTGACCAAAGCCTGAGGCCCTCTGTAAATTTTCCTCCACAATATTTAACATAATCTCTCCAGATTTTGGAGACTGTGGGTTTGTTGACCACATTTACAATATGTAAAGGGATTTTTTAAGTGGATGGAGGTAATTTTTGCTCTGAGAATTTATAGACATTATTGTCAGGGGGAAAAGACAATTTATGTTATACATTGTTCCAGATGTCTAAACTTGAAGTAATAATATGAGCATGATTGATAGTTGATATGTTTGTGTTTAATGTAGTGGTAAGAATGGCAGTCTATGCCCACATTGTGACATCTTCAATATCCAGCCTTCCCAAGTAAGCCATTTGTTATATATTCAGATCAATTATCATTCATCCCTCCTCTCTCCCTTGGACTTAGAAATCACCAAGAAGCAGTTGTCAGGATCCAGATATATGGCATCACACATCACAAACATAGTTACAGTGTTCAAAGTCAAGCACTAGGTATTAGCTACTCACAAAGTACAACTGTCAAGAACAGGACCTTTCAACTGACTTTTAGTTCTCAAAGTCAAAAGGTGAAATTCACCCTGTACAGAAAGCTGGCACAAGGTTTATGTACCATTTAAGTCTCATTAAAGATTTTGAAACTAGACTGAAGTGAAATTCAAGTGGTGCATAGACCTTGTGCTGAATCTTTGCACAGGAATGAATTCCACCCAAAGCGAGGATACATTTCTAATCTACCTTGATAATTATTTTACCTAGGCTATTCAAAGTAAATTTGGTTCATTTCAGTAGGGCAAGGAAATTACACAACTAATTGAACCTAAGCAGTTTATCCTAGTTTGAGAAAATATTCCTAAATCCATGTTCCTCCTCAATATGTTTTTTATTTATACAGAAAATCATACAACCTGACATTACATTTTAAAAAATAATCACGTTTTTTCTTAGTAAGTGATGTACAAGTAATATGGAAAAATAAAACATTTTAATTAGATCATGAAAACTCCTATTTATTCAAAATGTTTTCACATTTTCTTAAGCATTTTTAAGTTGTCCTTGGCTTCCTTCATCTCTCTAATGTCTCACTTATTTGCTGATTGAAGGAATAGAGGATTCCATTTTATTTGGATTTTTTGGTGCTCCAATAGAAAAGAAACCCCCAAATGTCTGAACTTCAGGGGAAATATCTACACCATTGAAGTTAATTAGACAACTATATGCTTAAAGCTAAACATGTATTTTCATGCATTTCAGCAATGCATGGACATTTTTATCTGAAGAGTATTTCAATGCTCTAACAGAGGCTGGATGTGTGGACCACATTTCAAAGACAATGGTTGTCTGGCTATGTACTAGTTTTGGCCAGGCTTGAAAATGACCTAGTTATCTTGATTATTTATGTCCTCATATTGTCAAAGGTTTCATTTTTCAGGATAACTTCCTAAAGCAGCAGCATGGGCAAAGGGCCAAGACAGGAATTTTTTAATGGTTCAGTAGTAATGTAATCTTTGACAAAACCTGATTAAAACAACTAAACACACACACACACACACACCTTTAATACTTATGACATTTTGAAATTCTTTTAATCATGATTATTCCCATCAGAAGAGCAGATCCATCAGAAGAGCGGATACAAATTTTGACTATTTAATTGTTTTTCCCCTCTAAAAGAGCAATCTAAGGACAGAGATGCAAATACGTCCCTTTTGTAAAACTCCACGTCAGGATGAATTTGCCCCACTGTCCCAAAGAGAAAATAACTTAAATTTTTGACCCAAGAAAGAGAAATGAATAAGGTGATAAGAAAAAACTATGATTTTCCATTGACTCTTGGGGCAGGGAGGAGGAATCTTGCTAAGAGTATAATGTGGAACAAGATTCTTTTGAGACCTGGTGAGGGAGTTATAGGTGAGTGAGGAAAACCAGACCAGGCCTGTGAAATTTTGAAGATGACAATTAAAGATGAGATAACCCCATTGTGCTATCAAGGGAACTATTCTATTCAGGTTCCTATATCACACTCATTACCATAATATTTGAAGATGAACACCAAAGCATTCTTATTCAACCTTCCACTGAGAAAATGGGAGGAGAGAGATTCACTACTCAAAACTTGAGAGACAGAAGCAGAGTTACAGGTCAGCAATTTATTTTATATGTTTTCCGCCTTTCTCAAAGGCTGAGGTTGTAATTAGCTCTTCCTCTGGCCAAGAAAAACTAGACACAGCTTCTCTCAGAACTTAATAGTAGCCCAAAAGAGGTTGTTCAAGAGCGAAAAAAAGGCACTCTGTCTCATGCCACAAAGACTGAAACTGTCACCCAAACTTAGATCCTCTCCCTGTGGTAAAGATAGATATTGCCATTAGACCTATTAATCCTAGCAGAGTCATATTTGGTAGTGGCTTGAGACATTGAAAGATGGAGAATAAAAACTGAGGTTAGCCTGTTTTATACTTTTTAAGCAATTTTAAACTTGTAAAAAAAAAAAAAAGCTTGTAAAATAACACCAAACCCTGTGTTATAAGTTATGGAAACAGTTGCAGAGAATATCATGAGTATACTAGCAAGAACAGGGAGTCACATGATCAATTCAACATAACCATGACTAACATTCATCTAGCATGCACCATATGCAAAGTGGTTTGACACCCTCTAATGAAGGGCATTGTGAGCTGGTCTGTCAGTGCATCAGTGCCCCCTCTGACAAAGTGGAGCTTTGCATCTGAGTTAACAGTCTGGCAGGGCTGTCAGGCAGTTCCAAAATATCCCCTATGTTCTTAAGTCTCTCAGGGAACTCCTAGGGAAACCTAGGCCTGCCCACTCCACTGGCTTCCAGCTCATGGTCCTTGAGCTAGTCAGGCAAAATCAGGACTTGACGACTCCTGCTGTAACCTGAGCTCCTTCCTACCTCCTTTGGTTCCTATAGGCTCTTCAGTCTGTTGGCTGGTTGCCCTTCTTACAGTACTGTCTCTGAGCAGCTTTTCAGGAGCTTGCTGGCAGGAGTTTCCTTCTCCAGACTGTTCGCTTCTCTACCACCTGCCCGCCCCTCTGCTTCCCAGCTCTTTTACCTTCCCCGCTGCTGAGAGGCTGCCAATCAGCATTGGCTGGCAGTACCTGCATTTACCCCTTAGTTGCTGGGTGAGCATGGGGTGTATACACCCCATGACAGACCTCCCTCCTTTGGTCAGAAGTGGGAACATTCTCTGCAGAAGCAGTGAACCCCCTTTTCTGTATAAGAAGTCTGCATTATTTTTGTGGCTGGGAGAGTGTTCTACTGAGAAGGAATACAGTTGTAGACTGAGGTACCACCTCATTGTCCATGCATTTGTTCAGCCATTTTAGTGGAGCATGGTCAGTCACCAACATAATGTGGTTGCCTAGTAGATAATAGCTTAGTGTCCGGATAGACCAGACCACAAGGCACTCCTTTTCAATTATTACATATGCTTTCTGTAGGGGGAGTAACTAACAGCTTAAGTATAATACCACATGTTCTTCACTGTCATGTTCTCAGGATAGTACTAGCCAATGGTGATTTTACAGGCATCTGCCTGGAGCATGAAGGGCCTCTCAAAGTCAGGGGTTCATAGTACTGGTTGGCCACGCAGATACCCTTTAATCTTTTGGAATCTTTTAATCTCCTGACTTTTGGTAGTCCATTTCACTTTCCAGGGTCCTAAGGCTTGGGGTGCCACCAGCATTGTGAACATAGCCTCACATTTTCTGTAATAGTAGACTAGACCCAAAAATGACATTTTTTGGTGTCAGGGGTCAGACAGTCCCTCTGAGCTTGTACTTTGTCAACTAGGGGTTTGACCATCCTGCCCCGCAGCAGGTACCCCAGGTATCATATCTCCTTTTTCTCCAATCGCAAACTTGGCAGGGTTTGCAGTTGACCAAGCAGCCTTTAAGGAATGTAAAACAGCAATCACCTTCTGTGCATGTGTCTCCCAGTCCTGACTGAAAATCACCATGTCATCTAAATAAGCATCCGCATAATCATTATAGGGCCACAGGATCTTTCCCATTAGGTATTGAAAGGTGGTCACTGCACCCTGTAAACTGAAGGGCATGGCTCCGAACTCAAAGAATCCCCACAGTGCAGAGAGAGCGACCTTTCCCCAAGATGATCTTGTTAGGGGGACATCGACCAGTACCCATTGGTCATATCTAATGTTGTTATATACTGCACTTGTTCCAGACACACAAGGAGGTCATCTACTCAAGGCACTGAGTAGGCATCAAACCTTGAGATTTCGTTTACCTTGCACAAACCTATTCAAAACCCCACTGAGCTATTGGACTTGGGAACCAGGACTATTGGACTACGCCATGCACTTTGAGACTCTAGAATGACCCCTAGCTTCCATATCTTCTCTAATTTCCCTTTGACTATCACTTTCATCTTCTTCAGTATGGGCCATATGGCCTCTCTCGCCACCTTCCCTGGCTTGGTTTTGATGTGGTGGAATATCAGTTTGATGTGGTGGCAGTTTGGCCTGGCACTTCCAAGAGGACATCCTTGAACTCGTGGATCAGGAAGTTGGCCCATCTATTTTGCCTAGGGGTCGAGTGTTCCCCCCGCTGTACTTTTGAATCAACAACCGACAATCCTAGCTGTGATCCTAACTCTGGTCCATAGGGGTATGGTGCTATTAGGAGTCCTTCTTTAGCTGTCCATGGTTTTAACAATTTGACTTGATAGTTCTGTTTTTCCTTTTTTCTGGTCTGGCTGATGGACTTCATAATTCACTGAACTGACCTAGTGGATAATCTTGTATAGGCCCTGCCATTTGGACATCAATTGTGACCCAGAACTTGGTAATATGCAGTCTACCAGTCCAAACTCTTTAATCTGGTTCCCATATTGTAGTTCCACTCCTGGGCTGCTTGAGACCTTTCTAGGTTTTGTTTTGTGAACTCTCGCAGAGCCTCCAGTCAGTCCTCTAGCTATAGCACACACTGCACCATACTGGGTGTTGTATTGGCTTGTTCTTCCCAGCCTTCTTCACTCGGCTGAGTATTCCCCTTGGTTGCCATTCATACAGGAGTTTGAAAGTTGAGACGCCTGTCAAGGTTTGTGTGGCTTCTTGTTCTGAGAATAGAAGGGGGAAGGAGTGCCTCCCCGTGCCAGAGGTTGGTCTTCATGAATCATTTGAGCAATCTCTTCAGGGAACCAAGCCATCTGTGTGTGGATGATATATGGAGGTTCAAAAGTTCTTGATTTGTAGTAAACCGCACAATACCTTAATCAGCCTGGAGATTAATTTTGCACCGCGGTCCATCAAGGTCTCCTCGGGTAGTGCTACCCTTGCAAATACTTTTAACAATTCCATTGCTATCATTGAGGCCATAGTGTTTTGTAGGGGAACCACTCCAGGGTAGTGGATTGCATAATCAATGACAACCAGCATATACAAGTAGCTGGCAGAGCTCTTATCTGTGGGTCCTACAAGGCCTACTCCTATCCACTGAAATAGAACTTCCACTAGTGGAAGGGAAACCAGTGGAGCTTCTTGTATGCACTTAGGGGCTACCCACTGGCAATCAGGGTAGGAAGCACAATAATCTTTCACTTCTTTGTGAATTCCTGACCAAAA
Source organism: Mauremys reevesii (assembly GCF_016161935.1). Classification (NCBI taxonomy): domain Eukaryota; kingdom Metazoa; phylum Chordata; order Testudines; family Geoemydidae; genus Mauremys; species Mauremys reevesii. The sequence continues at coordinate 133,814,134 of NC_052625.1, forward strand.
GAAGCAGGGTATCAGACAGGAAAGCGTTTTCTCCCAACCCACATGGCCTGCCATCATTTTCTCATTGGCTAGCTTGAGTATTTCCTGCCTGAATATGTGGGGTACAAGGAGATGTGTATATTGTTCCCCCTTCCAGGGTACCTCGCACCTAGCAATAGAGTAGGTCTCCCCATAGCTCAAAATGAGGCACGTAGGTGGCCAGTTCAGGCCTCCCCACTTCCACATCTCTGAGAGATGTACCTTCTTCATAAATGCTCCAGAAAGAATCCTCCCTTTGCTGTTCGACCCACAAGTTGGATGATCCCAACAGCCTTTCCATATCTACTGGGTCTTGTTCAGGGTTCAGATCAGTAGGAGTACCCATTCCAGTGGAGTTGTCTGATTCACCGAGGAAACAACTCCAGCCTCATTTACATAAATCCCACCCCTCATGTCCAGTGGCACATTTCTTGTCTGGTCCAATGTGCCTTCGTCTGGGATAGAAAGAGGTCTTCATCCCTGAAGGGAATGTTCAGCTTCTTTAGTCATCTATGTTTATCTCATCAACATGGTTTGTAGCAGTGTCTTAAAGCGGGGCCAGTCTCATCACAACAGAACTGGGTATGGCAGTTTATATGGTAGACCTACCATGGGACGGCCTGTTTGTCCACCTGCCATTAGACAGACTTTAATACAGGGATAATCCCTCATATCCTTGTGGAGGCATGTCAGTGACACCATGCCTTCTAAATGGACCTCAGCCTCCCTCAGAAGGTCTTCTCTCACTACGGTCTGTTCACAAGCTGAATCCACTGGGGCTTGTGGCTCTAGGTTGTTGATGTGCACCTATATTGGTTAATTTCAGGCTTCCTGGTGTTTGGTCAAGGCCAGGGAAGGCCTCGCTGGCCCCATAATTACATTCTGTGGTCGGGCAATCTTTTTTTAATGTGCCCTTCTTGGCCCCATTTAAAACAGATCAATCACCCTTTCCAGTGAACCCTCAAATGGTGGGATACTCGGGGCTTCAACCTGGCATGGCCTTTAAGTTCTGGCCTTCAGAGAATGGGTTGGAGAGTAAGCTAGGACCAGCATAAGGTCTTATCGGTCAGAGGTGAGGCTGGTCTCCATCCTGTGGCCGCAGAATAGCCGTTCCCCCTTTGGTTAGCCCTCATTGACTTAGGAGAGGCAAGCTCTGTCCTCCGAGGCCAGGTTGGTGGGGTGTCAGCCTCAAAATAGTTTTTGGCTAGCTTCACTGCTTCTTCCAGAGCCTTTGGTTGGTGTCTCTGTACCCATTCACACACAGGAGTGGGGAGAGCCCAGAGGAAGTGCTCAAAGACAACCATGTCAGCTATCTACCTGCTCGTCCTGGCCTCAGGCCTCATCCACTTCCAGACAACATCCTTGAGCCTCTGTGCCAGAACTTGAGGCCAAATGGACAGGCTAAATTGTTGGCCTCTGAAACAGTGATATTAAATCTCTTCACTTAATTGGAGCAGATCAAATATGATTGCCTTCACCATTGGATAGTCAGAGGCAGCCTCTGGGCCTTATTAGCAGCTTGTGGTTCTCCAGTCAAAAAAGGTGCTAAGCAGATGGCCCGTGTCTTGGGGTCCCAGCAGGCACAGGTGGCAAAACATTTGAAGGACTCCAGAAAGGCCTCTGGGTTATCATTTGGTCCCATTGTGGACAACATGGGGCTTCCGGGCCAACTTGTCCCATCCACCCTAGCTCCAGGTGGGGAAATGGGGGTGGAGGAGAAGCCATCTAAGTGGGTGCCCAAATCAGTATGTCTAGCTGCTGTTGCTGGGTGGCTATTATGTCCAACATCTGCTGGCTCTGTTGTTGAGCCATGGCCTAGGCCTCCTGCTTTGCCACTTGCACCTTGTGTTGCCATTGCCATGTCTGTAACAACTGTAGTGTCAAGGTTTGCATCTGTGGTTGCTGCTCCTGTGCCGCTGCTTGCTAGTCTAAGGGCTAGTCTACACTTACCTGCCGGGTCGACGCGGTGAGTTCGACTTCTCGGAGTTCGAACTATCGCGTCTAATCTGGACGCGATAGTTCGAATTCCCCGCGCGCTCTGGTCGACTCCGGTACTCCACCACTGCAAACGGCAGTGGCGGAGTCGACCTTGGAGCCGCGGACTTCGATCCCGCGGTGTCTGGACGGGTAAGTAGTTCGAACTAGGGTACTTCGAGTTCAGCTACGCTATTCACGTAGCTGAACTTGCGTACCCTAGTTCGACCCCCGCCCTTAGTGTAGACCTGCCCTAAGGTAGCGGCCTGCTGTTAAGCTAGCAACTGGAATGCTTCCTCCATCTTAAGCCTTGCGTATCTGTGCTATGGTTCTGTGGGGGCAAGGGCACAGCAAGATTCCCACTTTTGGTACCACATGTGAGCTGGTGCAACAGTGCCCCTTCTGGCCAGGCAGAGCGTTGCACCTGAGTTCACTCAACCTGGCAGGTCTGTCAGTCAGTTCCTGGTATCCAGGGGGTCTAAAAAAACCTCTCTGTTCCTAAGTCTCTCAAGGGGTTAGTAGCCTGTCCACTCTACTGGGTTCCAGCTCAGGGCCCTTAAGCTAGCCAGGCAGAATCAGGACTCAACAACTCTGGCTATGCTCTGAGCTCCATCCTACCTTCCCTGGTTTCTGTAGGCTCTTCAGTCTCTTGATCTGGTCATCCCTTCTTAGGGTGCTGCCTCTGAGTGGCCTTTCAGCAGCTTGCTGGCAGGCGTTCCCTTCTCCAGACTAATAGGGCTTCCTCTTAAATAGAAAAAGAATTTAACAAGATGACCCTGGAATGCCTAATTCACCATTGCACTACACTTATGTTTAGTAATTTATACCAATGCAAAGTGTGAGGATAATCTTCTGTTGTTGTGACTTACTAGCATTTTGTACCCACTTTGTACTGCTCTAAATTACTACACAAAGTGCAAGACAACGGAGAACCAACCCCCATGGAATCTGAGGACAACCTCCAGAAACAGAATCATTCTTTATCAGAAATAACATCCAGTCTAGACACAGGTTGAAGAGCATGCCAGCTTCCCAGATTTACCAGACGAAACAGAGCATGACCGCTCTCACATCCATCCTTTCTTCCAATATCCACTTGCTTTGTCTTAGTATCAGATGGCTGCATCTCCTGCTCCGGGCTCAACATTCTCTTAAGTCCTTTGGTAAGAGTACACAATTCAGACATATGTAGAAACAAACCTGAAACATGCATTTATAATAGGGAGGAGACAGGACGTCATATCCAGACTACTACTTAAAAATCTGACACTTCATTTTTGTCCATTCTTTCTTCCTGATCAAGACAGTAGGAAGAAGAGTAAATTATGATGTTCCACTCTTTCCTGCTCCATTAGCAGATCTCTTATAATTAAAGTAGATCAAAACAGAAAAAAGAGGAAAGAGGATGTACTGAGATGTTATTTGAGATAGAATCAAGCCAATTCTGAAACAAAGTGGCATGAAAAATGGCTTATATCTGCAATAAATTTCTCAGTGATCACCATACATAAGCATGGCAATCAGTTAAAAAGTAACAGGGACTCTTTTGAATGTTTGCCCGAACTCTTTAGTCGCTCATTTATTTTCATTTGGAAATCTGCAAATTTCCACGAATAGTCACAAACTTTCATGTAACTCCTTGCATTTTACAATAGATAATACTGTCAGTCAGGTGTTTAGAGAAGGTTCAGGTTTTTAAGAAGTTGTTGTCCCCCAGGTCTTGGATATATAACAATGGAGATAATAGCTTCATGTAGATTTGCCTATGGCAGGGGAAAGCCAGAGGAGCTGTTGCCTTATACCAGGGATTGGCAACCTTTGGCACATGGTCCACCAGGGTAAGCACCCTGGTGGGCTGGGCTGCTTTGTTTACCTGCTGCGTCTGCAGGTTCGGCCGATCACAGCTCCCACTGGCCACAGTTCACCACTCCAGGCCAATGGGGGCTGCAGGAAGTGGCGGCCAGCACATCCCTTGGCCCGTGCTGCTTCCTGCAGCCCCCATTGGCCTGGAGCGGCGAACCGCGGCCAGTGGGAGCTGCGATCGGCTGAACCTGTGGATGCGGTAGGTAAACAAACCAGCCCAGCCCGCCAGGGGGCTTACCCTGGCGAGCTGCATGCCAAAGGTTGCTGATCCCTGCCTTATACTGTCTTAAAATGGCTGATCCATAATAAACAGAAGATCAGAGCAGGTGGGGAATAAATCACCTATATGGTACGAATATGAAACTGAGAGAAGCATCTGCTGAGATTAATGACATCACGTTCTTTTCAGTAGAAAAACCTGGTATACAAAATGAGATCAATTGCTACTCCCCCACCCTTCTATACAGCCCTTGCAAAGCAGGTAAACTGCAGTAAATATTTGCAAAGATATAGTATTTCTAATCTTGCACTTCAGGCAACTGTCAGTTGAAATTTTCCAATTGTGTATGTCTACAAACATGGAAGCCTCTTATTACATGTAAGTGGCCGGTAGTTTCAAAAGTACCTGATTGATCTGGGAGCATAAGTCCCATGGATCCAACCAATTATCATTAAATCTTAGAAATGTAGATCTGGAAGAGTTCTCAAGAATTCATCAGGTCCAGCCACCTACACTGAGGCAGGACCAAGTAACCTAGATCATCCCTAACAGATGTGTATCCAACCTGTTCTTTAAAACAGTCAATGACAGGGATTCCACAATCTCCCTTGGAAGCCTATTTCAGAGCTTAACCACCATTATAGTTAGAAAGTTTTTTCTAATATCTAACCTAAATCTCCCTTGCTGCAGATTAAGTCCATTACTTCTTGTCCTACCTTTAGTCAACATGGATCACAACCGATCACTGTCCTTTTTATAACAGCTCTTAACCTATTTGAAGATTGTTATCAGGTCCCCCTCAGGCATCTTTTCTCAAGTCTAAATATGGCCAGGTGTTTAACATTACCTTATAGGCCATTATCATTTTTGTTTCTCTCCTCTGGACTCTCTCCAATTTGTCCATATCTTTCCTAAAGTGTGATGCCCACAACTGGACACACTACTCCAGGTGAGGCATCATCAGTGCCAAGTAAAGCAGGATAGTTATCATCCGGGTCTTGTATACCACACTCCTGTTAATATACCCCAGAATGATACTACCCTTTTGAGAAGTGCATTATATTGTTGACTTGTATTCAATTTGTGGTCCATTATAACCCCCAGATTCTTTTCACCAGTACTACCATTTAGCCAGTGAAAGCCCATTTTGTAGTTATGCATTTGATTTTTCCTTCCTCAGTGAAGTACTTTGCACTTATCTTTATTGAATTTCACCTTGGTGAATTCAGACCAATTCTCCAATTTCCAAGGTCATTTTGAATTCTAATCCTATCCTCCAAAGTGCTAGCAACTCCTCCTATCTACATTGGTGTCATCTGCAAATTTTATAAGTATACTCTCCACTCCATTATCCAAGTAGTTTAATGAAAATATTAAATAGTACCTAATCCAGGACTGACTCCTTTGAGACCCCACTATATATGCCCTCTCAGTTTGACAGCTGCCATAAGTGCGAGAGACAGAGAGAGTTTGACAGAAAACCATTGATAACTACTCTTTGAATGAAGTCTTTCAATAGTTGTGCACCCACCTTATAGTAATTTCATTAAGACTGCATTTCCCTAGTTTACTTATGAGATTGTCATGAGGGACTGCATCAAAAGCCTTACCAAAATCAGGATCTATCATGTCTACTGCTTCTCCCTATCCCCTAAGCTAGCAGCCCTGTCAAAGATGGAAATTAGGCTGGTTTGGCAATATTTGTTCTTAACAAATTCATGCTGGTTATTCCTTATCATCCCATTATCCTATAAAAGTGTGTATGTGACAATTTAAATGAACAAATAAGGATGATATGTGACAAAGTGTGATATGTCTAAGAAAGTGTGAAAAATTCAGTGTGTATCTATGTCATTTCATCTGCTGCTGTGCAAAGTTGCTTCTTGATCCCACTTTCACCTCTTAGATTTTGTATGCTTCTTGAAGGATGAATACTTTTGTAACTTCATGTGTTCAGTTATTTTTAAAGCTGTTTGGAACCTTTCTGGCTAAATTAAATTTTGCTGAAGTGTACTTTTTCATGTTTTGCAGAGATGTGTTGGTTTCGACTGAGTTTTTGTCAGGAAGATGTCTTGGGTCCAGGATTCTCTGGGTATACTTCTGAGCAGAGACAGTGTAAGAGACCTGAATGAAAAAGCCCAGCTTTTCAATCTTAAAATGGACATTTTGACACATTCCATTTTGTGAAAACATCTGAAAGGTTTTGGTTTTATTCCAATGCAGAATTAAAACAATTTTCAAAACATCAAAAGTTTCCACATAAAAAGCTTGTCATCCTCTGGGCAACTCTTTGTATTTCTCAGATACTCTTTTATTGGCCACCAACATTCTTCATTCAACTTATTTCTTTGTCTATGAAAATGTACTCACTGTAAATGTCTCTTAGGCTGCTTTCTGTTAGCATGTTTGGTATAATAAATTGAGGTAATTTTCTATATTTAAAGTGAAGTCAGAGATAAGCCACATTTGTCAAATTTGGGTGCCTAAAGTTAGATTCCTGAATCCACACTTAGATACCTAAATAAAAGTGGCCTGATTTTCAGTGGTGATGAGCATTTAGAACCCTCATTGACTTCAGTGGGATTAGGAATGCGCCGCACTTCTGAAAATCAGGCCATCTATCTAATCTAATCTCTCTACCGGAACTTATATAGCCCACATTACTGTAGTATCTGAGAACCTCACAATCTTTAATGTATTTACCCTCTCAAAAATTCCCATGAGATAGAGAACTATTGTTATTATTCCTATTTCCAGATGGGGAATTGAAGCACAGAGAGACTAAGTGACTTACCCATGGTCACATTGGAAGTCAGTGACAGAGCAGGGAACTAAAATGGGTTTCCTGAGTCCCAGGCTTCCACAGAAACCACTAGACCATCCTTCCTCATATATGGATGATAAATACAGATTTGTGAACTTATTTGTGTATCTGAAGAACAAGAAAGTTGCTATATTTTTGTCATGATTCTGGTTCACGTAAAACATGAAATATATTTGGAAACTGCAATTACCTAAACATAGCAGAAAGTTACATAATGCCAGTTGTCTACACAGAATTCAAAACTCTGTGTCATGTCATGGGTGTAATCATTAGCAGGATGGGTGGAAGAATAAAGGTCATAACTTCTTAATCTTTGATCCTGCAGGAGGAATTAATGGTTGAGAGACAAACAGAACAGGGCACGCATGTGTATTTTAGATGTGTATTTTAGATAAGGGTGGTCTTTTGAAGGATTTATTTAAAAAACTATATGTCTGAAGATCCAAGCATTTAAGGCTAAAAATGAATACTCAGATTGTGCATCTAAAAATCTATACAAGGATTCTATAGAGATGTGATTTTATAATCTTCAGCAATACACTAATTAAATATTTTTAAAGCAAATTTTAAACTAAGATCCTGTAGACTAACATGTTCTGAGTAAATATTACAGTAATGCACAACTGTTTTTGTCAGTAAATTCAGAAACTGACAGTATATATACCTGGGGGTTGGCAAATGCCTGTTAAATGGCTTCATTATCGCTTGAATGGCTCTTTAACAGTTTCAGTGTTGAACTAATAGGTCTGGCAGGCTGGAAGGCTTTTTCACTTTTAAGTACTAGGTCCCTCCAGAGGAAGACTCACCAGGCTGCAGCAGCCAGCAGTGGTGGGAGCCTGCAGGAAGGGTCAGAACAGGGCTAGGAAGAGGCACTAAGACCTAGGGTGCCGTATGCAGCTGCATATGCTGTGTATGCCTAAGGACGGCCTTGCCCTGAAGTCTGATTTGCAGAAATGCTGAGAACTCACAGCTGCAACTGAAGTCAATGGGAGCTGTGCTTGAAAACATGAAGCGTGGTATAATGCTAAGAACTCTAGAAAATCAAGTCCTAGTTATCTCAAACTAGGCTCACAAAATAGGGTTGGACCCTTTTGATCTCACTCTCTCTGTGAGTATATTCTTCATTTGTGAAATGGAGTAATAGTAACCTGGCTTCGATTTTGGTGGGGAGTTCATGATAATAGTGAATTTGAATGAAGTATGTGACCCCTGCAATGGAAGCAACTTTCCGCTGGGGTTTTGTGGCCTGGCCCACGTGGTTGCAGCACCCCTCAGGTTTGGTGTGTCCACCCCTCTGCAGAGGAAGATAGAAGGGCAGACATTCCAAACATGAGTGGTCTGAGCCCAGTCACAATGCCAGAAGCAGGGAGCCAAGGCTCGCCCTGCAGAACAGGAGCTGCCACTATGAATGCAGGGTGGTGGGCTCACTGTCCAACTCCTTCCCCTCCCCTCCCACACTCCCCCACCACAGCTCCCTGTTCCCCTCCTTTCTGTGACATATCCTTGTTTTCCTACACCTCTGCCATGAAAAGTATTACTATTTTCTGTGGGGGGAAATCACAGCCCATCTCCTCACAGGAGGGTGTTGTGGAAATTCATTAATATTCATGAAGTATTTGGATGCTACAGTTAAGGAGTGCCACAGAAAATCCCATGAGGAAATCAATGATTCTGTCTTCTGTTTCCCCTCACCAGTTTCCAGTTCCAAGCTTCTTACTCAGTCAGTCTCAGCCTCCCCTCCCCACGACTCTGGCTGCAAGTCCCTGCCTCCTCTTCTTCCCAGGCCCCAGGCCTGGTCTCCTTGCCTAGCCAATCCCAGTTTCTCTTCCCCCATTCCAGTCCCAGTCTCACCAAGCTTCTTGTCCCAATCTGCTCCATTCCCCCTTCTGTGTTTCGCCTTTGGATTCCTGTGCATCCAGATCTGGAGTCTTCCTTCTCCATGCTGCCTGGGTGCCAACAGAGGTTGTCACTGGGAGACAGATTATCAGTTCTGGGGCCTGACTCTAGCCTAGCCCAAAGGAGCTAGCAGCAGCTATCACAGGGAAAATCGGGCTTTGCCCATGTTTCCCTGGGTTAGAGGACGCCTGATCAGTCAGTCTGAGGGGATGGATCTGGTCAGATGTAGGAGTTGTGTAGGGTTGGAGCTTGTGGAACAGGACCCCATCCTCCCTGATTGATCTAACCTCGTTATCTCTAGCCTGCTTCTTGCTTGCTTATATATACACACACCCTGCCCTGAAATTTCCACTGCTCTGCCAAAGAAAAGTGGGTATCACCACAAGCAGCTCATGCAAAAACATCTGTTAGTCTATAAGGTGCCACAGGATTCTTTGCTGCTTCAGTGAGGATGGAATCTTCAGAAACTAACCGCTAAATTAAAGAACTCTGTACTGAGCATGTGCAAATGGTGAGTTTTCAAAGGCTTATAACTTGGCCAGACTTAGATATGCTTTTTGCCATCCAGACATAAAAGCTACTCACCACCACCACCACTAAATTTCAAGTATTTGCCCCCAAAGAATTAGGGGGTGCTCCAAAGTAAAGGTCAGCAGAATTCTTTAGCATGGGTTAAAAAACATATTTTCTCCTAGCTTCATTTATGGAAATGATTAAAAACAGTTCTGGCTGAAATAAAATAAAAATAAGTCCAGCCTGAGGCAGATGATCAGCATGGAAATTTTTAGTCCAAATGGTTACAGTTTGGCAAATTTATATGCAACTGAAAGCAGAGCCTTATAATGGAAAGTATCAGGCAATCTTAATAGGTGGCACTACGAGCCCTGCCCATAATTATTTTTGTTGTAATGTTTTAAAGAAAGGCAGACAAACATGGATAGCTAAGTGTTTTTAAATTAAGTACTAAGAGTCTTTAAATCATGGAATGGAAGACGTTTTCTCTCTGGTTTTTTGGTTGGTCGTTGCATGATATACACAGCCTATATAGCAAGAAAACCTACTGTTCTGAGATCCTAGCAATGCCTTCACCTAAGTAAGTAAATCAAGGCATCCTGCACTATGAACCTCTTTGCTTGTATGGTTTATAATCTTTATTTTAAAAGTACAGTGTAATATCTTGTTACAGGGCTATGTCAAACTGTACAGTAAAAGAGAATGTCGGTGATGTCAGTTTTTATATGAACTTGTAGTGTAGTTAAGTCTGTAGCACATTTAATCTGTTTATATATCCATTTTTCTATTATCAACATGTGTGCTTGGTGTATTTTTGTTGTACTGTATTTGTTTTCAGTGTGGTTAAATTGCTAATGACATTTTATTGCCGTGAAATTTATCAGGGTACCAGTGCTGTCACAGCTTTTGAGATAAATTCTGCAAGACTCGGTTTATTCAAAAATATTACTAAAAAGTGGTTTACAATTAGAGAAGTGCTTTAAAAAATCATAATAATGTAAAACCCCCTCTAAATTAAAAGTCTCCTCATGCCTTTATTTGCAATAATTTTGCAATTTGAGGTACCATCACATAGTATAGTAACTCCAAAACCAAAAAAAAACTTAAGCGCCCAGTGCTGCAGTCCTATATTAATACAATTTAATGGAAAACAAAATGACCAAAATAAGACTGCTGAAAGTTTTAGAAAATTGATATTTTCTGTCAATTCAAACCTCTGCCTTATAATAGTCAACTATCAAAAATGTAGTACTATGGTACTCATAATGTGCATTATTTCTGCAATGGCGACTATTATGACTACCTATAATCCATGTGATGGCGTAGTAATTAGAACAATACAAAAAAAAATCATGAATGTGCTCCAATGCCAGGTCAGAATAAGATATAGATGAATTAGTTGACCACCAGGCAGTTTGGATCATTGCTACTTATTTGACTGTTACCAGACGAGTTGTTTGCAGACTGCAACATCAGATATGGCAAGTCACTGTATCTTCACACTGAAGTGCTCTACACATTTTCAGAAAATAACACTCAAGAAAATAATCACATTTTATAACGTAAGAACAGTTGGTTCTATTTACAGCTTATGCAGACCTGCCTCTGGGAAGGCTTGCAGGATTAGGTTTTACATTAGCAAACCCATCAGTCATGTTAACTATAGCTTCTATGGAGTATTTAGTTTTTAAAGGGGTTGCTTGTAAAATCTTCCATGAGTTCCTGTGCTTATCATAGGGAAAATCAAGATAAAATTTATTGCAGAGCAGCAGATTTATGTGTAATAAATTGGTGTTTCAGTACTGTTTCTACTGGAGATGTGTCCTCATCACAAGAGCACAGTTAGTGGGAGAGTTGCACCTTAGACTCCTTCTAGTCTATCTTTAGTGCACCCCTCAGGTGACGGGCCTGGCTTCCTGAACGTCACTCTGGGTGGAACCACATGGTCTAACATGTCTTAGACTGATTCTCTGGGCTTCAGCCTCCTGGTTCCCAACCGTGGTACCCCAACAGGCCCGCTGGTGTATGGCACCTGTAAGCTCTTAACCTCCGGCAGCCTGCGATAGTGGCTGACTATAGACTCAAAACCAGCTTCTTCAAAACAAAGCATTATTTATTTTTTAACCCAAAGGTACATAGCATGCAAAGCAAAGGGCTAACACAACACAGTCCCATAGACATGTTTCTCTTTACCTAGCTCTAAATCTTTCCTCAAAAGCATCTGTGGGGGAATTGGGTTGTCAGACAGAAGCTGACATTCAGACAGAGACAGAAAGAGCATGCCATGAGCAAGGAAGGATGCCTACGATGGTGACTAGCTGGAATTTACAAATGCTTTCAAGGAAAGATTAAGATGTAGGTAAGGGGAAATATGTGTACAGGACTCTTATCATAGTGCCTTATCTTTGTCACTGTTTAGTTTCCTGTTGGTTTTTCCCTTATAGCTTCCTTTGATTTAACTCTGCATTCAGGTAGGATAATGTCACATATGTAATCTGAATAAAAATACTACACAGCTCTCTCCTGCACCGCACACACAATACATTTGTTGGCAGTTTCCACAGAGAGGCCAAGTATTGCTGAGGCAATGGTGCTGGCCCATCTTTTACCCCCAGAAACAGTTACTCCACATCAGGAGTAAGACACACTGAAAGAACAGTTTGAGGAATCTTGCACTGCACCTGCCTCCATTCTACTTAGTCTGCAGAAGAGAAGAATGAGGGGGGATTTGATAGCTGCTTTCAACTATCTGAAAGCAGGTTCCAAAGAGGATGGATCTAGACTGTTCTCAGTGGTACCAGGTGACAGAACAAGGAGTAATGGTCTCAAGTTGCAGTGGGGGAGGTTTAGGTTGGATATTAGGAAAAACTTTTTCACTAGGAGGGTGGTGAAGCACTGGAATAGGTTACCTAGGGACATGGTGAAATCTCCTTCCTTAGAGGTTTTTAAGGTCAGGTTTGACAAAGCCCTGGTTGGGATGATTTAGTTGGAGATTGGTCCTGCTTTGATCAGGGGGTTGGACTAGATGACCTCCTTAGGTCCCTTCCAACCCTGATCTTTTATGATTCTATGATACTCTTATGTCCATAAATAGCAGAGAAGGCTCCAAACCAAAATACCAGGTTGAGGTTACATAGGCTTTATTCTCCTCTCATTTATACTAGTGTAATCAGGAGTAGCTCCAAGGCAACCAGTGAAGTTGTACACTGATGTAAATTCAATGTGAGAGGAGAATCAGACCTCATCTCTCTCTAATTTACTAAATCACTTAGATTTATTTTAATTGTGCTTCTTCAAAGCTCTGAGCGCTTGTAAAAACAACAAAAACACTAAAATCAAAAGCATAGTACACAAATTTACCCATCTTTTCCCAAACCACCCCCATTTTTCCAATAAAGCATCCATGAAATCCAATCATCATAAAATAACCTCCCCAAACCCAATACCACACCTCAACAGGAAATGTCTGAGAAAATAGACTGGCTTCCTAGCATGTCCCAAATCTCACCAAATCCAGGGTCTGTCAGACCAAGGAAAGAAAGTGAGTTCCAGAGGTAAAGACACCAGCGGGAGGATGCCTTGCCATCATCCCCCTCCTTCTTAAACTTCTCGAGTGAGTTTGAGCACCTCCACTGAAGATAATTGCATGATACCACATAGGCAATGAAATGTGGTTGGTCCCAAGTCACTTAGGCTTTTTAAAAGGTCAAAACGAACACCTTAAATTCTTCCAGAAACTAATGGAACCAGGGGGTAAGCTATGGCACACTGGTGAAACATGTTCATTGTGTGACTTTTCACAAACAGGCAGCCACATTTTGCATGAGCTTAAATTTTCTAAAACTCCCCAATGATTTGCCTTCACTGCCAGTTAACTCAAGCTATAACTCAAGTGTTGCCCCTAATTCAAGTCTCATCCACACATAAAACCCCTTAACTTAAAGTGCTTTTAACTAGAGTTGGTTGGCCCTTTGGGAAACAGGATACAGCTCAAGTTAGTGCAAGTCATCAGCTGGTCCCATGATCATGTGCAGTTCCAGTGCTATTTTGCAGTGTGGCCGCTGTCACTTGAGCTAGACTAACTCTTCAAACAGGGCTACATTAATCCAAACTAAGGACATTTTAGTTCATGCCCACAGCATCCACACATGAAGTTACAGTGCAGCACTTTGCTATACCCTGATATTCACATACCCTGGATTCCAAACTGTGAAGAAGTGCAGACAAGCCCATAGTCTATGTAGTGTAGATATAGACATAGCCTAAAGTATTGCTCTGTGTAGTCTAATCTCAAGAGGTATATCTACATTGCATGGTTAATGCAGGATCTTACATGGATTTTAGCCTTAACCCCTCTATTGTCCACACAAAAACCACCTGTCACCCAGGTTTGCAGATTGGTTTAGCTTGGTAGGTGTATGGGTTACAGCCTACATTCCACTTTAACTTGTGATGGATGTAATGAGGATGCAGGCTAAATCACTCAAGTGCTAATAGTCCTCCAATACCATCCCACAATTCCCACCAAAAGACAGACAAGTTCTCCCACATCTGATAGGGAAAGAATCCTAGATGGCTGAGCACAAAAAACCATGGGATATGCTTCCAGACATACACTGGCAAGTGCAGATACAATAGGACACAATAGTGCAGGTAGGGTTTTGAAGTGGGAGTACCTGGTAATCGCTGCAACTTTCCTTAATTCCAGAAGTAGCTGGTCTCTCCATTATACACCCGCATTTCTTGTTTCAATCGATGAAGCTCAGAAGCCACATCCGTCTAGTTTCTCCCTACGTTAAAAACTCCTGTACACATGATGTGAATAAACTCATCATATCTTGTATTCAGATGCTGGCATTTTCTTATTGTATTCGTGTTAAAATCATGGGACCAGATCCTTACATGGTGCGACTACACTAATCAAACTGGTGAACTACATCAAACTCTCATCAGCTAAAGAACTGACAGATGGCCCTCAAAGTGATCCTTATTTTCTTTAGTAATGTTTTTATCTGAGCTAATGCAATTTCATTTTTTGCTGTACTATTATCATGATCTGTGATCCCATTTTTAACCAAACAAATCAGATGACACCTTATATTTCTGTAATAATCAAGAAGGAGCATCAAAAACAGATTTTAAGATGAGCTCTTTCATTCCTAACAGTATTATGTTAAATATAGCACGGTACAATGTCACACATAAAAATCAGCATACATGCTGAATATTTTAATACTAGGAATATATGTACTAATCAATTACCAAAAAAACAAAACCAACCCTCACCCAAAAAGCTCTCACCATATTAAAAATATCTGACTAAAACCCACAAAAGGAAGAACATCCAGCATCCACAGCATTGCAATATTAGCTCATCACACTATGAACTGGAATTGAAGAACACATGGTACCATATGTGAAAGTATAGACTGTTCTGAGACTTCTGCAATACAATGGGCTTTCTTAAGTTTACAGCAGCTAACTTAACCAAAAATGTACTTTCAGTCATCGGTTCACAGAATCAAATAATAGAGATGGAAGGGACCAGATACCATCATCTAGAGTAGACCATCTCTCTGTCAGTGGAGAATTGGTCTCTATTGTACTTTTTTTATAAACACACATCTGATATGTTATGGAAACAACAGCTGCAATAACTCTTTGCATTTAAATAGCTCTAAAATCTTTAGCTGGAATTTTACTACCTAATTTCCATTAGCTGCAAAACTTGGCTTGAAACCATTAATATACAAAGAATACTATGCAAATAACTGTGCTGGATCCACTGGGGTTTTGCATCATGTTGGTGCCCCTCTACTGCGCAGTAGAAAATATCAAGTAGAAAATATCAATGTGAAAACATTATCTAGTATCTGTTCTTATCAGTTTAATATTCTTAGTGCAAATTCTTAATTTTACATTGTATTTGCTAGTTCTTGAACAGAGGTGGTCACAAATAGTATGCAGGCAATCCTCTCTTTCAGGGGTCTCAATATCAATGCTCAGTACCCAAGGAGAAACTGCCTCAAGAATTGACTCTAGTTTAAGAGATTAAGCAGAAAGCAAACTCCCTTGCTGCTTGCCACAGCACACCCAAAAATAAATTACATTATACAGTGAACAAGATGACAAGCATTTCTTTGAAGAATGAGCAATGCTGACATGCTAACAAAAAGAACTTGTAAGACTATATGTCACTGCTCTATCTGGTGATAACTGCCATAACAGTATCAATGTGAAAGGTACTGAAGATAATATGGAAGAGTAATTTGGAGTAAAAGTTATGAAGATCATCAAAATTAACTAGTTCAGCTTAAGAATTTAGGAACCAGTTCTGGCCTCATCACTCCTCCAGAAGCACAGCAGATTGAGGCCTGGTCTACACTACGCGTTTATACCGAATTTAGCAGCGTTAAACCGATTTAACCCTGCACCCGTCCACACAACGAAGCCCTTTATATCGATATAAAGGGTTCTTAAAACCAAGGCCTGGTCTACACTACGTGTTTAAACTGGTTTTAGGAGCGTTAAACCGATTTAATGCCACACCCGTCCACACTAAGAGGCCCTTTATATCGATATAAAAGGCTCTTTAACCCGGTTTCTGTACTCCTCCCCAACGAGAGGAGTAGTGCTAATATCGGTATTGCCATATCGGATTAGGGTTAGTGTGGCCGCAAATCGACGGTATTGGCCTCCGGGCGGTATCCCACAGTGCACCACTGACCGCTCTGGACAGCAATCAGAACTCGGATGCAGTGGCCAGGTAGACAGGAAAAGCCCCGCGAACTTTTGAATATCATTTCCTGTTTGCCCAGCGTGGAGCTCCGATCAGCACGGGTGGCGATGCAGTCCGAAATCCAAATCCAAAAAGAGCTCCAGCATGGACCGTATGGATGTGATCGCTGTATGGGCAGGCAAATCTGTTCTATCAGAGCTCCGTTACAGAAGACAAAATTCCAAAGCATTTTTAAAAAATCTCCAGACAGAGGCCACAGCAGGGACTCAGCACACTGCTGCGTGACAAACGTAACGGAAAGCCAAAGAATCAAATGGACACTCATGGAGGGAGGGAGGGGGGACTGAGGACTCAAGCTATCCCACAGTTCCTGCAGTCTCCGAAAAGCATTTGCATTCTTGGCTGAGCTCCCAATGCCTGTAGTGTCAAACACATTGTCCGCAGTGGTTCAGGGCATAGCTCGTCAATTTACCCCCCTCACCCACCCCCAGAAGTAAAAGGGAAAAAAATCCTCTCTTGACTCTTTTAAATGTCACCCTATGTGTACTGAATGCTGCTGATAGACGCGATGCTGCAGCAGTCAACGGCAGCATCCTCGCCCCCCCACCATGGTTGGCTGATGGTACAATATGGCTGATATCCATCGTCATCATCAGCCTTGTAGCAGATGGTGCAGTGCAAAATGACTGGTATCTGTCATCATCAGCCCGTGAGTGCTCCTGGCTGGCCTCCGGTGAGGTCAGCCGGGGGCGCCTGGGTAAAAAACTCCTGATCATTCCTGGTAGATGGTGCAGTACGACTGGTAACCATCTTCATCATAGCAACAGGGGGCTGAGCTCCATCAGCCCCCGCCCTTCATGTGTAAAGAAAAGATTCTGTTCTGCCTGGACTATCATAGCAGCGGGATGCTGGGCTCCTCTCCCCCACACTGCTTAATGTCCTGTCTGGACTATCATAGCAGCTGGAGGCTGCCTTCCCCTCATATCTCACTAACAAGTCACTGTATCTTATTCCTGCATTCTTTATTACTTCATCACACAAATGGGGGGACACTGCAACGGTAGCCCAGGAAGGCTGGGGGAGGAGGGAAGCAACAGGTGGGGTTGTTGCAGGGGCACCCCCTGTGAATGGCATACAGCTCATCATTTCTGCGGGATCTGACACGTCGCGGTTGTGCTCTCTGGTTCTCTGATACACTGGTTCTCTAGTACACTTGCCCCATATTCTAGGCAGGACTGATTCTATTTTTAGATACTGTAAAGGAGGAATTGACTCAGGGAGTCATTACCATTTTTGTCTTTTGCGCCCCCGGCCAATCTCAGCCAGGGACACCTATGACAGCAGCAGATGGTGCAGCACAAAAGGACTGGTAACCGTCATCTCATTGCCAATTTACAATGGCATGGTAGATGGTACAGAACGGCTGATAACCATCTCTGCTATCATGCAAAAGCAAATGAATGCTGCTGTGTAGCGCTGCTGAATTGCCTCTGTCAGCGGCATCTAGTACACATACGGTGACAGTGACAAGAGGCAAAACAGGCTCCATGGTTGCCATGATATGGCGTCTGCCAGGGCAATCCAGGCAAAAAGGGCACGAAATGATTGTCTGCCGTTGCTTCCCCGGAGGAAGAAATGACTGACGACATTTACCCAGAACCACCCGCGACAATGATTTTTGCCCCATCAGGCACTGGGATCTCAACCCAGAATTCCAAGGGGCGGGGGAGACTGCGGGAACTATGGGATAGTTACGGAATAGCTACCCACAGTGCAACGCTCCAGAAATCGACACTAGCCTCGGACCGTGGATGCACACCACCGATTTAATGTGCTTAGTGTGGCTGCGTGTATTCGATTTTATACAATCTGTTTTACTAAACCAGTTTATGTAAATTCGGAATAATCCCGTAGTGTAGACGTACCCCAATTTCTGTACTCCTCCCCGACGAGGGGAGTAGTGCTGAAATCGGTATTGCCATGTTGGATTAGGGTTAGTGTGGCCTGAATTCGACGGTATTGGCCTCTGGGCGGTATCCCACAGTGCACCATTGTGACCACTCTGAAAAGCAATCTGGACTCGGATGCACTGGCCAGGTAGACAGGAAAAGCCTCGCGAACTTTTGAATTTCATTTCCTGCTTGCCTAGCGTGGAGCGCTGATCAGCACGGGTGGCCATGCAGTCCCAAATCCAAAAAGAGCTCCAGCATGGACCGTACGGGAGATACTGGATCTGATCGCTGTATAGGGAGACAAATCTGTTCTATCAGATCTCCGTTCCAGAAGACGAAATGCCAAAGCATTTGAAAAAATCTCCAGGCTATGATAGACAGAGGCCACAGCAGGGACTCAACACAGTGCTGTGTGACAACCGTAACGGAAAGCCAAAGAATCAAATGGACGCTCATGGAGGGAGGGAGGGGGGACTGAGGACTCGAGCTATCCCACAGTTCCTGCAGTCTCCGAAAAGTATTTGCATTCTTGGCTGAGCTCCTAATGCCTGAAGGGTCAAAGCATTGTCGCCAGTGGTTCAGGGAATATGTCATCAATTTACCCCCCTCAAAGAAAAGGGAAAAAAATCGTTTCTCACCTCTTTTCAATGTCACCATATGTCTACTGGATGCTGCTGGTAGACGGGGTGCTGCAGCGCTAAACAGCAGCATCCTCTCCCCTCCCCTCCCTGGTGGCAGACAGTATGGTACAAAATGACTGATAGCCGTCCTCGTCATCATCCTGTGAGTGCTCCTGGCTGGACTCGGTGAGGTGCAATAGGGCTGGTAACCGTCCTCATCATAGCAGCTGGAGGCTGAGCTCCTCTCCCCCCACCACCCTTTAATGAGTAATGGAGATGTCCTGCCTGGAATATCATAGCAGCTGGAGGCTGCCTCCCCATCATTTTATCTCACTAAAAAGTCAGTGTTTCTTATTCCTGCATTCTTTATTACTTCATCACACAAATGGGGGGACACTGCCACGGTAGCCCAGAAGGGGTGTGGGAGGAGGGAAGCAATGGGTGGGGTTGTTGCAGGGGCACCCCCTAGAATGGCATGCAGCTCATCATTTCTGTGGGATATCTGGGGCTCTGACCCGGAGCGGCTGTGCTCTCTGGGTCTCTAGTAGACTTGCCCCATATTCTAGGCAGGACTCACTCTATTTTTAGACAAAACATAAAGAAGAGAATGACCTGGGAAGTCATTCCCATTTTTGTC
Organism: Mauremys reevesii; assembly: GCF_016161935.1. Lineage (NCBI taxonomy): Eukaryota > Metazoa > Chordata > Testudines > Geoemydidae > Mauremys > Mauremys reevesii. The sequence goes on from NC_052625.1 coordinate 133,833,390, forward strand.
CATGCGCCCCCGGCCGACCTCAGCGAGGCCAGCCAGGAGCACCCATGACAGCAGCAGATGGTACAATATGACTGGTAACTGTCATCACCAATTTCCAAAGCAGCAGATGGTGCAATAGGGCTTGTAACTGTCTCTGCTACCTTGCAAAGGCAAATGAATGCTGCTGTGTAGCACTGCAGTACCGCGTCTGTCAGCAGCATCCAGTACACATATGGTGACAGTGAAAATAGGCTAAACAGGCTCCATGGTTACCATACTATGGTGTCTGCCAGGGCAATCCAGAGAAAAAGGGCGCGAAATGATTGTCTGCCGTTGCTTTCATGGAGGAAGGATTGAGTGATGACATTTACCCAGAATCACCCACAACACTGTTTTTGCTCCATCATGCATTGTGATCTCAACCCAGAATTCCAATGGGTGGGGGAGACTGCGGGAACTATGGGATAGCTATGGGATAACTACCCACAATGCAATGCTCTGGAAATCAACGCTAGCCTCGGTACAAGGACGCACACCGCCGAATTAATGTGTTTAGTGTGGCCGCGTGCACTCGACTTTATACAATCTATTTAAAAAAAACGGTTTATGTAAAATCGGAATAATCCCATAGTGTAGACATACCCTAAGAGTCAATGTAAAGAGCTACACACTGGAAGACATTTGCAATGCACAGTAACTTTTATTGATCCGACAAAAACTCTGAGTAATGCTGCATATTCTTGAGTGCCTTCTACTGGAGCATTATCTACTAACTAACTAAAAATATACAGACAGAACACTCTTATTACATAGTTTCTATGTAATAATATGATAGGAAGAAAGAATCCCGACAGGCAAATTGAGGCCCATTATCAGTAATAAGTCTCTGGAATTCAATGCAGGACAAACAGAGCATTTTGCAACAATCAATAACAGAGGTTCTATTGATGTATGTAAGAGAACTCTTTCCCAATAACTTGAATTATCATCAACCATCAGAAGATATACTTGATTTCTCACTATGTATAAATTCATGCCCACCTTGTTCCACAGCTGATCAGATATTTTGTGCCTCATGAGTTGATTTGTTAGGAATTCATTGCAGGTACTGCAGTGCCTTATAAAATCTTTGACCTCCCTGTTCATGTTTGTCCAGCATAGGACATTTCTGGCCTAGTCATATTTCAGTACCAATGACTCTAGCCTATGCCTTCTAGCATGTCTTTGGGTAATATGACCCAATTGCCTTTATAAATGACACAATTTTGTACTTCAGTTGTTTCTCTTTATGTCCAGTACTCCTGAGTACTAAGTGGCACCTTTTTCTTCCTCTCTGGCCATCCAGTCATAACAACTGTTTTGAGTGCTAGAAGCACAATGTCGGTTTGGGTAGATCTTTGTATCTGCAAAAGCCACCTATGTGTCACAAAAAGGAATTCTGCCTGGTTGATGTGTTCAACTTCTTGATGAAGCTTCTTCCCCTTTGGCATATGTTGAGGATTTCATAATCCAGGACCTCAGCAGTCATTTTTATTGGAGGGGGGGAGGCATAGCTCAGTGGTTTGAGCATTGGCCTGCTAAATCCAGGATTGTGAGTTCAATCCTTGAAGGGGCCACTTAGGGATTTGGGGCAAAAATTGGTCTTGCTAGTGAAGGCAGGGGGCTGGACTCAATGACCTTTCAAGGTCCCTTCCAGTTCTAGGAGATTGGTATATCTCCAGTTATTACCTTACCTATTACCACTACTACTCTGGACAAAATATCTGCAATAAACATCAGACTCTTTTGTACTATACATCCAAGCACTATTTTTGATTTTTTATTACAATTCTTTGGAAATGTTTTGGAGTTCATAACAAAGTATTTTTGAAGATGGATTCCAGAAGTTTGTGGCCTATGTCCACATGGATATGTTCCCAAGCTAGGAGATGCTGTTCAAACTTGGTGCATGCAAAATCAATGACTAAACATTCTTCCTCTGAGCATAATTTTACACTGTTATAGTGTCCTGTAGGCAAAATTCTAAAGGCTGATTATTCTTCAATAATGCTGCTCCTAATCCAAATTCACTGACATTACACTGAATTATCACAGCTCCCTTTCCACTGCAATATTTCAGGACTGAGTGGATTAGAGGTGAGGGGACAAGATCTCCAAGTATTAAGTGCCTGATCCAAATCCCCTCGTAGTCAACAGAAATAGTCTTTTGATTTCAATGGGCTTTGGAGCAGGCCCCAAGTGAGGCTGCAATACAAGACATCTCTGCTGGGAGGTTGACTTGGGGGAGGATTCTTTCCCTGCAACCTTTTGAGTAGCACTTTGTGCATGGCCCATATTCTTGGGCAGCAGGATGGTTCCAGGATTTATCCCCAAAGGAATTATTAGCATTCATGTATTTAGTGCTTATGGGGTTTCTGTGGGCTTGGTACATTTCTAAAATGAAAAAAAAATCATCTAAAACAAAAAAAAGTTCAGTTGAGAGATGGCATGCTGATGAGATTCAAATAGCTGATTAAACATCTCAGATGCAGGATTTATGTTGAGTGACACAATCATTCTACATAGAAATGCAGTGCAATTTTCCTAGCACGACCCAGTAGTGATTCTACTCAAGCTGAGAAGGGAGGCAGTTGGTTTAAGGACAACAGCATGAGTAGGTCAGTACTGGTTTGTTGCTCAGTGTCCCCTGCTAATAAACATACAAGATCCACAATAGAAAACCTGACTGTCTGGGTCCCCGTACACAATGTTCAAATTATGGTTTTAAAAGAAGGTAGCAGGAGAATTGGATGATTTTTTCAGTTAAATTTATTTGTCAAAAATGCATTTTTGGTCAAACAAAACTATTTGCAAACTCAGGTTGAATTCAGACAATAGGTTCAGCTGAATAAAAATGGAGGACAATAGATTCTGAAATGTTGCAACTTTTTCACTTCAATATTTTCTAAATGAAACATACTGAATTTTGGTTGTGAAATGATATTTCATTTTGAAATTTAAGTGACGATTAAAAAAACTCACACAAAAAAGACTATCCCTTCAATCCAAAAATATTTCATTCTGGGTCAAATGTAACATTTCATTTAACCCAAATTTAAAAAAAACGACTTTTCATTTTGCCAAGAAAAAAAGAATAGTTGTTCTTTTGGGTCAACCCAAAATTCATTTTTTTTAAAGTAACAGGACCATGTCTTATGACTTTTTATTTTGATGTTAACTTCTAATTCAATTATTCAGCCAGCTCTTAGTTGAACACATCAGCCAAGCAGAATCCCTTTGTGTGACGCACAGGTAGCTTTTACAGATACAGAGAACTACTCATAGAGGCACTGTGCTTATAGTACTCAAAATGGATATTATGTCTGGATGGCCAGAGAGGAAGGAAAATGTGCCACTTAGTATTAGAAAGGAGTAGTAATTATGTCAATCAAATAGTCAAAGAATTAAAATAAAAGAAAGAAGAGAAAGTTATTTATCCTATGGACTAACTAAGAGATGAACAGCTTTTTAAGAATCATGCTGAGTTTATCAAACCAAAGAAAATAGAGTGTGGTAGAGCCATATACACAGTGGCAGGGTATTAATTCAAATCTTATAATTAAATTCAAAGAACAGCAGATCAAAGAACTGTGTAAACAAATCTGGTACAGTTCTTCTCCTTATAATAGGTTTGTCTGGATTAGTTATTGGCAAACCTCGAAGGTTTGAAAGTCCAGCTCTGATGTGCCTCCTAAAGTTTAGAGGCTTAGCTAAATTTGTCCAAACACTTTGAGAACCCATAGTAAAAACAATGCGATATAGAGGTAATGGTAAGTGATTGCTCTTTATTTCCCAGCCCCACTCAAAGGAGGTGGGCTTGAATTACAAAAGGATTCCTCTCACGTAGAAGTAGCTACTGACTCAAATGACTACTGTTTCAGGAAACCTGTCCTTCCATCTCTTACAATCTTCAGAGGGACCCCCAACTTCCTCCCTTCATTGCCCTCATCAACATAGGTTTCATCTCCACCTTCCTAATTATCACTATCTCTCCTCTACTTTCCACAAGCTGAAAGGTTTGATGTTTCTTATAACTCCTGAGACAAGTAAGAGTCAACTTCAGCTCTGTGATCCATATAGCATGTCTCTGTTCCAGTATCATGAGCCTGTAGAGAAATCAGCTCTCCTATTGCTGTAAATGGGAATTTCATGCAAATATATAGCGGGATATTGCCGTTAGGATCTAGAGTGTGGAGTTAAAAGCAAAGTTTTGTTCTAGGAATTCACATTTTGGGCCATATCTTCAGTGGTATCAATCAGTTTAATTTAAATCAGTTTAATGGTACTATGCCAATTTACACTAGCTTATGGTCTGGGCTGTCATTTTCAGGACCGCATGCACCTAATGTCCATGTGCCAGTAGTTATCTTAGCCTACAAAAGGGGGAGTACTCCTGTAGCACTATGAACTAACTTCTGGAAAAATACTGACTTCTCCATGGCGACCTCAGCAAATAGCAGCAGGGTTTAAATCTCTGACTAGAATAAAACATTCTGAACTTTGAGGAATAATTACATTCCTAGCCAGGAAAAAAAAAGGCAAAGCAGCTTTGTTTAATCCAGTGATAAATCTATGGGTGAAAAAAAAGGAAAGTTTCAAAGTGTGGCTAACACAGTATGTGAGCAGCCAAATGTGTGATGCTTAGGGCCAATTACAAATATATTCTGTTTGGACTGACAAAAAATTAGATGAAGTAGAAAATGAACTATAGGAACTGGGTATTTCATTTCTCAAAATTAACACTCTTGGAGGCATATGCATATCTCACTTTCACACTGATGGAATGCACCAGTAGCTTCCAGCAGCAAATGACAGAGTACATATCAAACAAAGGAACTGTACACTTCAGCTATTTCTTTAAAAGAAGAACCCTTTATAAATATTATGCTATTGTAAATTTAACTGTTATTGAGACAGCACCAGATGTAGATTTATCCTAGAGGATTTTATGTGTTTTGCAGCAGCATGTCTCATAAAAACTGCAATAAATATGCTAATTTTTAATGTCTTTGTAGTTTAGGTTCATATTTTATCAACGTATAAAACAAAGATTAAATATATATGGCTATTATATTCTTGGATATTGAGAATATCCAGATTAATATTTCAGTAAGGGGTGCACAATTAATTATCATTTGTTATTTAGAATGCCCAAGTCTTTGGCCACTAGATGCTATTATCAAGGGACATTAGTGGAATTGATCTAATATGAGGTTTTCACCTTCACTTAAATCTTTTGGCACCAGTTGTTCTGGATCATCTGTGAATAGCTTTGCATGAAGGCATTTAGCATTCATGCTTAGTGCTGAGAAATCCTGATTCAATGGCAGAGGGTTAAGAAGTGACAGAATATTTAACAGAGGTGGAAGGGTGATGTACAGAGAGGTATTCTGTTTATCTTTCTAATTATCAGCCATCTGAGGAGGCAAATGCAACTTTGACCTTTCAGTATTGCATGGATGTAATTAACACCCACCATACACTTTCACAAACAGGTGGCAGGAAATGTCAGGCACAGTGTGTTTGTAAACCTTACCTACTAAGGCCAAACTTCACCTTTGCGATGCCCGAACTTTGTGACAAAGTTCCTAACTTCACAGATATTTACACATTATGCTAAAAAAGTAAACCAATACAATAATAGGATTTGCTTGCCTCTTTATTTGCCTTGATAGTTGAATAGAAATCACTTGTTGGATGAACTCATCAGTAATAAAATCAAAAGTCAAAGGCATTCACATTGCTATTTTACAGAAGTAACAATCATGAAACTGTTATTGCTTTGTGGAGACCAACTTCAGGAGTCTCAACCTAACATGTATGTGTTATAAGTTCATTTCTCAACTGTTTGCAAAACTGCTGGACAGAGGCTACTGGCTGTGCTGTGAGTGCCTGACTCTGCTGCACCAGCCAATCACTGCCTTAGGGCAACAACAAGGCTAAAAAGTCATATTTTGAAGACCATTTCTACACATTTTATCTCTCTGAGGTTTATCACTCTTGGACACTCTATGTCTGATGGTATGGATATGGGCATACAGGAGCTTTATAGCATTTGGCGTATAATCTCTGCCTACGACAACAGGAGCAGCAGGTGATAAACACTGCGTCAGTTTATAGAAGCACCGAATCATTGTTATTTGGTCCCTCCCGCTGATGTGAAACCTTTGTTTAAGCCACATTTTTCCACCTCCCTCCATCCTATTTCTGCATTCCACCCCCACTCACCATCCTCATCTTACTCCAGTTACACCTGCTGACACTGGCTCAGAATTCCATGTGAACAGCTGTTTTTCCCCTTAGCTCCAAATACTTCACTTTACCACTGACACGATATTTCAATAAGAAATACATTCAAGATTGTAACCCACTCTGATACTACAGTAATGGGGGGTCATGTATATATAAGGCCTAATCTACATACAAATTTTGTACTGGCAAAAAAAAAACCACCCTTAACTAAAATAGTTATACTGTTGCAACTCATAGTATGGATAAATTATAAAAGTGCCTTATAGCAGTATAGCTTACTCTCCTTCCCATATGGGAATAAACTAGCCTGGTATAAACACTTTTACACTAGTATAACTGCATCTACACTAGGAGGGTTGTACTACTTAAAATACACCAATATATTTAAAGCAGTTCAGCTTTTGTTAGGTAAATAGTTAAAAGATGCTTAACACAAAATTGTGCCCTCTTCTGTGCTGAACCCTGTGTGCCAGTGGAGGTTCCCAATAACAGCATGCTCAATGGGGACTGGAGAGGATTGCTGCAGCGCAAAAGGTGCATATGATGGCAGAAGCTAGAATAGACTCAAGCTAGGATAGACTCACTATAAATCTGAGCTCATTTTAGCCCTCCAATACTCAGCCACAACTGCCATTGATTGCATTCAATCCCCATGAACCAAAGTTAGAGAGAGAAAGAGAGCGTATATACAAGACACATACACACACAACCAACCTTGATTCATGGGGATTTAATGCTATGACTATGAAGTTTGGTTGCCAGACAGTACAAGCTTCTACATAGGAAGCATCTGTTAACATTTGCTACAAATAAAGCTTTTAAAATTCAGGTACTTCTAACAGTCATGGAACTCCACTTGGAAAAAATAAAAAGTAACACTGACACATGAACAGGAATACTACATGCTGGGAAGTGCTACATTTTGATTGCAAAATTTCCCTTTGTGAGAACAGAATCTAAATGTAGACAATAGCATAGGCATGGGTTTAAAGGACACCTTTATTTGGAAAAGTAACCCAAAAAATGTCATCATGGAGCTTCTATGGTTATTGTGTGCCAGTGACTCCAAATCAAATTTGCTCAAATTACAAATAAAAAGATATTTTCCCCACAACTCCCAACTCACCCTACGATCTGAAAATCAAACTGTGTTCTTTCCTGCTCACACATCTTTACCAGTTACAATGACCCTTCTGATTTATATACCCTACTGAGTTATATTCGGGTATAGTTAAGGTGCAACCAAAGTATACACTTTACTACAAATGAACAACTTTGATAAGTATTGATTTAGAGGCAATAAACATGGAATCCTACAATGAGATTATTTTAAACAGTCTCCTTTCAGAGTACAAACACATTTTAAAGGGACAGACATTGATGAGCTAGAATCTTAAAGAAAAAAAACTAAAAAACATCTGAAAGAGAGACATATGAAGAGGGATTTGGGGATTTTTTAACTGATGGCTGATCACTAACTAAAAAGAGATTAGTGACTCCAGTTTAAGGAGTCTTTTCTTCCCCATCCTCTTCTTGTTGCCATGACATACCCATTACATTAGGATTTAAATGACATTTAAAATGGGTTTATTTTAACAAGTCATTAGTTTACTGTGGTAATCGAAGGAATAAATTTTAACTGTTAGTTGCTCCCAGGAGATTTCCATCATACTTTAAATCTGGGTCCATGATTAATTTCTTATTAAGAATACATATTCATTTAATGAATGTATATGTATAGGAACTAGTTTGAGGTAGAACAGGTGGGGAAGTTAGGAAAAACCCTTCAACCTCATTTTTAAATTGTTTGGACTTTAAAGAAGTAACTGGTGGAGATAGGTTGCTAGGCAGTGTTCCCTCTAAGCTGCATGCCTGAGAGGCCACACAACAATCCGTCAAGTGCTGTGCACTTGATTATTACAGCCGTGCACATCCTCAGCGACAGTGACTTGTGTTCAGGTGCTCCTACCCCCCCAAGGCTCTGCTGCTGCGCTGCTCCTGCCCTCTACCTTGGAGCCCCTGGCCAACTGGTCCTGGGAGCCTCCTGCTTGCTGTGCAGAGCGGGGAGGAGGGGGGACGCTGATGTCAGAGTGTCTCCCTCTCTCCACCTACCCACATACCTCTCTCTGCAGAGCCGTGTGGGGGGAGAGGGGACAGAGATCAGGAGTGAGCTGGTGGCTGCTGCTGTGTCTGAACAAGCTTTCAGACTGGTGAGTGCTGCTTTGCTTAAAGTAACAGTGCACATTCTCTCATACACTTCCCCTGCAGACACACACTCTGTCTCTTACACACAGTCTCTCAAACACACACACACACGCACACTGTCTCTTTCACACTCACTTCCCAACACATACTTGTATTATTGTTGTTGTTACTTCTTGGTACTTCCCGCAACACACATATATTCTCTGTAATTTTATTCTTTCAATGTGCTGTTATTGTAGTTTTTTAACTGGTCTATACTGAAACTGTAGTACTAATACTGTACAGCCTCTCAGAATTGCAATAGCATTTTATTATTAAATATGTATTCAATATCATTTGACTACTCTGAATATATTGATATCTACAGAAATATGGGCCCAGATTTTCAAAAGAGCTCAGCACTCCGAGTGCACTCATCATGATGAGCTCTTCTACAAACCTCACCACCTACTTTCATGCCTAACTGGTAGCTGTGCTCTTTTGCAAATCAGGCCATGGAGAACAGATAATAAATACAACACTTCATAAGGACCAGAGAGAACCATCCAGCTTGACATAATGGTTAGCTTAGCTTTAGAAAACATGCTGTAATTTCTCTTAGTTGCCTATTACCAAGCATTTTCTCTGAGAATATGTTTGCTCCTACAAGCAGGGGTATTTCCAACACTAAATTCTCATGCTGATTCTTTTTTCAGGTCCCAAAAATCCCCACAATGTTTCAAGTATGAAACTGGCAGGTAAGCCACAACAAGACACCACAAAATGAGAAAAAAAAAAACAGGTATTTTGTGTACAGCATTGTCATTTATCAAATGTTTTAGACACAGTTACAATGGACTGAATCATCCATTCCCGCATAAACCACACATACAAAACACAGCAAGAAATCTGGCCCTAAGCCACGTTCCAATTCCATAGATGATGGCTATTTATGGGATAAGGAGTTCCTATATAATACTTCACTGTGCACATGTCTATAAGATTATTGTTCTTATTTTCATTTCCTTTTTAAAATCACAAAACCATTGAGGTAATTGTGTTTCTATTAAATGAAACCTCTGAAAAATAATCTTGTTATCAAATTAACTTTTAGGACACAATCTGCTTCAAGCCAAAGGGACAAAACACCAAGGAGAAGTGTATATTTTAACATGGAGTGATAATTGAATCCCCATGGACTAAAGAATATCACTTAGCAGCCTGCACAATATGAGAGGCTAAAAGCTTTTCATTAGACTCTTACTCAACAGTGGTGAAAATATAATTTAAAAGACTCACAGCTAAAGCTGAATGGTTAGTTTTAACTTGTAACACAATGAAGTTACAATTAGACTAAATTAGTTTAACTGTTTGTTCATTAGCCTTCAATAGAAATGTGGATGCAAAATGACTCCAGGTTACTGTATTTTCAGCCAGATCTTTAATTAGTGATTGGCAAGATGTTTATCTAGTTCAAAATAGAGGCATATACAACAGTTTACATGACCAAAGTGTATAAACTTTTGGATAATCTCAATTGGTTCTGCTAGGAAATTAAGATTTCATGTGGTCAAAATACCCAAGTTATATTACTAAAATTAGCTCTCTTCTATCTTGATCTTCAAAGTTTAACACAACAGTATTGCCACATTTTTATTTAGATAGATTAGTAATACCTAACATGTAGTAGTGCTATGTGGACCACCCACTCTCATGAATGTTAGCTATTATAATATTAAGCAAACAACATTTGTAATTGTGTATTTCCATGCATCAAGAGAAATTATGTACTAGTCTAAATTTTCTGTTAGACTAAGACAACTTCAATAATAAAAGGACAAAAATAAAGTCCCTATGAGAGGGGAGTGTGTGGGCCGGCACACTACTAGGCTACACTCATAATGAACAAAACCCACCTGCTGTTTCTGCAAGCAGGAAGTGTTCTCCGGAATGTAAAGGTGCGGTATACAGAAAACAAAGGCATCACATTCCCATGGATGTACCTATCACAGAGTCAGATACTTTGGCCCCACTGACTTCAAAGGCAAAACTCCCATTAACTTCAAGGGATCCAGGATTTCACTCTGGGTATGCACAAAAGCCAAGTCAGTTCTTCAGTGCTACTTCCTCCACTGGTTCCACTTCACAGATTTCCTCAAAAATGTGGAAGAGGAGTCTGATCTGGCAAACAGCTGCAGTTAAGACTTCCCATAGTTCGAACTCTGAACCTAAACCACTGGAGGCCTTATCCTGCATTCTTTGCTGGGCCGGCTCCAGGTACCAGCTTATCAAGCAGGTGCTTCAGGCGGCAACTCCTGAGCAGGGCAGCACTTTCAGGTATTCGGCGGAGGGTCCCTCACTCCCGCTCGGAGGGAAGGCCCTCCCGCTGAATTGCCGCAGATTGCGATCACGATCGCGGCTTTTTTTTTCTTTTTTTTTTTGGCTGCTTGGGGCGGCAAAACCCCTGGAGCCGGCCCTGATTCTTTGAACACCAAAGATCCCCAGTGAGGGCCTGCTCCTGTTGCCATTGAAGTCAATGGTGTTTGAGGCATGCAAAGAATGCAGCTTTCGGCCACTGATGTTTCTAACAAGTAAGGAAATAAAAGAAAGTAAAAGTAGAAATAAAATCAGAAGCCAAATAGTGCCAAGATATTTTGGAAAAGTTCAGAAGGAACCCTAACCCATTAGGATTGGTTCTTTATGTTGGTGATTATTCAGAGCCAAATGAAGGTTTTACTCAAGCTAAACTCCCATTGGGAGTCTTACCTGAGTAAGAATTACAAGATTTGGTCCATAGGTAGGTATTGACTTTTAGCTTCTCATTGTATATGCAGCCTCTCTCTCTTCATTTTGAATTTCTTAAGCCCCATCTTTTATTTCAATAGTATGAAGTTAATAAAGCAATAAGCATTTCAGAAATTATGATACGCTGTAAAAATACACAAATGGATTTAAGTAATGCATCCTGGGGGTAGTGAGTCATACCAAGCTACACCGTGATTTACACTAAAATGCTGGCTTGTAGAAAAGAACATACATTGTGTTTTAAAATATGACAAGTTGATTTCTCTTTCACTCATTCTGAAAGTGTTTTTAAGTGCTGGATAGGAGCAATCTCTCACAGAAAAGCCCACAGAGTAAAACTGAATATATCAAATAAGAAATCAGAATCCAGCAGCATTTATTAGCTTCCCTTCCAGCATAGTGAATTAGAACCCTCTAGCTTGAAGTGTCCATGCAGTCCTGTAGTGTCCATGCAGTCCTGAAGTGTCCATGCAGTCCACAACCATCTCCAATACAACTCTATACCATTGTGCAAACTGCAGGCTTGAGACCTGGTCCAAGGCCTGCTGAGGTCAATGACAGTTTTCCCACAGATTGAAAGGGCTTTGGATGAGGCATTTGATGCACAGCCAGTAGAGAAAATCAGTAACGTATAGCAAATGATGACTGCCAAAATGTATTAAATTATCAGAAAGCTTTAGGTTAAGCAGAAATATGCCCATGGCTCCTGTAATACTACCTTATTATGGTAGCCTCCAAGGCTATCCTGCAGCAGAAACTGTTCCTTAAATAAAGTCTACTTTATTCTTGTTTGATGGTACCCTTCATCTCAGTTATCTGAGCAACTGCCACAGCATTTATTTCCTTGTGCATTAGTTCAGATTCAAAGCTTAACTCACTGTTGTCAAACTTGTCCCACATTGATGTTCATTCTGTGCAAATTTCGGGTTTCACTTGCATAAATGCTCACAGGACATGATGCAGTGCCCACTGAAGTCAATTGGAGTCTTTTACTTGACTTTATAGGAGTTGGATCAGTCCCATAAAGAGGTAATGCAAACTTGCTCATTCAAATATTTGCACCAAAAGTGATTTATGTTATGTGGTATAGGAGAACGCTTAACACAGCAAGAGGACAGGTTTCCCCAAAGCACCAATGAGAGCTATGCTGCAGAGGAAATTAAACAGACAAGGATCTAACAATACCTTTAGCTGTAGGACTGTGTATGCACATGCAACTTTTTTGTGCCCATGACTTTCATGAAGACAGAATATTACTAACAGCACATTCAATCCACTTGGAATGTTATTCTATATAGATGTTTGAGACACTGTTTAACAAAGCTTGACGACAGTGTTCCCAATACACACCACCCTGAGACAGAGTCTGAGAAGGATCTGATTAGATACTTCACAGCTAAGATTCAACATAAATAAAGTTAAACTGAATTTTAACTTTGCACCCAGGCAATAAATCTTACACTGGTCTAGCTTTCCTAGGAATAAGGACTCAGACAATGCTTGACTAAACCAGCAAGGAAAATTTTCTAAAATTCACTAAAACTGATTATCAGCTACATCTCCCTAACTGGCTGCCTCTCCCCAAGAAATTCAAAGATCCAGTATTTTCATTAAGGCCTCCTCCTGATTGTAAGTTACTCTCATCCAGTCAAGTAGTGATAGACAAATCTGCCTCTGTGGAAGATTAATCCTAGGAAAGCCACCATTGAAAGGTTAGCCCAGAAGAATGCACTACCTATAACAATTGCCTTCCCTGTTGTCTTATATGAAGCCCCATACAACAGCTAGAGAAGATATCACAGCTGGAGGAGAACAGTTCACTTTAGAACTAGAATCACACTTCACTTTAGAGCTAGATTTTTTCCATTCTGCTTCCATTTAAGTTACTGTTGGAACGTGGGCATCTTTACCTTAGGAGAGTACAAACTGGGTCTTCTCTTGATCCAGGAGCCCAGAAGAAGTCATCACCCATTGCTGAAAGATGCCATCTTGGAATCATCTGTGGGTCTGGGAATGTTGCTGGTTTATAGACTCCTACAGCCCACAAGTGGCTGAAATGCAGTATTGCAGATTCCTATGCAGTTGAATGGGGAAATTACAAAACATTATCTCATGTCTGTTTTTATTTTGTTATCTTTGAATGGCTGGTATTAACCCATGTTGGATAGTGGAGATTAGCTTCATCTGGCTAAAACCAAACAATCACATGCACACAAATATGAAGAAAAACAAGTACTATTAGGGAAGTGAGTCAAGGGAAACTGAATGGAAAAGGTAGAGAGGGTAGGCTGGCAAAAGCCAAAGGGAAGTGGAGATCTAGTAAGAGTTTCTCTCCATTGGTTATGTAAAGGCATTTGGGTCAGAGCTCTCAACCAAACTTGGTCCTTGGAACCAGTAATTGTTACCTGAACTGATGTGCAGTAGTAAAACTATATTGTTTTTAAGAGCTAAAGGAGGCTCTGTCCTCTTTTCCTTTGCTGCACAAGTGATTCCAAAATCCACAGCTCTGACTTCCCAGCTGTAATGTGACAGAGGAAACTAGGGGCAGTTCTAGGAACCTGCAAAGCAAGCAGGTGCTTGGGGCAGCCCATTTGCAGGGGCGGCAGCTGGCAGGGATCCAGCCTGGGAGCTGAGAACCAACAGGGGGCCCTGGGAGCTGTAGTTCCTTGTTTAGTTCCCTGCCGATAAAGCCAGCCCTGGAGCAGGGAAAGAACTACATTTCCCAGCATTCCCTTGGCTGCTATCAACAGGAAAGGGAGCGGGAGGGAGTATGGTAGCTGAAACTTCATGCTGCAGCTCACTGTGAATGGAGAGCTCAGTGCTAGAGCAGGGTGGCACTGTGAATGGGGAACAAGTATGCCCAAGGAGCAGAGCTGGTGCAAGGAAGTTTCGCGCCCTAGGCGAAACTTCCACCTTGCGCCCCACCAGCCCTGCAGCAGCTCCCCGCCCTCCCCCCCCGCGGCAGCTCCCCACCCCCTGGCCGGGGAGCCCTGCGGTACCTCCCCACCCTAGCTCACCTCTGCTCCATCCTGTCCGAGCACGCTGTCCTGCTCTAATTCTCCTCCCAGGCTTGGAGCGCCAAACAGCTGATTGGTGCTGCAAGCCTGGGAGGCGAGAGAAGTGAAGCAGCGACTGCGCGGTGGAACCCCCGGGCAGCCAGCGACGCGCTGACCCAGGGGAACCCCTGGGCTGCCGGCAGCTGGCAGCGCGCTGACTTAGGGGAACCCCTGGGCTGTGCGCTGACCCAGGGGAACCCCTGGGCTGCCGGCAGCGCGCTGACTTAGGGGAACCCCTGGGCTGTGCGCTGACCCAGGGGAACCCCTGGGCTGCCAGCTGTGGGCAGCAGCGTGCTGACTCAGGGGAACCCCTCGGCTGTGCGCTGACCCAGGGGAACCCCTGGGATGCCAGCTGCCAGCAGTGCGCTGACCCAGGGGAACCCCTGGACTGTGCGCTGACCCAGGGGAACCCCTGGGCTGCCGGCTGCTGGTGGCGGCACGCTGACCCAGGGGAATTCCTGGGCTGCCAGCAGCAGCTCAGACTCTCTCTCCCTCCCAGGGCAGCGGCCGCTCAAACACTTAAAAAAAATTGGGGGGGTGCCATTTTTTGGCGCCCCCAAATCTTGGCGCCCTAGGCAACCGCCTAGTCCACCTAAATGGTAGCACTAGCCCTGCCAAGGAGTAGAAGGCTTTGGTCCAGATATCCCCTTCAGAAGACATCCCCAGACTGGATTAGGGATACTGGTGTGACCTCACCTTGCAGCCCCCAAAGAAGGAGTTAGGTAGACTAAATGGACAGTGCACCTCTCTATCTGAAGCCTAGCAAGGGAGGTATGTGGATCCCACTAGAATTTAAAATGAAAAGTAAGGGGGGGAGGCTCTGCTAGGGTACTTTGGCAGCTTTAGATACAGTACCAGGCATGTAGGAGGATTTCCACTTCTGAGCCATGGAAGCAGAAATTGACTTTTCCTGTCCAGATTTAGCTAATATTCAGAAAGGGAATCTAGCACCTGCCTTCCAGATTTGAACACCTCAAAATTCAGGAGTGCTCAAGCTCAATTTGGGCAGCTGTTACTTCATTTCTCCCAAATCAAATATACTGATCCACTGTAATTTTCTGTAGAAAAAAGTAAGATAAAATTGAGCAAGAAATGCTTCCCAGTGGGTTTTAGGACTGGAATTGCTATTTTCAACAGTCATTGCCTTTTTTTTTTTTTAGTTTTATTTGTTAAAAAGGAAGACAGTGATATTGCATTGGCAAATGCCCCATAGAAACAAAGAGTGGAACAAAAGAATAATGAAGGCACCTCAACTTTTCCTCATTTATGGAGGACAGTCTTATAATATGCATCCAGATATCCTCCAATCACACAAACTGAAAATTGTTCCACTTTACTGCAGTTCTGTAACCATATGGGAACCAATCCTGTCTGTGTTCTGTGCACATCCAAAATTCCTGCTGAATGAGCTGCCCTGGGAGAAAGTTACCAGTGACCCAAGGCTGAGGCAGAAGGAGGGTGCAGGGTGGTGGGGAGAGCCCAGGGCTGGGGCGGCAGGGTGTGTGTGGGGGGGCGAGCCCAGGGCTGGGACGGCAGGGGGGTGTGGGTCAGGGGAGGCCCAGAGCAGGGGGTGCAGATCGGGGGGGGGAAGAGCCCACGGCTGGGGAAGTGGGAGGGTGCCGGGGGGGAGCCCAGGGCTGTGGTGGGGGCAGCTAAAATTTTTTTTGCTTGGAGCGGCAAAAAACCTAGAGCCGGCCCTGGACGAAACAGAAATGATACTATGTTACTTGTGTGATCATCACAACTCAAATTTAACATTAATTCTAGATATTCATAGTGAACTGATCACAGTGCACAGTAAAAAAATAAAGAAAATTTGAATCTACTGGGAGATGAGACTGCTCAGTACCCATCAAGAGGTACTCTACACTACACAGGATATAGCGCATAAAATCTAACTAAACCTGAAGCTGAATAGATAGAGGTCAACAATAACAGAACACACACACATGAAAATCTGACAAGGGACTGAGAATTTAAGTTAAGGGATGGAAGATATTACCTCATTGGACACCTGATGCCTGGTTGCTCATTCCTTCCAGCCAAAAAATGAATTCTGTGTTCATGTGGATGTGCTCAAGATGAAGAACAGGGTATTACTGACGGGGGAAAAGAGAACAACAAAACAAAACAAACAGGCTAGAATGGAGCCTCTGGACCCTGCTTAGTTTCTGCTTTTGAATGAAGATGTAAGACCCTTGTCTTACACCTAGATCAGAATCATAAAGCTTGTCTACACTTACCGGGGGATCGATGAGCGGCGATCAATGCATCAGTGGTAGATTTAGCAGGTGTAGAGAAAACCTTCTAAATCGACTGCAGATCACTCTCCCATAGACTCCTGTACTCCACCGGATCGAGAAGAGTAGGGGGAGTCGACAGGAGAGCATGTGCTGTCGACATCACGTAGTGTGGACCCCGAGGTTAGTAGGTCTAAGCTACGTTGATTTGAGTTACCATCTATTCACGTAACTCAAATGGCGTAGCTTAGATTGAATTTCCCCTGTAGTGTAGACAAGACCATAGAAAGTGAAAGAGATCCTATGCCCTGATACAGTGAGCTGCAAACTGCAGAAATAATTGTTGTGAAAGTTATTGTCTTGTAAATCAGAGGATTATGGAGCTTCATTAATAGGTAACCCAAAGCATCTTTCATTTATAACAGATGCATAAGTCAGATAGTCAAATATTTAATATTTTGAGGTCCTGATCTTTTCAAGTCACCTTAGTCCCACTGTTTGAGATATTTTTAATGATTCTGGCAATAGATGAAGAAAAAGTAATGTTCTTCTAGAAAATACTTCCTGTTACAAGCAAGAGGCCCAAAGGAAATGAAGTGGCTTCCATTTGAAAATAAAATAAAATAATAACATAATAATAAATAAATAAATTAAATAATAAAGTATTGTGAAATTCCTAGTTTAGGTGACACTTTTCCAGAAATTATCAAATGTGCTACTCCTGTTTTTGTACTCCGATATGAATGGTTTGAAAAAATAAAGATAGAAGCAGGAATGCAGCAGGAATTCTGACTTAAAATATATTTTAAGAGTATCAAAATGTATGTCTATTCTACTCTTGAAGCCTCCTGTGGTGCTGACAGAGCAAGTACCAGCTCATGCCAAGGCCACTGGGCCTCATGCAACACTGCCAAATGCATACCTACAAACTCATGTGACTGTTAATCTGTTAATATTGTTAAAATAGATATCAGCGTTATAAGAATACGTTTAGTGTTTAGACTTTATGGAATGCTTGTAGGATGCTGTACGTATTAGTATCACTTTTAACCTTTATATTCCATGTTATAAGGTAAAGTTTAAGTGTTTGCTCTGTGAATATAAAAATGTTTGTTAACACTGTAAACCCCTGCAGTCAGGGAAGAAGCATTACTAAGTGTGAAATACTAGTTTACCACAATAAATGTTATCTCCTCCTAAACAAATGAAGGCCTAGAGACACCAGACAAGCCACTGTGGAACATCAGTAGACAAAAGACCTTGTTGATTGCTTCCTCCACACTCCTGAAGAGGGTACCTGCACAAGTCCTCGTCCCATCACAGCTTGAACGCTGGGAGACAGGGATATAAATGGCCATTAAGGAGAAGTTATTATCCCTATGTTGCTTGAACTTTGCGGGGTGAAGATTTCTAAGCATAAGGAAAGGGTCTCCAGCTGTTTAGCCTGGGTTAGCCCTAAATGACATATAGAGTTTGCATATTATAGCAATTAGTATCATCTTTAGGAACTGTATCTCATTTCTGTGTGTATATTTACCTGCTTTAACCTTGTGAATAACTCTTATTGTTTTTTCTTAGTTAATAAATCTTTATTAGTACTGTAGGTTTTGTTACAGGCACTGCGTTTGGTTTGAGATCTGAGGTACACTTGATGGAGGGTAAGTGACTGGTCCTTTTGGATTGAGAGTAACCTGAATATTGTTGCAATTTTTGGTGTAAGGAACCATCTATCACAAAGATAGGTTTGCCTGAGTAGCAAGATAGACCAGACTTCCCAAAGGGACTGTCTGTGACTTCCTGTTAAGGCTGTTATAGTGCTTTAGGAGGTCACACCTGTTACTTGGTTGGTAAAATCTAATGATAGAACTTACAAGTTTGGGGTTTGTGTCCTGTTCCTTGACAATCTATCCTGAGGTTGGCACTTACACTTGTGAGCCACTCAAGACAGCTTCACACTCCCCATGAGAAAAAATAAAATAAAGAGGAAAAACTCAGTCAGCTAGATTCTCCTCTAACTCTACCTTTATTCTACTATATAGCTATTGACCAGTGAGATTACTCCTAATTCACAGCAGTGTAAGTGAGAGTTAGTAGCAAACTCAAGGCAAAGCTATATAAAAACTAGGGCAGAGCGGGGGTCTGGTGGTTATGAAAGACAATGACTAGAAACAAGTACTGGCCTCTGCTTTACATAAAGCAACCTTTAAGTTGCCCTAACTACAAATTGAGCTTCACCTAGAGAAAAGGGCCAAGAGCATCTCAAAGGGAAAAGGGCATAGTGTGCTGACTGCTGATAATCCTTGTCTGCCAAATTAGTCCTTGGGGTCCAGTGTACACCAGAGAAAGTTAGAGCAACCTTGAGACTGCTCTAAGTTCTACTAGGGGACATTTGGCCCTGGTAGCCCTAGGAATTAGGAGATCACAAAGTTGATGTACAGCTGAGCAAAATGGGCCAGACCCCAGGACAGGGACCATTGTCTTCATCCAGAATATCACTGTGATATGAGTTACAATCAACTATTGACTGATAACTATACACTGATTTCTCAGTCATGCAATCCCCTACACTGACTAGCTAAGGCATCTGATTTATACAATGACTGCATGATTATTAATCAAAAACCAAAGAGGATGAAAAAGTATCTAATCAGAAAATGGGTGGGGGGCTATTCTTAACCAATAACTCACTATCATTGTACAAATCCTCCTCCTTGATTGGCTACTGCCCTCAGAACTCCCCATCTGCCTGCCCACAATAAATATTGTCACGTCAGCTCCGCCACCCCTACTCTATCACAGCAGCTGACCCCTATGAAATGCACTTTTCGTATAAAAAATTATAATTACTTTCTCATGGAGAGGGAGAGGAGCAGACAGCCTCGTTCTAGAAACAAGGAAATATTGAGAAGGGTGGAAGGTAGGGAAAGAGGGTCAGAAGTTGAAGCATTTGTGTTTGAGTAGGCATTTTCATGGGTTATTATGAAAATAGTAGTCAGTCAGAACAGAGGGAATGATAGCAGATAATCAAAGCTAAGGGAGATGAGGACAGAAATTAAGAATTTAAATATTATAATTATGACAATTTGAAGAGGCTCTGTTAAGCGTAGCTCAGTTTATAGCCCAAGAACTTGTTTAGCTTAATATATCTTGTAAACTGGAAATAACCATAAGATACTTATATATCGATATGATTTACCAAGCGGGTATTATCTGAAATGATGGCACATAAGAAACCACAGTTTTCCTTAGTTTCTTACTCTCACACTACTGAAACCATGTCATTAAAATAAAATTGTAGTTTTTAATCAGTGAAACATGATGTTGGAAAGTATACTACAGTTAAAGGGAAGAGAAAACAATGAGGAGGGGAGTAAAAGGAGAATGGTAATAGGTGGTGAAGAAGTAGCTTTTCCTTTATTGCACTGTGGACTTTCTTCTACGGCACCTCAATGAAAAGCAAGTGGTATATGGCCTAATAGCATGTTGGAATCCTTAAGCAACACAAGACATCAGGCATCTAGGTGTTTGATTTTATATTTGCCAGCTAGCTAGCAGACAATTTTTTCTGAAGTGGATTCACACACTAATTCTTCATCACAAGCTTGTTTTTTTATCTGCTTGGTTCATCATCGCACTTCTACTGTCAGTCATAAATAGATACTATACCCTGCCTTGCAGCTACATATGAGGTTGCTTTTGTTGAAGTTAGCTGACTACTCATCATTGAGTTTCTCCAAATGTAATTCCCTACAGTTTATTTAGGTTTTGCTCATTGAATGACTTATTGAGCAGAGGAGGGCTTTTTGAACTTTCGCACAATAAAGGTTCAAACCTACAGCCAAAGAGATCTTACTCAAGTCCCTATTTTATAATAAATCTCTAAACACTTTTAAGATTTCTTAACTTTTACTAAATTTTTGCATACCACAAATATAGGAGGAAAAGGTGGTGATGCTGGTAGTTCAGGTTGCATAAGACTTCCCATTATAAGACCCTGTTTTCAGTTGCTTATAAACTTAGTCAAACTCTAACTGTTTGGGCTGAAATTTTCCATGGTGAGTGTCTGCTTTAGGATGATTATTATTATTTTAACTTTCAGCATAAGCAATTCAGCCATTTTCATAGCAGGAGTTGGGGAAAATATTGTACTGCCATGTTAAAAAATGTCTTACCACAATCCATTCTGTGCACTGAATGTAGCAGGGGACTTGTGGAAAAAATAGTATGTGATCATGTAAATAAAGACTGTATCATAATGCATATATATATACACAAGGGGAACAAATTAAGGCTGCACAGGCAACCTTAATATTGGCATCTCCTAACTTTCAAGTGCTTGACTTTACACTTTTAATGTTCTTTTAACATAGTCCTTTTATATTTTGTTTATAATGTATTTATAAATCTAAAATTGCAGACCTTAGGACTGCAGATACAGTCTCACTAGCATATAGATGGTTTTTTTTAAAAATGTATGCATATATTTTGTGAATCTTATTCACTTTACTCATCTGATAGTGTAGGTGTTAATGTGTTGGCTTCTCAAGTAGAGCCAAGTTAAGTAACTAAGGGTATATCTACACTGCAAATAGATACCTACAGCTGGCCTATGCCAGCTGACTCCGGCTCACAGGGCTTGGACTAAGGGGCTGCTTAATTGCTGTATAGATGTTGGGGCTTGGGCTGGAGCCTGGGCTCTAGGACCCGACAAGATAATAAGGTGATAAATAACAGCATTGATTTGTCAACAACAAATCATGTCAAACCAACCTAACAGCTTTCTTTGACAGGGTAACAAGCCCTGTGGCTAGGGGGGAAGTGATAGATTTCATATATCTCAACTTTAGTAAAGCTTTTGATACTGTCTCACATGACTTTTTCATAAACAAACTAGGGAAATACTACCTAGTTACTATAATGTAGGTGCATAACTGGTTGGAAAACCATTCCCAGAGAATAGTTATCAGTGGTTCACAGTCAAGCTGGAAGGACATATGTAGTCATAGTCTAAGGCCCCAGTCTTGCAAAGACTAAAGAAGTGCTTGAGTTTATACAATCATAGATTATTAGGGTTGGAAGGGACCGCAGGAGATCATTTAGTCCAACCCCCTGCTCAAAGCAGGACCAATCCCCAAATGGCCCCCTCAAGGATTGAACTCACAACCCTGGGTTTAGCAGGCCAATGCTTTATACACATGAATCGTCACATGCATAAAGTTAAACATGTGCCCAAGTCTTTGAATGGACCTCTGAGGCATCTCTTGCTCTCTCTATATCTGTCTGAGCTGAGTCCTAGACTCACTTTGGGATAAGGGGAAATGCTTGCTGTGAGAAGCCCATTTAACTTGATTTACTGGACTCTGGATACAGCAGAACTTTTGCCTTCATATATCTCAAATCAAAAGTTTCTGTTTTGCCTCGCCTCTGTTTAAATGGCATCCCCTATGCAGTTATTCAAATTAGATCTAAATGACAATGATTTATCCTATGGTAATTTGAATAATAAAATATATATGGAGAACAGAAGGGTGTGCTGTCTACCGGGTGCTAAAATACGGGATGTGGACCTGAGGTTGAAAAGGATCCTAAGAGGAGCAGGTAAGAACCCTTTGGTCATCCTTCATGTGGGAACGAATGACACTGCTAGATTCTCACTAGAAAGGATCAAGGGAGACTATGCTAGGTTGGGTAAGACGCTCAAGGAAATTGAGGCTCAGGTGATCTTCAGTGGGATCCTACCTGTCCCTAGGGAAGGGCGCCAAAGGGGTGACAGGATCGTGACGATTAATAGTTGGCTGAGGGAGTGGTGTTACAAGGAGGGCTTTGGGATGTATGGGCACTGGGAGGCTTTTGGGGACAGACAACTGTTCTCACGAGATGGGCTCCACCTAAGTAGGGAAGGAAGTAGACTTCTAGGAGGGAGGCTGGCTCATCTGATTAAAAGAGCTTTAAACTAGACACTGGGGGGAGACGGTTGGGAGAGGTCCTGGTGCTCTCCACGCCAAATTTATACATTGGGAGTGAGAACAACAAGATAACAACAGATATAGCCAGAGGGGGATGGTTAGGTGTAAGGAAGAGGGGGGGGACGGATACTAGATCTACAAGTCATACTGGAAGTACTGTGTCCCTACCGAGTTGGGTGAAAAGAGTGAGAGGAGCCCAACAGGAAAAATTAGGATGTTTGTTCACCAATGCAAGAAGCTTAGGTAACAAAATGGAGGAACTGGAGCTCCTGGTCCGAGAATTGAAACCGGATATCGTAGGAATAACCGAAACATGGTGGAACGGTAGCCATGACTGGAGTACAGGTATGGAAGGGTATGTGCTGTTTAGGAAAGACCGATGCAAAGGTAAAGGTGGGGGAGTAGCATTGTATATCAATAATGAGGTGAAATGTAATGAGATAACTAGCAATGCAATGGATAATACAGAGTCTGTCTGGGCAATGGTCACATTGGGGAAAAAAACTACCAGAGCCTCACCCGGGATAGTGATTGGGGTGTGCTATAGACCGCCGGGATCTAGCTTGGAGACAGATAGAGAGCTCTTTAATGTTTTTAAGGAGGTAAATACTAATAGGAACTGCTTGATCATGGGGGACTTTAACTTCCCGGATATAGATTGGGAAACAAATGCTAGTAATAATAATAGGGCTCAGCTTTTCCTAGACGTGATAGCTAATGAATTCCTTCATCAAGTGGTTGCTGAACCGACGAGGGGGGATGCCATTTTAGATTTGATTTTGGTGAGTAACGAGGACCTTGTTGAGGAAATTGTTGTAGGGGACAACCTTGGCTCGAGTGATCATGAGCTAATTCGTTTAAAAATAAATGGGAGGATAATCAATAGTGCATCTGAGACTAGGGTTTACGATTTCAAAAGGGCTAACTTTACTAAATTAAGGTGACTAGTTAGGGAAGTGGACTGGACTAACATATTTAGGGATCTAAAGGCAGATGACGCCTGGGGTTACTTCAGGTTGAAGTTGCAAGAGTTGTCAGAGGCATGTATCCCGAGAAGGGGAAAACGGCTCGTAGGTAGCAGTTTTAGACCGAGCTGGATGAGCAAGCGTCTTAGAGGGGTTATTAAGAAAAAACAGAAAGCGTACCAGGAGTGGAAAATGGGAGGGATCAGCAAAGAAACCTACCTTATTGAGGTCAGAGGGTGTAGGGAAGCAGTGAGAAAGGCAAAGCGACGGGTGGAGATGGACCTAGCGAAGGGATTAAAACCAACAGCAAACGGTTTTTTAGCCATATAAATAGGAAGAAAACCAAGAAAGAAGAAGTGGGACCGCTTAAAACTTTAAACGGAGTGGAGATTAGGGATAATCTTGGAATGGCACAATATCTAAACGAATATTTTGCCTCGGTCTTTAATGAGGCTAATGAAGGGCTAAGGAATAGTGATAGAGGACCGATGGGAATGAAGATATGGGGTAGACATTACGGTATCTGAGGTAGAAGCCAAACTTGAACAACTTAACGGAAGTAAATCGGGGCCCGGATAATCTTCATCCTAGAATATTAAGGAATTGGCGAGTGATATTGCTAGCCCGTTAGCGATAATTTTTAATAAGTCTCTAAATTCGGGGTTGTACCGTTTGACTGGAGATTAGCTAATGTAGTTCCTATATTCAAGAAGGGGAAAAAAGTGACCGGGTAACTACAGGCCTGTTAGTTTAACATCTGTAGTATGCAAAGTCATGGAAAAATCTTAAAAGAGAGTGGTTCGGAGCATGAGGCCGATGGCAACTGGGATAGATTACAGCATGGATTTACGAAAGGTAGATCATGCCAAACCAACCTGATCTCCTTCTTTGAGAAAGTAACAGATTTTTTAGACAAGGGAAATGCGGTGGATCTAATATATCTGGATTTCAGTAAGGCGTTTGATACGGTACCGCATGAAGAATTACTGGTTAAATTGGAAAAGATGGGGATCGAAATGAAAATCCAGAGGTGGATAAGGAGCTGGTTAAAGGGAGACTTCAGAGGGTAGTATTGAAGGGGGAACTGTCAGGTTGGAGGGGGGTTACCAGTAGAGTTCCTCAAGGTTCGGTTTTGGGTCCGATTTTATTTAATCTATTTATTGCTGACCTGGGAACCAAGAGTAGGAGTGGGCTGATAAAGTTTGCGGATGACACCAAGTTGGGAGGTATTGCCAATTCGGAAAAGGATCGGGATATCCTCCAGGGAGATTTGGATGACCTTGTAAACTGGAGTATTAGTAACAGGATGAAATTCAATAGTGAGAAGTATAAGGTTATGCATTTAGGGATGACTAACAAGAATTTTAGTTATAAGCTGGGGACGCACCAGTTGGAAGTAACGGAGGAGGAGAAGGACCTAGGAGTCCTGGTTGATCGTAGGATGACTATGAGTAGGCAATGTGATGTGGCTGTTTAAAAAGCTAATGCGGTCTTGGGATGCATTAGGCGAGGTATTTCTAGTAGGGATAAGGAGGTGCTAGTCCCGTTATATAAGGCGTTGGTGAGACCTCATTTGGAGTATTGTGTGCAGTTTTGGTCTCCCATGTTTAAGAAGGATGAATTCAAACTGGAACGGGTACAAAGAAGGGCCACTAGAATGATCCGAGGAATGGAAGGCCTGTCGTATGAAAGGAGACTTGAGGAGCTCGGTTTGTTTTCCTTAACCAAAAGAAGGATAAGAGGAGATATGATTGCACTCTTTAAATATATCAGAGGGATAAATACCAGGGAAGGAGAGGAATTATTTCAGCTCAGTGCTAATGTGGACACGAGGACAAACGGATATAAATTGTCAGTCAGGAAATTCAGGCTTGAAATTAGACGAAGGTTTCTAACCATCAGGGGAGTGCAATACTGGAACAGCCTACCGAGGGAAACAGTGGGGGCGAAGGACCTCCACGACTTTAAGATTAAGCTAGATAAGTTTATGGAGGAGATGGTATGATAGGATAACGGGCTTAGTCAATAGGTCAATTAAGTGCCACACTGGTAAATAGTAAAATGGGTCAATGATATGATATAACCTTTTTCCAGAGGGTATGGCTGGAGAGTCTTGCCCGCATGCTCGGGGTTCAGCTGACCACCATATTTGGGGTCGGGAAGGAATTTTCCTCCAGGGAAGATTGGCAGTGGCCCTGGAGGTTTTTCGCCTTCCTCCGAAGCATGGGGCAGGGGTCGCTTGCTAAAGGAGTGGGTGGATCGGCTTATGTGGCCTGCATCTAGCAGGAGGTCAGACTAGATGGTCCCTTCTGATCTTGAATTCTATGATTCTATGATTCTATGTCATAGGACAATTATGCGAACAGTAATTTATTGTCATTACATGATTGAATATTATTAAAGATGTTTTTACATTATGCATGCACTAAGTTAGATGATTACTCAAAAAAATGTAAAAACCCAATCATCTAAGCACCAGTTAGTGTTAAATTAAAGGTAGCACAATAGGGTGGGAGATTGTAAGACTCTATGTATCTGTTGGCTTATCCAAGGTGCTGAAATACTGCATTAGATTCAGGGTAATTACTGAAGAAGCATATTGGAAAGTGGATCGATCCAAACAAAAAATAAAAGGGATTGGAATTTCTCCATTATTCAAAGAAACTCCTGTGAAGAAGCCCAAGGAAAAAACAGGTTTAGGGAGGCTTAGATTGAGGATCATGATGTGTTGTTGCTTTTGAGTCGCTGAGAAAGCAAAACCTCAGGAAGGGGATGAGTTTAGATATGTACTCAGGATCTGTGTGCTATGTTATGAAAAGGGACCCAGCTTGTTCAGAGATGGCAAAAAAAATATTAAAGCAATAAAAAAAAGTTTGACACCTAACACTGAAAGAAGATTCAACTTCAAACCCATGAGAGAAATATTTATATCATAAAAGATAATTATTGGTTGGAAAATAAACTAAATGATCTAAAATACAGACCATGGTTCAATCTTTTTGATTGATCATTATTCTCACCTATTTGCATAGCCCAATATATTTTGTTTAGGACCAAAAACTGCGGAAAACAGGAAGAAAATGAGGTGCTCCAGGGTTTCCACCCCAGAAAGGAATAAAGAAGAAATTCTCTGAATTTTAATTTTTTTTTAGTTGTAGTCAATCATTGATTTTTTGGTCTGATTTCTGTCTTGTAGAGAAGGAATATAAATGAAATATTGACAGTTAATATTTTATCCAAAAATATACAACAAAAATATATATTTTACAAAATGAAAAAGGTAACAAAGTAGCAGATAAAGGAGATTATTTTATATTAACACTACTTACAATTTAAACAGTGCTTTTCATCTTCAGAGATCCATTAACATTAACTAATTATTGAAGCTTTTGATAAAGGCTTTTGATGAAGTACCTTACATTTGGTTATTAAGGAAGCTTGATAAATGCTCAGTGAAAAGCAAAGACTGTTCAAGGATTATAGACTGCCTCTGAGACAGGACACTAAGATTAGGAATAAGGGCCAATTTGCATTGTGGGAAGAGGTTAACAATGGGATCTGCTAGAGGATGTATAATTAGACCAGCATTGTTCAATACCATCTTGTCTGGAGGAGACCAATGCATTTTGAGGATATGCAAGAAAAAAATCCAACACATTATTTTGTAAAGAATTCCAACGGTTTTGGGTTATTGGATCACAAGAAGATTTTATTGCTCATGTATGAAGAGGTTAAATAGCAGATGAATGTAATCTCCAACAAGACTGCCTTCTAGATACCTCTCTTTGTAAAGAAAAAAAGATCGTTCTTCTCGTGAGACTGAATGAAGAGGGACAGTGCAGATGCCTGCTCCAAGAGACTGAGTGAACTAAATTGAGAACAGGGAAGTAATATACCTCATATAATAATAGGAGACATACCTATCTTCTAGAACTGGAAAGGACCTTGAAAGATCATGGAGTCCAGCCCCCTGCCTTCACTAGCAGGACCAAGTACTGATTTTTGCCCTAGATCCCTAAGTGGCCCCCTCAAGGATTAAACTCATAACCCTGGGTTTAGCAGGGCAATGCTCAAACCACTGAGCTATCCCTCCCCCAGCAAGTTAAAGAAATATGGGCTGGATGATTGGACTATAAGGTGGATAGAAAGCTGGCTAGATCGTCGGGCTCAATGGGTAGTGATCAACGGCTCCATGTCTAGTTGGCAGCCGGTTTCAAGTGGAGTGCCCCAAGGGTCAGTCCCGGAGCCGGTTTTGTTCAATATCTTCATTAACGATCTGGAGGATGGCGTGGACTGCACTGTCCGCAAGTTTGCAGATGACACTAAACTTGGAGGAGTGGTAGATACGCTGGAGGGTAGGGATAGGATAGAGAGGGACCTAGACAAATTAGAAGACTGGGCCAAAAGAAACCTGATGAGGTTCAACAAGGACAAGTGCAGAGTCCTGCACTTAGGACAGAAGAATCCCATTCACTGTTACAGACTAAGGACCGAATGGCTAGGAAGCAGTTCTGCAGAAAAGGACCTAGGGGTTACAGTGGACGAGAAGCTGGATATGAGTCAACAGTGTGCCTTTGTTGCCAAGAAGGCTAATGGCATTTTGGGCTGTATAAGTAGGGGCATTGCCAGCAGATCGAGGGACATGATCATTCCCGTCTATTCGACATTGGTGAGGCCTCATCTGGAGTACTGTGTCCAGTTTTGGGCCCCACACTACAAGAAGGATGTGGAAAAATTGGAAAGAGTCCAGCGGAGGGCAACAAAAATGATTAGGGGGCTGGAGCACATGACTTATGAGGAGAGGCTGAGGGAACTAGGATTGTTTAGTCTGCAGAAGAGAAGAATGAGGGGGGATTTGATAGCTGCTTTCAACTACCTGAAAGGGGGTTCCAAAGAGGATGGATCTAGACAGTTCTCAGTGGTACCTGATGACAGAAGAAGGAGTAATGGTCTCAAGTTGCAGTGGGGGAGGTTTAGGTTGGATATTAGGAAAAACGTTTTCACTCAGAGAGTGATGAAGCACTGGAATGGGTTACCTAGGGAGGTGGTGGAATCTCCTTCCTTAGAGGTTTTTAAGGTCAGGCTTGACAAAGCCGTGGCTGGGATGATTTAGTTGGGAATTGGTCCTGCTTTGAGCAGGGGGTTGGACTAGATGACCTCCTGAGGTCCCTTCCAACCCTGATATTTTATGATTCTATATGACAGAATCTCATGTTAACTGAGTTCACATTAACAATGTTATTAATTGTGTGAAGTATATATTTTGCACTGTACGATTGTTTGACTTTGTGAATTATTGTAATATCTGAAGGGAAACATATAGACTAATGGTCACAAAGCCTGTCCTGCACAGATTAGGAGAGGATGCAATAAAATCCCAGCCATCTCATCTGAAATATTCTCTCGGGATACTTCTGTGACCATCATAGATTAGGGAGAAAGTGGAAGGCAGTTTATGACAAAATACATTTATCTGGTGGGCTGTAGGATACTGAAATGACAATGAGGTTAGTCCAAGGAACTCTAGAAATAATGTAACAAGGCAAGGAAAGCAAGCAACCCAATGATAGACAAACATGAACTTAATGTACAAGGAACACTATTATACTTGTACATAGAGACATATCCTGAATGTAAATGTAACAAAAGATGTATGAGTCATTACTATACATCTTTTAAATATGCATGGGGGTCAAAATTTAAACAAAGCATTATGGAGACAGAGAATAATATAAATATATTGGTACTTTTATGCAAATCAACTGCATACTCTTCTCTTGAATATCATGTTTTGGTTTTATTACCTTCTGTCGAAAGGGAACACAGCCAACATTAAAGGTCAAGAGAAATGAAACAAAAATTATTGGAGAGATGAGGGGATTACCATTCAGAATATGGTAAAAAATAATGAAGGCTTTCAATCTGTATGATTCAAAGCCTCCACCGACAGAAATTTCACAGAGGTACAGTTGTACTCTGGGAATTTTTACTTTCCTCTGAAACATCTGAATGGTATGTACCATGTCGAAACAGGCTATCAGATGGGATGGACTTCCTTGTTCCACTACAGCACTTCTTGTGCTACAATATTAATATCTCCAGAATTTACTTCTGGGTTCAAGCTTGCCCTGGGGCATGAAAAGAAATGAAGTGTTTGGTACTTAGGACTGGTTGGCCGTTGGATTGAAAATAAGGTGCTGAGTTTTTCATGTCCTTGTCATTGGTTCAAACCCAGACCAGCTAAACAATGGCCTATGGGAATTGTATCCTGTGCCTGACTCTAACCCATGCTATCTGTTTTTCTTCATTACTGCTATCTATATTTAATAGATTAAATATATAATGCAGATTAAAACTGATCTGAACTGTAGACAGAAAAAATCATATGAGAAGGGACTACTTGGGGCTTTATCTCTCTATTTCCCTTGATTGTACTGACGCTTATAAACTAATGAGTTATTTCTATTCTTCTTCCCTCCACTGAAGACCTTCCATAGACTCCTTTTGGTAATATACTTACCATAAAATGATAACTGGGAGGGAAAAGCAACAGATTAAAAAAAATGACTAAATCCTTCACCTCTATTAGTTTTTGTTTGTTTAATTTTCAGGGAGTGGAAGTGAGGAATAATCAGGAACTTAGTGAAGTTTCCTGAGATGTGAAGACATGGGTTAGAGGAGCTGAAGAAGCAGGTCCAGCTATGGGCAAGGGAAAAGAGGTTGCCTTGACCTGGAGCTTCAAAGAAGAACTGAAGCTTCATCGGGAATCAGGAGATGAGGCCACTATCAGGAAGAAACGGGAGAGGCAGCTCAATAGAGGAGGAAAAGATTTAGGGCAGGCAGATGAGAAAGCTACAACCCTTTCCTTACAGAGCAGAAATGGCATTTCAGGTTTACAGAGCTAATAACTTTGTTTCTAATGTGCTGTGAAAATATCTAGCTACAATATTGGTTTCATATTTAAGTATAATAGCTATTTACAGAAGAAGCACCAGGTTCACGAGCCTGCTACAACTGCTCTGCACCATTCCAGAAACACAAAGCAGCCATATACCTGGTTCAACTCTCCTAGTATGTAGAGTTTACACATTCTTTGCATCACTGGAAAAGTGGAAAACACCTGGATCATCCTGGTGAATCTGGTTCTTAGGTTCTCCAACAGTTGTGCTACCTAGCACACTCTGGGCCTGATTTTCCTCTCACCTAAATTGCTGTAAATCAGGAGCAACTCAATTAAAGTCAATGGAGGTAGGTTCATGTAAAACTAATGCAATCAAAAATAATCAAGCCCCAAACCCATCAAAATCACATTTTAATCACTCTCTAGGGAGTAGTAAAATAATATGTTTTATAATGGCCTAAGGACCACATATTAGTTTAAGGGGATAATGTATTGTTTAAGTTTGGTTATCATATCTGAAATTAGCTACTATCTATTTTCTCCCCTTTTCTAAGTTTCTGAGTTGTCAAACAAATGTTTATTGCTGAGCTTCATTCTTTACTCAGTAAGGTGTTCGGTGAGGAAGGGTTGTTTCTGTCATCTCTGGGCCAGACACTCTGAACAGACTTTTCTTAATAGCCAGACTTAGCCTCCCAGAAGTTGGTGGAGTGATATCCGCATGTGTGTGACATGTAAACTACTTCCTTTTGTCTTGGCAATCAGTACACGCCACACAAAATTTGTGCTGGAAAGCTGAGAGGGTGTTTGTCTACTTTTCATCAAGAGTTTCAATATGCAGAGATCCATTACGCAGCATGATGGAGATTGGACTGTGGGGAACTAGAGAAGTAATTTATCTGACTTTTATAAGACCACAGAAATAATGGTTCATTAAACCCTCAGCATGGGCTTAGGGTAGAAGGTCAGAGACACCACCATACATCTTTCCCCTACTGGGGTTTAAATACCATTTTGCATGTATTTTTATAAGACAAAGGTTTCTGGGTAGTCGCATAATAAAGACAATGATAAATGGCAAATTCTGTGCACGCACACACACACACACACACAAGAGTTTACATATTAAAGAGAAACAGACTTCTGGTGACCATTGCTGTGAATTCTGACAGCACAATATTATGGTGCTTGTCTTAAGACTAAAAGGATATTTAAATATCTTGTGGAAGACGGTGGAGCAAGGTGGGTTTGTGGGTGAAAAGTTCTTGTTTCCTTAGCCTTCAACTCCTAAAAACACCTTTTTGGAAATGGCAATTTTTGATCAAAACTGCAACTAAAAATGTCTAAAAATAAAAAAAGCCATCAATGCAAAGCTTCCCTAGAAATCAGCAGCCTGGAGGGAAGGGACTATTTTTCATAACTGATGCAGAGGCCTGCATACCCCAGCACTCCTCAAACAGTGTCTGGTAATAACATCTAATATTTGATAGCAGAATTTAGTATTGGTAGAAAGTCACCATAACCTAGTCGAGTGGCCAAAGACTCCCAAAGAAGACTCTTAGAGTTATTTCCTCAAAAGTATTCAGGCACCTAACATCCATTCAAATCAATTAGGCACCTAAATACCTTTGAGCATCTAAGCCCACATGTTACTACTCTAGAAAATTCCATGGAACATCAGAGCAGACACTAGCAGAAGCTGCAAGTGATCTTAAGGAGCCGAGGACAAATAATTCAACTTGATACACTATATCAAAGCATTTGCTTTAGCACTATGCTAGATCAGGACTCTGGTGAGGGACTTCAGCTTTACACATGGCTTATGAGATTTGTATCATTCTGTTTCTTTTGCCTGGTCTACACTACAAGTTTATACTGAATTTAGCAGCGTTAAACCTAATTAACCCTGCACCCATCCACACAATGAAGCCCTTTATTTCTATATAAAAGGCTTTTAATACCGATATCTGTACTCCTCCCCGATGAGGGAAGTAGCGCTGAAATCGGTATTGCCATTTCAGATTAGGGTTAGTGTGGCCACAATTCGACGGTATTGGCCTCCGGGAGCTATCCCACAGTGCACCATTGTGACCGCTCTGGACAGCAATCTGGAGTCAGATGCACTGGCCAGGTAGACAGGAAAAGCCCCACGAACTTTTGAATTTCATTTCCTGTTTGCCCAGCATGGAGAGCTGATCAGCACAGGTGACCACGCACAGCTCATCAGCACAGGTAACTATGCAGTCTGAGAATTGAAAAAGAGCTCCAGCATGGACCGCATGGGAGGTACTGGATCTGATCACTATATGGGGAGAGGATTCCGTGCTAACAGAACTCCATTCCAAAAGATGAAATGAAAAAACATTTGAAAAAATTTCCAAGGCCATGGTGGAGAGAGGCCACACCAGGGACTCAGTACAGTGCCGTGTGAAAGTTAAGGAGCTCAGACAAGCCTACCAGAAAACCAAAGAAGCAAATGGAAGGTCCGGGGCAGGGCCGCAAACATGCCGCTTCTACGCTGAGCTGCATGCAATTCGGGGGGGGGGGGGAGTCCGCCACCACTACCCCACCCCTGTCCATGGATTCTGAGGTGGGGGTGGTAATCTTAGCCTTGCCTGAGGATTCTGCGAACGGGGAGATGAGGAGGAGGAAGAGGAGGACGAGCTTGCAGAGAGCACACAGCACTCCATTCTCCCCAACAGCCAGGAGCTTTTTCTCAGCCTGACAGAAGTACCCTCCCAGCCTTCCCAAGCCACTATCCCAGACAATGAAGCCATGGAAGGGACCTCTGGTGAGTGTACCTTTGTAAATATAAAACATGGTTTAAAAGCAAGCGTTTTTTAATTATTAATTTGCCCTGAGGACTTGGGATGCATTCGCGGCCAGTACAGTTACTGGAAAAGTCTTAACATGTCTGGGGATGGAGTAAAAATCCTCCAGGGACATCTCCATGAAGATCTCCTGGAGGTACTCCAAAAGCCTTTGTAGAAGGTTTCTGGGCAGGGCAGCCTTATTCCGTCCTCCATGGTAGGACACTTGACCACGCCATGCATGTAGCAAGTAATCTGGTATCATTGCATGACAAAGCCTAGCTGCATATGGTCCCGGTGTTTGCTGGCATTCAAACAATATCCGTTCTTTATCTCGCTGTGTTATCCTCAGGAGAGTGATATCATTCATGGTAACCTGGTTGAAATACGAGAATTTAATTAAGGGGACAGAGATGGCCATTCCTACTGGGCTGTTTGCCTGTGGCTGAAAAGAAATCCTTCCCTGCAGTTAGCCAAACAGGGGTCGGGGGGGATTGGCACTGAGCTTTTTTGCGTTTGGCTAGCAGGGATCTTCCCTGCTACCAGCCATGTGGTGGGGGTGGGGCACGGGGGTGGCTGGTAGCAGGGAAGATCCCTGCTAGCCAAACGCAGTGGGGGTCGGGGTCGGAGGTGGCTAACAGGGATCTTCCATGATACCAGCCACGCTGTGGGGGGAGGGGTAAAGCGATCATCCCAGTGAATTGGATGGGTGGGGGTTCTGGTGCTGCACGTTAACAGGAAAGAAGCAGCACTCAATGGGCTTTGCTTGCTATTTGGGAAAGGAGGGCGTTGGATATATGAAGGCTGCAGAAGCTGAAAGACAATGGCTTACCATGGTCGCATGAAAGCCGAATTCTGCTGCCCGGACCTGCGTCTGTGATCTCTAACACCAAAGTCGCAGGCACTCAATATTAAGATGCAAAATACGACCTTGTACTGAAATCACATGTGCTATGTAAGGTGAATAGTGTTGTTCACCGTGAAAGAGTATAACCATTGTTCTGTAAAATGTATCTTTTTAAATACTTCTCTCCCTTTTTTCCCTCCCTCCTGCAGCTGCAAATTTTTCAAGTCTCCCTACTCTGTCCCGAAGGCTCTCTCAGATAAGGCGGCGGAAAAAAAAGACGCAAGATGAAATGTTCTCGGAAATCATGAAAGTGACCCGCAATGAAAGAGCTCATCTCAATGAGTGGAAAGACGTGGTATCAAAGTACAGGAAAGATGCCAGTGACCGTGAGGACAGGAGGGACGAACGTGAGAAGAGGAGAGACGCTCGAGATAAGAGGTGGTGGCAGGAAGATCAGAGGTGTAGGCAGGAATATCAGCGGTGTCGGGATGCAATGCTGGGGCTGCTGCGTGATCAAACTGACATGCTCCAGCTTCTGGTGGAGCTTCAGGAACGGCAGCAGGATCACAGAGTGCCACTGCAGCCCCTGTATAACCACCCTCCCCCCTCACCATGTTCCATATCCTCCTCACCCAGACGTGTAAAAACGCGTGGGGGGAGGCTCCGTGCACCCGCCCACTCCACCCCAGTGGACAGCCCAAGCAAAAGGCTGTTGTTATTTTGAAATTTTTTTAGTGGCCTTTTCCTTCCCTCCTATCCTCCTCCCAAACCGCACCTGGGCTACCTTGTCAGTTCTCGCCCTCTTTTTATAATGAATTAATAAAGAATACATGCTTTTTAAACGATAGTGACTTTATTTCCTTAGCAAGCTGTAATCGAAGGGGAAGGGTGGGTTGCTTACAGGTAATGAGTCAATCAAAGGGGGAGGGGGGCTTCATCAAGGAGAAACAAACAACAGTCACACCGTACCCTGGCCCCTGATGAAACTGGTTTTCAAAGCTTCTCTGATGTGCACCGCTTCCTGGTGTGCTCTTCTAATCGCCCTGGTGTTTGGCTCCGCGTAATCAGCGGCCAGATGATTTGCCTCAGCCTCCCACTCCGCCATAAAGGTCTCCCCCTTACTCTCACAGAGATTGTGGAGCACATAGCAAGCAGCAATAACAATGGGGACATTGGTTTGGCTGAGGTCTGAGCGAGTCAGTAATGTGTGCCAGCATGCCTTTAAAGGTCCAAATGCACATTCTACCAGCATTCTGCACTTGCTCAGCCTGTAGTTGAAAAACTCCTGACTACTGTCCAGG
Organism: Mauremys reevesii; assembly: GCF_016161935.1. NCBI lineage: Eukaryota > Metazoa > Chordata > Testudines > Geoemydidae > Mauremys > Mauremys reevesii. The sequence goes on from NC_052625.1 coordinate 133,868,732, forward strand.
CTGCCTGTGTATGGCTTCCTGAGCCATGGCATCAAGGGGTAGGCTGGGTCCCCCAGGATAACTACAGGCATTTCAACATCCCCAACTGTTATTTTCTGGTCTGGGAAGTAATTCCCTTGCTGCAGCCGTTTAAACAGAGTAGTGTTCCCGAAGACGCAAGCATCATGAACCCTTCCCAGCCATCCCACATGGATGTTGATGATATGTCCCTTGTGATCCACCAGTGTTTCCAGCACCATGGAAAAGTACCCCTTGCAGTTTATGTACTGGGTGCCCTGGTGCTCCGGTGCCAAGATAGGGATATGGGTTCCATCTATCACCCCACCACAGTTAGGGAATCCCATTGCAGCAAAGCCATCCACTATGACCTGCACATTTCCCAGAGTCACTACCTTTCGTAGCAGCAGCTCAATCATTGCTTTGGCTACTTGAATCACAGCAGCCCCACAGTAGATTTGCCCACTCCAAATTGATTCCCGACTGACCGGTAGCTGTCTGGCGTTGCAAGCTTCCAGAGGGCTATCGCCACTCGCTTCTCAACTGTGAGGGCTGCTCTCATCTTGGTATTCTGGCATTTCAGGGCAGGGGAAAGCAAGTCACAAAGTTCCATGAAAGTGCCCTTCCGCATGCGAAAGTTTCGCAGCCACTGAGTATCGTCCCATACCTGCAACACTATGCGGTCCCACCAGTCTGTGCTTGTTTCCTGGGCCCAAAATCGGCGTTCAATGGCTAGAACCTGCCCCATTACCAGCATGATCTCCAAAGTGCAGGGGCCCGCAGTTTGAGAGAATTCTGTGTCCATGTCCTCATCACTCTCGTCGCCGCGCTGCCATAGCCGCCTCCTCCTCACCTGGTTTTGCAGGTCCTGGTTCAGCATAGACTGCACGAGAATGCGCAAGGTGTTTACAATGTCCATGACTGCTGTCTTGAGCTGAGCAGGCTCCATGCTTGCCGTGCTATGGCGTCTGCACAGTTCACCCAGCAAAAAAGGCGTGAAACGGTTGTCTGCTGCTTTCACTGAGGGAGGGGTGAGGCTGTACCCAGAACCACCCGCGACAATGTTTTTTGCCCCATCAGGCACTGGGATCTCAATCCAGAATTCCAATGGGCGGGGGAGACTGCGGGAACTATGGGATAGCTATGGGATAGCTACCCACAGTGCAACGCTCTGGAAATCAACACTAGCCTCGGTACATGGACGCACACCACCGAATTAATGTGCTTAGTGTGGCCACATACACTTGACTTTATACAATCTGTTTTACAAAACCGGCTTCTGTAAAATTGGAATAATCCCATAGTGCAGACATACCCTTTGAGAGCTACTCACTAGAAACTTTGAAAAATGCATGTTTACGGTGTATCATTTGAAGAAAACAGAGTAGCAATTTTTCAGCAAACAAAACAAATGCTTATTACAGTATTGCTGTACAACTTGGAAAAGTAAAATTAAAAAGTTTTAAAGATTTTCATTTCGAGTTCTATTATGTCAAAAGCTACTTCACTAGCAATAGCCTCTTTTTCATTTAAATTTATTTTCATTCAGTATTCCTAGTTATGGGAAATCTATTTTACCATGTAGTGTTATTATGGTGCAATTTAATAAAATGCTAATGTGATTAAACCAATTATATTTATAATTTGTAATTTTATAGGACAAAATAATTATGATTATTGTTCTTGGTAATTACAAATGTTAATTATATTTGAAGTTACCATAAAAACTTGAAGCTCATATAACAACAAACTATGCAATTCTTCTGCTAGCATGCCAACAAAGTAGTTTCCTTATAGTACCAGCCAATTTCAAATCTGTTAGCAAGTTCAGTAGAGACAATATACTATATTTTCCAAAGGCATAAATGAGATTACATAGCACTCTTTATAAACCAGAAAAAAAATAATTTGCTCAGGTTTGATTTATAAGTCAATTTTACTGTACAATTTCCCAGTTTTCTATGCTTTATATATGCAAAGGAACTAAATCTTAGTAAATTAGCTCTAACATTGGTAATATGAACTGAATATAGCATACAGGCAAAAAAATATATATTTATTCATTTTATTATAGAAAAATCACAGGATAAAAATATTTGAATTATATAGGTGATGGTAGAACATAAATATATATTTATTCATTTTATTATAGAAAAATCACAGGATAAAAATATTTGAATTATATAGGTGATGGTAGAACATAAATTTTTCAGATGTCTCATATATACATGATATCTTATTGAGCATTTGCTTATGAATGGAACTGTGTTCTTAGAGTATTATATCTGCAGTATGTATACTTCAAGAGTTGTCTTGGTAGGAATAACATGTCCTCAAGACATAGCTTCCTCATGTTTGTTGGTACAATACCAGCTGAAACAGAAAATGTAAATGTTCTTGAAAAAAATGCATGCACAGCAGCACTAGAGAAGATTAAGTATTTAACAGATGGCTAGTTCTGTAGAGATGTTTTAACAGATGGTTCGCATGAAGGTCTGAAAAAATAAAGGCCATTTGCTAAAGTTTGGTAGTTAGATTCTTACTGAACAAGAGTTTTCTATGTTCCCATGGAGCCAGTGGATTGCATGGCTGCTGTACTGTTAGAATTTGAAAGTATGTCATTTGAATGACATAATTCTGGCACTGTACAAATCCCAGTGAAAGAGTAAAAATTATGGTATCCATTCCATCTTCTGCTTTTGTGGCCAAAATGGAACCCATATCTGCATCTGCTTGCTGAGGGTGCTGCTTCAAGAATATGCTCCTTTCTTCCTCAAGTCTCATGGAAGCCCGCTGTGGGCAAGAAGGAAACAAAATGCTGGAGGCCAAACAATCCACACAAACAGACAAACTCTTCTGAGATATGTTCCTGGGGCACCATGACATGTGGTGTGTGGTCGTTGGTGAGAATATGCTTAAGGTTGGCAGGTTGTCTGTGGGCGAGGACTGGCCTGCCTCCCAAGTCCTGTGAAAGCAAGGAGTCGTTGTCCAGGATGGGTTGTAGATTATTGATGATGCATTGGAGAAGTTTTAGCTGAGGACTGTAGGTGATGGCCAGTGGAATTCTGTTGGAACTCAATCCATTGTCTATAGCCAAGCATTGAGGTATAACCGCATTTGCTCCAACCCCTCAGACAGAGACCTACACCTACAAGATCTTCACCACGCATTCTCAAAACCACAATACCCACAAGAGGAAATAAGAAAACAAATCAACATAGCCAGACATGTATCCAGAAGCCTCCTGCTGCAAGACAAGCCCAAGAAAGAAACCAACAGAACTCCGCTGGCCATCACCTACAGTCCTTAAGCATATTCTCACCAACAACCACACACCACACCATAGTAACTCTAACTCAGGAACCAATCCATGCAACAAACCTCGATGCCAACTCTGCCCACATATTTGCACCAGCGACACCATCACAGGACCTAACCAGATCAGCCACAACATCACCTGCATGTCCACCAATGTAATATATGCCATCATGTGCCAGCAATGCCTCTCTGCTATGTACATCGGCCAAACTGGACAATCGCTACGTAAAAGGATAAACGGACACAAGTCAGATATTAGGAGAACACCTGTAGGAGAACACTTCAACCTCCCTGAACACACAATAGCAGATTTAAAGGTAGCCATCCTGCAGCAAAAAAACTTCAGGACCAGACTCCAAAGAGAAACTGCTGAACTTCAGTTCATTTGCAAATTTGACACCATCAGCTCAGGATTAAATAAAGACTATGAATGGCTAGCCAACTACAAAAGCAGTTTCTCCTCCCTTGGTTTTCACACCTCATCTGCTAGAAGAGGGCCTCATCGTTCCTGATTGAACTGACCTCCTTATCTCCAGACTGATTCTGGCTTGCATATTTATACCTGCCTCTGGAAATTTCCACCACATGCGTCTGACGAAGTGGATATTCACCCACGAAAGCTTATGCTCCAATATGTCTGTTAGTCTATAAGGTGTCATAGGACTCTTTGTTGCTTTTTACAGATCCAGACTAACACAGCTACCCCTCTGATACTTGTCTAAATAAAGTTTGCACTATTGTGCCCTTTACTTCTGTCACCCAACAGTTGTAGTGGTGAGTATTTCAGCATAGATAAATGTGATGACCAATGTAACAGAAATGAAAAATTATTTATCCAAAAACACCCATCAGTTAGCACTTGATCCTGCTCTGTTGAAGGCAACAAGGGTTTTGCCATTGACTTCAATCAGAGAACAACCAAGCCTTATTTACAGCTGCAGTTAAGAAGTCCAGTTACTAAACACTTGATCCACGCAATTTTGATTACTTGCTGGTCTTGTTAACCAGTTATCCAAGGATATAGTAACAGTAACTTCAGGTAGTAGGTATTTCCAATCTGACCTTGCTCTCTCTAAGAAAAACCTGCATACTGACTGCTTCCTGTCCACAGGGTTTTGAAAGTTATTGCTTTTTCATTTGTGTCTGAGACACAGGAAGTTTTCAGTCATCACTGCTTCATTCTTAAGGGAGATAGAAGCTTTACAGTTGTGGGAGGTTTAAGTAATTTTGACAGACAACTTAACCAAAGGAAGGTAAAGAAACATTATGTGGCAGGTGAAAGATTGATGAAGGTGATTAAGGAAAACTCTTTTAGACCTAATGTAATGGGCAAGATAACAAGGGCTCATTTCATTATATGATTTGAGTATGGAGATCCAGGTGGATCCACATGGACAATCCAATTCCAAATGGTATTTCTTCATGAATGCTAATGTGTTCTCGCCAATGATTTATTGTTTACAATAGAGTCAGACAGTGAGGATGACATAATTGATGAGATCTTTGATTTTTTTTTTTAGCCAACAATAAATTACCATTCAAATGGTAGAATGTGGTGACCTAGTAACACATCTTATACTTACACAATGAAATGTAATTATGGACCATGATAATTAATGAGAGATAGGATCTTGCTGTATGAAATATACCAGAGATAGAATTAGTGTTTGCACATACAATAAAATACTTGGTTTTGTTTGTAACATTATTAAAATTACAGTAATGTATGGAATCTGAAATAAATTATCCTATAATATATGTAATGTTTTTAAATACATATGAAGAAGGAAGGGCACATTTTCACAACATATAACTTGAAAATGTTGCTTTCTGTCAGGAAAGGACAGCCTTTGTATACTGCTGTAGTTAGCCATGTGTCAAACTATGACAAACAATTTAAAAAAAACCACTAAAATAACAGACATGCAGTATATGGACAGCACACAGTGAAGGTATAATGGCAGTACAATGATTTTACAAATACTAAAGAAGCAGAGGTTTGAAAAAGACCTGCAACAGTGAGTCTCATTTTCCCAGATATTGGTACTGTGTGTATGGAGATTTAAAAAACAAAACAAAACAAAACACCATGGAGAATAGCATCTTCAGTGGAAATTCAAATACTTTTGGGGGGTGGGGGAGAGGCCTAAAACAGAAATATTTTGATTTGAAAGTGATGTTGCAGTGCCTCACAGCAGTTGTAGTTCAGGTGCCTCACATTCTCCTCCAAAGGTATGGCTCCCTGGTTGGTCTATGTATCCCATGCTGCAGTATGATCTCCCTGTTGGAGAGAAGTGGTGCATAATGGGAGTCCCTGGCTATGGTACATCATGGAAAATATAGTCCATTTGTCATTTTGTCAACAAACCCAACTTTCTGTTAAGCAATTTTGAAAGAAAATTTTCAACCAGTCCTATTTTATGTGTGTAAATAGTTAACTGATAAGATACCAGAAAATGGCACTCAAGAATAGGTAGCATGATTCCTGAACTTTGTAAGACCCATGAAACTTGTTGTACACTGCAAATGGCTGCCATTATATAGCTCTTTACATCAAGTTCTTTACAATTGTGTAACTGGAACTTAAGTAGCCCTTGAAAACTACATGTCCAAAATGGAAAAAACAGTGTTTTCCCAACACATTTCATTTTGTCTATTTCCCTCTTATGAGATGCTGGATTGGGGTAGGCAATGGGTCTCAATGTTTCATAAAAATAATCGTACTGTTACTTCATTCCACTAAAAATAAAAAAGTGTATATAACAATAATATATAACACTTTAACATTTTAAAGCACCTTGAATCTGAGAACCTTAAAGTGCTTTACAAATATTTACTACAAAGAGGGGGCTGAAGTAACAACTTGCCACTGTGATGACAGTGATTATAAAAGCAGCAAAGAATCCTGTGGCACCTTATAGACTAACAGACATAGGCAGGACCTATGGAGCAGGGCTCAGGAGAGGTGGCAGGCATACAGTGATGTCAGAATTAGAAGTCAGGGGCTGAATTCATCTCTGTATCGTGTGATTATAAGTGAAGCACACTGAAGCAGGGATTTGTGTTCTTACTTCTTAAGGTAAAGGAAGGATTGCTCAAACAAAACTCCCCTCCCCCCTCTCTCTCTCTCTAGGTTTCAATACCATTAGAGATGCTTTGTAATAATATTGAAGCTGAAAAAATCTTACACACACAAAATCAAAGGAATCAATTAAAAAGAATAGAATCATAGAAATGTATGTCTTGAAGAGACCTTGAGAGGTCATCTAGTCCACACTCCCCCACTCCCAAAGTAGGAGTTGGGACCAACTATGCATAGACTATCCCTGACAGCTGTTTATCTACTCAGTTCTTAAAAACCTCTAGTGACAGCAATTCCACAACCTCCCTTGGAAGCCTATTCCATTACTGAACTATCCTTTGAGTTGGAAAGTTATTCCTAATATCTAACCTAAATCTCCCTTGCTTCAGATTAAGCCCATTACTTCTTGTCCTCCCTTCATTGGGCATGGAGAACAATTGATCACCAACTTCTTTATAATGATCCATAACATACTCAAAGACTGTTCTCAGGTTCCCCCCTCAGTCTTCTTTCCTCAAGGCTAAACATGCCTGGGTTTTTTACATTTCTTCATAGGTCCAGTTTTCTAAACTTTTTATCTTTCTGTTTTTGTCCTCTGGACTCTCTCCAAATTTGTCCAAATATTTTTTTTTAAAGTGCAGCATCCAAAACTGGACACAGTACTCCAGCTGTAAACCTTATCAGTGCTGAGCAGAGCAATTACCTCCTGTGTCTTATTTTAAAACACTTCTGTTATATTAGCCTTGTTTTTAACAGCATCATATTGTTGGTGCATATTCAATTTGTGATTCACTGTAACCCCTAGATCCTTTTCTGCAGTCTTAGGACCTAGCCAGTTAGTCCCCATTTTGTATTTGTGTATTTCATTTTTCCCGCTTACATAGAGTATTCTACATTTGTCTTTACTGAATTTCATCTTGTCATTTTCAGACTAATTCCAATGTATCAAGATCATATTAAATTCTAATCCTATTCTCCAAAGTGCTTGCAACTCCTCCCATCTTGGTGGCATATGCAAATGTTATGAGCATGCAGTCCAGTCCATAATCCAAATCATTAACTGAAAATATTGACTAGCACTAGACTCAGGACAGACCCCTGTGAGACCCCACTAGATACAACCTTCTAGTTTGACAATGAACAATTAACTACTCCTGAGAATGCTTTTTCAACCAGTTGAAGCCTCTGACCTTCAAAATTAAACACAAAATCCTGCCAAAAAGAAAGCTTGGGAGGAGAGGACCGATCATGCTCAGAAAGGTTGTGGATTCCCTAGAAAATTAAAAAAAAATTGAAAACATTTCCACCAGTGCTTCAGTTGAACCAGTTTTAAACACAAGGCATCAGTGGCTTCTAGTAGTTTTATTAGTGATATGTGGTCAAACTGGGTCTGGTCACAGGAACCTTGTTTAGCCTAGGGCTCTCACTGTTAAGCATGGAGGGTTTTTTTAAGGATCAGGGTAAAATTTCCTAGTATAGGCTAGGCTAAAGAGCAGATGGCCAGTCATAAAACACAGATACTCAGAGTCAATAACAAACAGTAACAGGCACTATTATGATATAGATTTCCCAGTAGAGTCTATAATACCTGTAAGATATAATGCCTGTTGAAACCCATTGCTCTGTTCATCCCGAATTAAAAAATATTAATAGTCATGAATGAAAAAGTTTACAAGTTCAAGCTTCCCCATTTTAGTGTCTAATTGGCTGATTCAATAAGAATCCAATGCAATGATTCAATGCAAAATCCTCACAAAAAGGGAGGGAATACCCTAGTTTCAGCTTCCTTTGATTAGTCACTATGTATATATAACTTCATACTGTATAGCAGGTGATCTTTCTCCCCAGCATGACTACCCACACTTCAGGTAGATCAGGTTTTTAACTCTGGAGAAAATGGGTTCAAGGCAGTTGGATTCTCTTTGTAAAACTCTCCAGGTCAATTTTCCTGGTCACTGCTGTAGCTCCATAATAACCCTTATTATGGTTTTGGTTCCCCCCCCTCCATGTGCAGGGTCTCGATAAGCAACCCTGTGAAGGCTGGATCCTCATGTGGGTGTGGCTGTCCAGAGGGCAAGGGGCAGGACCAATGGAGCAGGGCTCAGGAGAGGTGGCAGGCATACAGTGATGTCAGAATTAGAAGTCAGGGGCTGAATTCATCTCTGTATCGTGTATGGTTGATAACAGATGGATGTGAGTAGAGAGCAGTTGGTGCCCTGCTCCTTACACCTAAGCACTGCCAAAGCTGAAGGCTGCCCTAATTTGCACTCCAGTTGCCATGGCTCCTATGGGCCTTACCACAAGCAGGTAATAGAAAGACCATGGCCACATGACTTACACATCTCCTGCCAGACCCCCAGCATGACCCCTGCTTGAGGGACTCTGCATCAAGGGAGTCTCATATCACCTCTTTGTGACCATGTTGAAAAAGAAAGCTGTGTCCACACTGCACTGTGTTGTTACACATGTCAGTGAAAGGCATACTATGAGCAGGTAGGGCCCCCAAGTGAAGTAGGCAGAGGAACACCTAGTCTGAGTATCCCACCAGGGCTTAGGTGCCTAGCTGCTCAGTGGTGTCAGGACTTAAGAAGCTTTGTGAATGCCTGCCACTAGAAATGTAGGCAGCTACAGGGTTAGGTGATCAATGAGCAGGGGTTTTGAGGATCTAAATTTTGGACTAAGGTGCTTAAAGAGTGGCACTTAGGACCAAATCCACCAAAGGATTTAGGCACCTGTCTTCTTCCATGAAGCAAAGAAAAGGTTGACTTTAAGACTGGCGATTTTATTTTCTAAGTGGTGATGGATTCTCCTGTCACATCAACAGATGAGTGTTCAGCTAGAATTGACTCAAGTTCTGGGTTTATTTGTTTTTATGGCTTCTCACATGGAGCAAGTCCAATCCTGAATTTTCAAATGTGGTTGCATGTCTTGCAAGTGTAATTGTTGTTGAGGGGAGGGTTTGAGGCATTAGCCTTATGAAATGCTCTTTTCTCTTACTAAGAATGCCACTCCTCATGGCACAGAGCTCTCCATCTGGATCTGTCCAGTGCAACAAGTTCCCAGGTTTTAATGTCTATTTTGAATGCTTTGAGGTTGTCCGTCAAGGTGTCTTTGTATCAGAGGATGGGCTGACCCTCAGAGCAGGTTCCTGTGCTCAGCTAGAACAATGCTTTCAGTATACAGGAAACCTCCATGCGGAAGATGTGTCTGACTCAGCCAATCTGAGCCCTGATGAGCATACTCTCGATGCCAGGGATTTGTCTCTTCTCATGGCCTTCAGTGATGGGGATCTCATTCTGCCCCTTGATGTTGCAGATGGATCTTAGGCAGCAAAGGTGGAAGCTCTCCAGCTGTTAAATGTGGCATCGGTAGAGCATCCATGTCTCACAGATGTAGATGAGTGAGGTGAGTACAACAGTGCGGCAGATTTTTATCTTTGTTCTGAGGCAGACTCCATTCTCCCTCCAGTAAGCGAACCTGGCAAATGGGGCCCCATCTTGAGTAAGTTTGAGTAACCCCTTAGTCCTAAACCTCTCTGCCAGGGTCATGGCAAAGTCCGCATCAGCAGACAATGCAGAGAGGATAGCAATGAAGTATATGTCTTGTGATAGCACATAAGGGCAACTCTCATTATGTATGCAGACATTGGCCAGTCACTACACCCATGGCCAGACGAAGTGCTTTAGCTCAGGTTGGCAGATCATCTCAGAGACGGACAACTCTGAAATCAAATCCTGCACCCAGGTCAGGTGCTCTAGCATCTATTGCACCAGCGTGGAAACAGCTGCTTCTGCAAGAGAGTGGGAAAGGCTCTGCACAAACTTCTCTATAACTAAAATCCATTCATAATGCAGGTTGCTCAGCTAATTAATTGAATTTATATAACCAATCAACTGACTGAAGTCCTATGGTGATGGGGAAGTGGCGATGGGGACTGGCAGAGAATGCTGCTGGCACTCCTTAGTAACAACTCTGCACATGCAGTTTCAGAGTGATGGTCATTCTCCATACATCAGGGCAGTTCATATCCTCCTGAGGTGACAGAGCCAGCCTTTTTAGGCACAGCACTGCTCTCCCAATCCAGGGAACGGGGAGTGAAAAAGAACCTTAAACACAGCTTGACTTTTACATACCGGTCAGGCTACCACTCCTGGCTGGTCATCAATTCAGTGGCCAAAATAAAACAAAGATTCACAGACTGATTTTTAGGTCATGGAACATCAGCATTCTTGACAATAACCAAAGACCAGAACAAAGGGCAGCCCTTATTGCCAAAACATTGAAGAAGTATAACAAACATGGCTGCTTTCAGTGAAACCGGACTTGCTGATAAGTCCCACTTTGAGGAGCTGGGAACAGCCTACACCTATTACTGGATTGGCAAGCCTAAGGACGAGTCAAGACAGTTGGGGGTTGAGTTCACCACATGGTCTGACATTGCCCTCAAGCTTGACTTGCTCCCCAAGAGTGTCAATGACACTTTTAGTGCTCTGGATAAACTTGTCCAGAGACCAGTACGCCACCATTATCAGCGCCTACACACCAACAATGATTTATACAGATGAGATCAAGAAGGCACTTTATGAAGATCTCAGCAGGATTATCACAAGGATGCCACACCAGGACAAAGTCATTGTCCTTGGAGATTTTAATGCTCATGTGGGAGCTGACTCTGAGACATGGAAGAGGGTACTATACTATCACAGCATTGGAAGGAAAAACTCAAATGGCCAGCTGTTTGTCTCCAAGTGTGCCGAGTTCAATCTCACTATTACCAACAGTCTTCCAACATGCCAGTAAATATATTTTGTAAGTACAGCACAGTCCTAAAAAATACTAAAGTGAAGAGGATAATTGTTGAAACATAATATTGGATTGATTGTGCCTCTATGTAAAAAGAATGTCTGGTAGAATACATTTCCAGTGCTTGTCCACTGAACCATTCAATCTAGCTCCAAAAATTGTGTTAAACTGTATGTTTGGATAATCATTTAAGTTACACAGCCTACAGATCTGAAATATTAAGGCACAAGTTATCTGTGGAAAGTCACCCTAACTTATGTTCTTATCAAAGAGTGGACAGTTAATATGATCAAGCAAGTCTCATTTAGTTATTTCAGAAAAAGAATAAAAAAAGGCCATTTTGGTGACAGGGTACAAACTTTAAAGCAATAGTAGGAGGAGCTTTTAGTGAAGCTGTTACAAAATACAAAGCAAGCTAGTATCCAGCACATAAAATAAAACAAACAATTTATTACAGCAGATTCCACCAGTGAGAAGACTTGTTCCAATGGCACTTCAGGATCAAGCTGCTTACGTGGCACTTCAAAAAGCAGCTGCTGACACAGTGCTTTGGAACTAGCAATAATTTAAAGAGAGTAATGCAACAGAGGCATAGTTTATGATTTCAGAATCCCTTGCCAGAATCAAAATAAGCTAGTTTTGAACTATGCTATTATGTCATCTATATATTTGGGAGAAAAAACATTTCAGATAAGGACATCATCATCCAATATATATTATATATATATATATATATTATACATCCACACACGTGTAAAAATCAGAAACATGCACAAAATAGAAGGTGAACATTCGTTACACTGATTAGTGACCCACATCATTTTCAAAAAGGTAAGAAATTATGTGAGGCAGAAGGGACTCTTAAAAGAGACTGATATAAACATGTCAGGGATTTTTCTAATATACCTAAAGATATAAATGTAGACTGCTACCATTTGAATTATTATTCAACTCTGACTGGCAAAATCATGATGAATTACAAGGGACCAACTAAAATACTTTTCATACTTTATATGAACCTTTGAATTTATGTGCTATGCATGTGGCTCTCCTCTGTAGTCCTAAGCTAGCAGGGTTATCACTGTTATAAAAATTTAGAACACTTTAATTACTCTAAAGATTTACAATTAAAGTTCAAGGTTATGAATCTGCTTTGATGTTCCAAGTTACGAGTTCTTCTAAATGGCTGCATTATTCTAAAAGGAAAATCCTACTTCCAGCATTATCAATTTATTTTCTGTCATTTCGGTTAATTTGGATTTAGTCTAGCTACAATTTAATAAATTCTTTGCATAATTAGTAATCTGCCCAGTAGAATTTCTAGAATTACACACTTACAACTCTGCCATAACCATTATACGGGATAGACCCAATCCTCCTCCCATTGAAACTTTGCCATGAAAGTCAACTGAAACAGGAGTAGGTCCTGTTAAAATATATATCCTAAAGCAACAATACAATATCAAAATTGAAAATGTTACTGAACATAGTTTAAAGGCTAAAGTAAGCATGACTAATTCATGCTCTAAGTAGCAACATGTGAACCAGTCTGATATAATAAGAACCTATAAACATAACCAGAGGAGTTTTTGAAACCTGAAGAAGTTCAATCCAGTTTATTTTGGAATGGAAGTGGATATACCGAAAGACTGCTCTTCAGGTATTTCTGGCCTGGGCCATATCAAAACCTTTGAAGATTTAAAAGTCTTAAGAGATCTTGATCTTAAGAGATTTAAAGGCCAATTTCATGATCAAACTGGCTGGCATACTGCATATTCAGATAATGCTTTTAGTTCTCATCCTATGAATTTTCTATACAGAGTGATAAGGGAAAGAAAGTTTTTTTTAATTCTTTAAACATAATTTCACTGAATAAAAATTAGGATATTAAACTTGCTAGTAAGATAATTAGCTCCTTTTTACATCTTCAGTGTATATTCTGTAATCATTACTGTGTAATTCACTTTAAAATACAAAGCCTGTCCCTGACGGCCTTACTTACCCAATTGCCACAAATGTTATTCATATGATGTACTGTCCTCATAGAAATCTTCAGCTAATTACTTCTTGTCCTACCTTCAGCAGACATGAAGAACAAGTGATCACCATCCTCTTTCTAACAGCCCTTAACATGTTAGACTGGTGTCCTCTCAAGTCTTCTTTTCTCAAGACTAAACATGCCCTCTTTTTTTAGCCTTTCGTCCAATATCTCCCTCCCTTTGCATCTGCAAAATCAAGATCAAAATCTGGTCTTCTAATTTTTTTTTAATAAAGAGTTTTTATTGTAGAGTTAATATCTATACTGGAAACAAAGGAAAGACAGTACCATTAGTATCTTACCACTGTAGCAAATACTGAGAAAATCTCACCATTTTACACCTTGAAACAAAATTGTATTATTTTAGTCACTTGGCATATGGATATAAGTCTATAGGGTTAAAACAAAATATTTTCCAATTCACTGTCAGTTTCATGGACTCCACGTTTCATGCAATTTAAATGAGGACTCGGGATTAGTTTCTTGTTTAAATTATGTAAACCATTATTCACCTATCTGAAATACACATCTCTGGTTAGGGGAGAGAGGGCATTACTGTACAAAAATTGACTCATTTTCAGTGTATTCACCTCTAAAGCAGGGATTCCCAAACTTGTTTCGCAGCTTGTTCAGGGTAAGCCCCTGGCGGACCATGAGACACTTCTTTTACCTGAGTGTCCAGCCAGGTACAGCCGTTCGCAGCTCCCAGTGGCTGTGGTTCGCCATTCCTGGCCAATGGGAGCTGAGGGAAGCGGTGGCCCCACGCTGCTTCCTGCAGCCCCCATTGGCTGGGAACAGTGAACCACGGCCATGGGGAGCTGCGATTGGCCGTATCTATGGACACTCAGGTAAAGTGTCTCACAGTCCACCACAGGCTTATCCCGAAGAAGCTGCAAACCAAGTTTGGGAACTCCTGCTCTAAAGAAAACCACAAGAACCTAGGAAATGCTTCATCATTTAGAGTTATGGCAGGGAATATCTTGTTTATCCAGTCCTTGTTTTCACATTGCTTTATGCTCCTCTTACTAATCAACGGCAAAATATTTCTGTAGCAAAAAAAGCTCCTCTGGACTAGCACAGGATAAAATTTTGCTTCAATTTTGAGAAAATAAATCAGTTCCTCACAACCCAAAGTACTTTAAACTAAAACCTTGTAAGCCCTTTAAACATATTATTTAAAAATCAAACCAATACACCTTCCTCCGTCTCATTTCCCTCTTCCCCCACCCCCAAAGAAAACCCTAAAAAGACTTCCTTTGTATGAGAGTGGGGAGGTTCGATTTTCTGTCCTTCACTTCCTTGCTGTCTTACCTCTTTCTATTTCAAACACCACAGAAAACAAGATCCAGCTACCTAAAACAATCACATTTAAATACATGTGCTCATAAATCATTTTCAGAACTTCTTTTCTTGCAGGATCATATAAGTAGTAAACCTCTAAAAATCATTTTTGTTACACAAATGTCTTGAAAAATACAGTGTCAGGAAATTACAGTCTGAAATACACATCACACTGTATCATTTCGTATCAGAAGAACTCTTTAACAGCTAGAAAAAAGATGGACATTAATTACTGTTATAGTACAATGGAATCCTTTGAGAATACACATGACATTCACATTAAAATTAAATTAATTTAACTAAAATGACCCAGAATTTTTTTTATAGAAACAGCATTTCAACCCTTTGAGAAGATCTGTGCTATTTACTGCAGGTTAGTAACTGAATTTTCATTTACAAATTTCCCCTGTAAAACTGTGTATATAAATGAAACAAGAGGCCTGATTTTAGACACTGCATGTCTCTCTTCTAGTTTTCTAAGATGAGCAGTAAAGTGGGCAAAAGGACTCACATTTTAAGGTCAGACGGAATCATCATGATCATCTAGTCCAGAGATCGGCAACCTTTGACATGAAGACCATAAGGGAAATCTGCTCTCCTACTCCTGTAACAGACCCCTAAACTCTGTTACTGAAGTCCTCAAATCATGATTTAAAGACTTCAAGTTACAGAGAATCTGCCACTTACACTAGTTTAAACTTGCAAGTGACCCATTCCTCATGCTGCAGAGGAAGGTGATAAACCCCTAGCATCTCTACCAATCTGACCT
This sequence comes from Mauremys reevesii, assembly GCF_016161935.1. Lineage (NCBI taxonomy): Eukaryota > Metazoa > Chordata > Testudines > Geoemydidae > Mauremys > Mauremys reevesii. The sequence goes on from NC_052625.1 coordinate 133,884,080, forward strand.
GGGGGCAAAATTCCTTCCTGACCCAAAATATGGCAATCAGTTAGACCCTGAGCCTGTGGGCAAGACTCACCAGTCAGACGCCTGGGAAAGAATTCTCTGTAGTGACTCAGGGTCCTCCCTATCTAGTGTCCCATCACCAGTCACAGATCAGCTACATGCCATTGTGGGCAATCTCATCATACTATCCCCTCCATAAACTTATCAAACTCAGGGCTTGGCTACACTTACAAATTTGCAGCGCTGCAGCAGGGTGTGAAAACACACCCTCTCCAGCGCTGAAAATTGCGGTGCTGCAAAGTGCCAGTGTGGTCAAAGCCCCAGCGCTGGGAGCGCGGCTCCCAGCGCTGTCCGTTATTCCCCACAGGGAGGTGGAGTACGGACAGCGCTGGGAGAGCTCTCTCCCAGCGCTGGCGCTTTGACTACACTTAGCGCTTCAAAGCGCTGCCGCGGCAGCGCTACCGCGGCAGCGCTTTGAAGTGCTAAGTGTAGCCACAGCCTCAGTCTTAAAGCCAATTAGGTTTTTTGCCCCCAGTCTCCCCTTGGAAGGCTGTTCCAGAACTTCACTCCTCTGATGGCTAGAAACCATCTAATTTCAAGCCTAAACTTGTTGGTGACCAGTTTATATCCATTTGTTCTTGTGTCCACATTAATACTCAACTTAAATAACTCCTCTCCATCTGTGGTATTTATCCCTCTGATCGATTTATAGAGAGCAATATCTTCCCTTCAGCCTTCTTTTAGTTAGTCTAAACAAGCCAAGCTCTTTAAGTCTTTCTTCCCCTTCTCCTAAAGGTTTTTCCTTCAAATTCCATTGGCCAAATTCTCAGTTGGTGCAACCTGGCATAAGTCCACTTAATTCAATGGAAGTACACCAGTTTACTTGAGCTGAGGACCTGGTTCTATGTTCTCATCATCAGTGCTCTAATTAGAAAAAAGACATTTTTATTTATTTATAAGGTCCATCTATCAAAGAACTACAATGTACTCTCTTCCCATGGAAACGCCCTTAGAAGTGGACCCAGACACTCCATTGAGTTTATCTCATGGAGTTTCTTTCATATTGTCCCAGTGGGGGCAGATCCCAACCCCATGGATCCACAGAGAAAGGAAACCCAAGACTGATGGTGGGTCAACCCTTGTGTGCTGCTTCCCTTACCCAGCTTACCCCAGATACATTGGATAGGCAGTCCTTACCTATGCTAAATCCCACTCCGAAGGGAGTACAGGTATTAAGTCATAGTTAATGCTGCTTTCAACAATATTAAAATAGCTGAAGTTATTCAGCTACCATAGGAGTGGAACATCCGGTGGAGAGTAGCTTAACTGCCCTCCACCCAAACCTCACTTAGCCTCCTCCCTGCTGGGCACCCACAGAGGTGCTTTCATAGGATCAGGAGTAGGTGGGATTTTTTTTCCACAGGTATCACTCCCTTCCATCCATCATAGAGATCAGATTCAAGAGGTAGCAAGTTCAAGGACTTCTTCTGTTGAGTCATTTTGAAGTCATGTGCTTGGAACCTGTATAGAGGAAGAGAAATTTTTCATGTTCCTGTTAGCAGATACAAGTTATCTTCAGCCATGAAGAAAAAAGGGCTAGAGACTCTCCGAGGCAGAGGGAAGTAGGAGGTTGGACAAAGGGGCCTTACGGAAAAATCTCTATGAATAGCTAAGACTGAGGGGAAATGTTTTGTTATTATTTGAATTACACTGAAGCCAAACTCCAGGAATGGGCTACATTTGGAGCACAATCAGGTTGCCTATCCTTTGTGTGGGTGGGAGTACCCTCCTTATACCCACTTTTTGTTGATATGGTGGATGTATACTTTAAAAAAATTTTAATTAACACACACACACTCAACAATCATTGCCCAAAAAGAACCTTGAAAATCCATAGAATCCTGAGTGAACAGAAAAGCCTTTAAGCATGCCCTAAAGTTTAACAAATCTTGTTAGCCCCCCCCCCCCGCCCCCATCAAGAATGCCTTTACTTCTGTACCCAAACATTTAAATCTGGGAACCATTAGCTTTGAGCACCATAGATCATTTCAGGTATCCGTTTAGAACACTAGGCTGTCATGGATGCCTCATCACCACCACATGGGTTTCCAGCCTCACCAATCATCTCTTGGGAGGATAGCCAGTCTCAAAAAGTGTTGCTGCAAGTGGGGGAAACACTCTCACGTACAGGGGACAACTAGGAGTGTAGGGACTGCCAGCCCCTCACCCATTTGACCAAGCAGAAGCCCAAGAGAACCCTCAGGAGAGATGAACGGTCAGCCAACATGGCCTCTAGATTCCCCCAATGAAAAACAAATGGAAATTACTCAATCTCTGTAAGGGTTTAGATCCATGTCAACAAAAGTTAGTGGTCAATAATACCAAAGGAATTTGACAGACCTAAAAAAGCAGCCTAGACAACCTGGAGCCAAATTCACCCTTAATGTATCTCGTTTGACTGTAGGGGGGTTGCACCAGTAATAGAGTTGGCACTCGTCTTGTCTTTTTCCTTTCCAGGAGAAATCATCAACCAATGAAACTTGTGTTGTGTGTGTATCATATCCAGCTCTCTGTACTCCATCCAAGTCTAAAACTATCATTTACTTTTATACATGTACATAGCACTACATCTTGAGTGAGATGTGTCTAACATAAAAGAGCTCCTTCAATGAAAAGCCTACATTAACTCAACTTCTCCAGGTTGTAGGTATCAAGTGTACACTTTCCATTCTTACCCAAATACAAAGACATGCTGTATACATGCTTGTTTTCTTAAGTGCATCTTCCAAGAGGGTTTTACACAAAACCTTTTCACATGGATGAGAAAAGATACATATACATGCTCCTTCCAAGGCTGAGATTGAGATGAATTTATGTTTTACACTAAAGCTGTATTGAACTGCCAGCAACACAACAGTAATTCTTTCTAAACCTCATTCCACTTCAGACTCAGATTCAACACAAAGGGATTGCAGTTTGTACAGTGGTAGCAGGTGAGATATCCACAGAAACATAAGTTTGTCACAATATACAGTAAAGGGGCATGCTGCTTTAAGATGCTTTGTCACTTAGAATTTTCCAGGCTGTGGCATGAGAGATGCTAAGGCAACCAAATGGATGATTCAGGCTTAGTTGATCTTGCAGAAAGTGTAGTTCTCAGATGAAAGTAAACAGTGAAGTAAATACAGTACAATTATTAAGCTACTGTACATAGCCCTTTATGAAGATTCTAGTGCTCTATTGGATGCATCACATGTGGTGTTGACTTATACTAATTCTCCAGACTGGTGCTGGGCTCTCTAACAGCTGATTCAATCTTTACTGTAGGATGTCAGCTACCCCATCTGCTATATTTCTTCAGTTTCACTTACCCTCCTTTGGAATATATACAAATTAGTTTTTATATCCACAAAAGGGCATATTCTGAGATTGACATTAATACTGTCCCAGGCATGTTGCTTCTGTTTCCAGGTACAATATTTGTGTCAAATGTTTGTCGGTCTTTGTTATAATCTTGTTTTGCATTAGTGCTAGACAAGATCATACATTAGCTTTTTGCTCCCAACAATCACAAAGTGATTTAAAAATACTAAATGATTCCAAATCAAAACTCTAAGATAGAGCAAAGTTTGCATGTTTCTTAAACCAGAAGAACCACATTAGAAAAGCTTTGTTAGCAAACAAACAGGTTTTTGAAAGCCAGGAAATCTGGAGTTAAGATTCCATAAAGCTCTGATTCTATGAGTGGCAAAATATTTGAGATCTAGAACTGAGGCTGGGGAGAGGAGCTCTCTCAACTCCTTTCTAGGTGGAGTGTTCCCCAAAGTCATCTCTCAGGTTCTGTCTTCCTAATCCTTTTGTACTGAGAGTTTGAAAGGAGTAGAGCAAGATGAAATGTCTCAGACCCTTTCTGCACTGGGGTTTGATGACCAATACAGCTACTTGGGTGGAATCTGTTTTAAAATGCACTAGTGCAGCATGCCTACACTGGGGTGAACTCTGGGCCTCTGGAAATCAGTGATTTCATTGACTTCACTGGAACTATGATTTCACCCTAGGGCTTTGCACTAATGCAGCCAAATTGGTGCATCAGAGGCTACAATGCTAGTATAAACAAGGCTTTAGTTACTGCTGTGATTCTAACAATTTTCCCTGGTGTATCTAAAGGAAAGTACACAGAAGGTGAAGGTTTCTCCACCTGTCTCCTTGGTGCATGGCTGGATAGGGGAGGAGCATTAGTCATGGACTAGAGTGAAGTTTCTGGTCTAACAGTTGAAGACAAAGGGTTGTAAACACAAATTAACTGCCAGTTAACAAGAATGTAACTAACACAATTGTAAATGCTAGTGTAGTGGGTCCATAAATGTGTGTGCTATGACACAAATATTTGTTCCTGGCCATGGTGAAGAACCACAACTATGGCATGTCTGAAGCCTTATGGTGAACCATAACCAAGAACAAATATTTGTGTTTCGGAACAAATATTTGCAAAGCATCTATATTAACACTTATAATTATGTTAATTGATTCAAGTTAATTTTTTTAAAATCTTGTCCCCCACAAAAGAAGGCCCATAGACACCAGTCAAGTGATACCAATCAACTCTGGGTCTTTGGTCTGAGATCTAAAGTGCAACTGACCTGGGCTAAGTGACTGGTCCTTTGGGACTGGAAGTAACTTGAAAACTGATGTGATTGTTGGTGTAAGGGACCGTCTATCACAAAGGCAAGCTTCTCTGGATGGCAAAATATCACAGACAGCCCCATTGGGCACTCTAACTCCATTTTAAGACTGGTATAGTGCTTAAGGAGTTCACACACGATACTTGGTTGGTGAAATCTAAGTATAGAACACACAACCAATTTGTGGGTTGTGCCCTGGTTTGTGGTAGTCTGCCCTAAGGTTAGTACACATGTTCGTGAGACACTCTAGAGAGCCTGACACTAATTTTCTTTCAGTAAGCGTGCTATGGACAGATATGATGGGTCTGTCTGGGTTCCCTCATTTGTGTATTTTGGGAAGCATGTAGAAGGTCCCAATGGTGGGTTTGTGAGGCATGAAGTTGTTGAGTTTCCCTTGGGGTTGATTGGAGAAGGATTTGATGATATCCTTAAATTCCTGGGTGAATTGTGGGGTCTTCTTTGAGCTCTTTATAGTAGGTGGTGTTGGAGAGTTGTTGGTTGGCCTCACTAATTTTGTCATTGCAGTTGAGGAATACAATGGCTCCCCCTTTGGCTGCTGGTTTGATCACTAATTGGTGGTTGGATTTCAGGGACTGTACAGCTGTCTTCTCAACAGTGGAGAGATTGTGGTGGATGTGATGTTTGTTAAGGGTTTCACAGTCAGTTTTTATCCGGAATCAATCATTGTAATGATAAAGAGTGTGATTTTGTCCACTATGGGGTGTTCAGCCAGACAACTATGTATGAGAAACCCACAAATCACCACACATACCTTCACAGATCCAGCAATCACCCCATGTACACCAAGAAATCGGTTATCTGCAGCCAGGCACTCAGATACCACAGAATATGCTCCAAGGAGAAACTCTGGGATATACACCTCACACTTAAAACTGTGTTCACCAAACAAGGACACTCCACTGGAGAAGTAAATCACCTCATGGAATTGGCCATCCAAATACGCCAAGATAACATGCTTTAGTACAGAAATAAATCCCCCTCCAACCTCACACCTCTAGTTGTCACCTACCACCACACACTGGAACCCACATAGGCATATCAAGCAAATAATTACAACCCATACTCAATGGGGACCACATCCAGAAATAAATATTGCCTGAACCCCCTCTTGTGGCCTTAAAACAACCCCCCAACCTCATCATCATAAGGAAGATGCCCACAGACTAGGACACACCAACTCAAAGCAGCACAAGACCCTGCCTGAACAATAGATGCAAAACCTGCAGATCTATCTCCACTGCTACTGTGATCAACACCTCCCACAACACACCTTTCAAGATCCACAGGTTGTACACATGCCTATCGCAATATGTAGTACACCGCATGCAGTGCACTAAATACCCCAACAACTAGATGGGTGAAACCAGACAGTTACTATGATCTCGAATGAACTCAAGCAGGAAACTGATAAGACAAAAACACCATGTGAGTGAACACTTTTCACTAAACAATTACTCCATATCTGACCTCTCAGTCCTTATCCTCAAAGGAAACCTGCACAACACCTTCAAAAGATGAGCCTGGGAGCTTAAATTCATAACTTTGCTAGATACTAAAAATCATGGACTGAATAGAGACACTGGATTTATTATTTATCGTAATCTATAACTCCCACATCCCCCAGCTTTCCCTCAACACCTCTCCAGTCATGGGGAGGATGAACGGGACATTTTACCTTGTATGGTCCCTTGATACATATATTAACTACTTGTGCTAAACACTGTTCTACCCTGTGTTTAGTTGTAACACTCTGAAGGTATGTCTACACAGCAAAGGAAAACCCATGGCTTGCCATGCCAGCTGATTCAGGCTTGCAGGGCTCAGGCTACAGGTCTGTTTTATAATGTGTAGATTTGTGTAGATTTCTGGGCCCTAACTCTGGAAGCCTCCCCAGCAGGGTCAAACCCCAGGCTTGGCCTGGAAGTCTACACAACAAAGAAACAGCTCTGCAGCCCAAGCCCCGCAAGCATAAGGATGTCTCTATACATACCAGCACTGCAATGGCTCTGCTGTACTGATACAGCTGCACTGTTACAGCATATCTTGTGAAGATGCTCTATGCCGATGGGAGAGCACTCTCCTTTCGGGTGAAGGATAAAAAAACCCAACAACCTCCGCAAGCAGCATAAGCTATATTGGTGAGGAAAGCTCTCCCGCTGACATAGCACTGTGTATATGAATGCTTATGTGGATGTAACTTACATCACTCGGGGGGTGTCACCATGCCTCCTGGGTCACAGCTGAGGATGCCAGATTCAAGAAGAACTGCTGAGCAATAGGGCAGACACACCCCAAACTGGTGATTATTCTACCATCAGATATACCAAACCAGTAGCAGAAGTAAATTTCTGTCTCACCACACTGGTTAACAAGTCAAAACTGCAGTCTGAGGCATTCCAGCCCTTGCTTTACCACCCAGACACTAGACTTTATGATGAGTGATTATTTAAAACCAATTTCCTAAAACAAAAGGATCCGTCTAATCCCAAGAGATCAGCCACATAGCCAGGTCAATATATAACTCAGCTCTTACCCAATAATCACACTGTTGCCCATCCTTTAGTATCCAGTATCTAAAGGTTTATTTATAAGAGAAAATAAAAAAAGAGTTACAAAGGTCAAAGAAATCAAATACATACAATCATTGCAAAGTTTTTGGATCAGGTTTGTAGCAGTGATGTTGCAGACTGCTAGCTTGTAAAGTCTCTGGTAACTTCCAAAAGACTGGAAGGTCCTCAGTCCATTGATTGAAATGCTACTTTTAGTCTAAGTCCATAGTCCAGAAATCAGAGCAGGAAAGAGGCCAAATGGAGATGTTTCCACGGTCCTTTATACCTTTTCCCATGTGGAGGGAACGCTCTCAGTCTTAGTTTGTGGAAAATTACAGGCACAAGATGGAGTCCATGGTCACATGAGCAAGTCACATTCCCTTGCATGCTTGGATAGCTCATAGGAGCAGCCATTACCCATATTTTGACTAAAGCATCCACAGGAAGACTAACTGGGCAGGGACAAGCTTCTTCTATGACCCATCATGCTCTTTAATAGGCCATCAACTTGAATGGTCCATTCACAATGTGCTGGCTGGATTAGATGTAAACTACATTCTGGATGTCAAGTATCATAGTGGTAGCCGTGTTAGTCTGGATCTGTAAAAAGCAACAAAGAGTCCTGTGGCACCTTATAGACTAACAGATGTTACCCCAGAAGCAAACATTTGAAATATTGGCACACATTCAATATTCATAACTTTAGACACAAAGATAATACATACATGCAAACAAACAGGATAATCACATTTGATAGATTGTAATTTTTCCATTGATACCTTACATGACATACTTTGTAAAAGATTTGCTGCAACTGTTTAACAGTGGCAATATTAATTATATAAATGACCATATTTCAATCATACATCACAGGGGCTAGAATATTCACACTCCTGAGTGAAATAAGTTTTGCAGACATAGGCTGTAGTGTAGACATAGCCTAAGTCAGCTTGCACAAGTCAGTCTCAGTTGTAAACATACCGTGAGTGCCTGTCTCTGAAGAGCTCTGTATGTTCAAAAGCTTACCTATCTCACCAAGAGAAGTTGGTCCAACAAACAATATTACCTCACACAGCTTATCATTTTCTTGGTAGTTACTTCAGACTATCGCAGGCACTGTTTATAAAGTCAAGATTTTCTAACACTTCTAATGTTGAGCTTTTGATGGCCAGTATTCCTGCAGTACTAATCACTTTCCTGCTGGTTCTCTTTTCTTTACAAATAAGATTATACTCTGGCTAGTATATTAGCCTAGGAAATAAGAGCCCTAATCACACATTTTTTTAATTATTAAATAAAAAACACTTTAAATTCCCACTGGCATCAAATGGAAGTTGGGATGAGCAAAATACATAGGCTAGAGTCTGAAGAGAGATGGTCACAATGGCTTTCTTGGCTTGCTTTTGTTGCTTTAAATTGGTGCTTTAAATGCTTTTGATAAATATTTGAGAAAAATACTCTTTTATGAGTAAAATTAACAATGGTCCAAAATTCACAAGCATTTCCTTGGGATGGTGCGCATTCTTGTATTATATTCCCCAGGAAGGGTCTTGAGGAACAAGGGGGAAGCAGAACAAGCTAGTAGACATATCTGAAATCTTGGGTCCACTACAAAATGTATCCAATGCTTGGAAAGAATGTCAGCCATAGGTGCAGCCGAACTAATGTAAAACATTATTGAACTGCAAGTGTAAAGCAGGACTAACTATGTTCTACACTGTGAAATGCTTATGCATGCTTTCTGAAATTGTGCTTAACATATTTGCTGTCCTTGTCCACACTTACAGTTAAATCATTTCAGCACCTGTTCAGCTGCACGTGTGGTTGACAGTGGTTGCCAGCATTGGGTAACTTTTCTAGTGTAAACAAGAGAAGAGAGGGCAACTACAAAAATAGAAACTTAAAGCATGGAAAAATACCAGCTCATTGCATTGGAGTGAACATTGTTTTTTGAAGAGAAACAGAGCTCTATTGTGTTGTAAATATGATTAAACGCTGCCAGATCAAGCAAATCACTTGTTAATGGGGCTATTGTCTGTTTTGTAAAGTAATGTGGGTAGTTACCACATGCATCATCAACGCCATTTACTAACCATTCAACAGCATTAACTGTCATTGTGGTTTTAGAAGCAATAGTTAAAGATATTATATAAATATATATATATAAAAGGCAGGAATTTCAAGCTCTGATCAGTTCACTTTTGATGTTTATTGTGTACACAGTTGCAACCACTGTATTGTTGCTTTGGAACTCAATTGAAATAATGACCTGAAAGATGAACAGGACTATAATGATACTACGACAGAAATTGAAGATCTTTAAAAGCTTGAATAATTATGCCATAAAGCTATATTATGTAGCTGCTACTTGAAACATCTGTACAATTGTGAAGGCCAAGGCCAAAATTCTACTTCAGTATCAGTGAGGATGCTGTTATGAGTGTGTATGTTGGGGGGGGGAGGGAGGGAGGAAGAGAACAGGTTGAATAGAAGAGTGAGGGGAAAAAAGAAGCCCTTTTGCTTGTATTTCATTGTGAGACAGAAAAAGGAGAATGTTCAGTATTAGTGAACAAGCCAAAATATTTGCTAAGTTGTGCCTTGAAATTTACCTTTGTAAAAATTAAGCTTGAATTGTGAGTAGCAGAACTTGCTGGCCATTCTGAACAGGAATTCCTAGCAAGGACCTTTATTTTGGCTTCCTGAAGGGAGAGACCCCCATAGTTTCAATCTGTGGGCTCAGATAATTTGGCAGGTTTCTACATATAGCTGCTTCATGGACCTCTAATCGATACAGTAAGATCTAATATACATTCCTAACTCTAAAGAGAATTTATTGTGATTTACTAACCAAATACCATCCTACACTATGCACATAATTCTGTATTATTTGTACTGATCAAAACTATAAGTGTAATCAGGAGCATTTCCAGTAGGCAACCATAAGTATTTAATAAGGTTTTACCTGTAAGAAAGAATCATAATAGCTCCTCGTGGTAAAAAGTAGTAAATAGTGGCACATCTCATGTAGAGATGGTCAACAAGGAGAAAAGCATTTTGACAAAAATATCAAACAAATTTGAAATAGGTTTAATTCAATAGCTTTTTGAGAAGGCATGCTATTTTTCCTCCCCATTTATCTTACTTTTCACAATTTTGTTGTTGTTGTCATTTTGTCACTGAAAAAAGAAAGAGAAAAAAAATTAAACAGGGTAAAAGGAAAAACTGAAAATTCTGAGTTTCATCAAAAGTACTATTTTCAAAAAGAGGCCATTTCTGACCAAAATAATGTCATTAACATTTTTCTACATTCATTGTTGGAAACATTGGTACCATGACCCCCATGTACTCTCTGGCAAGCTAGACATAAATTTGCAGCAAGGTCCCAGGATTCTGCATAGCTCTAGCAAAAGTTCTGACTCCGATGAAAATAAATTTTCAAAACTGAGGTTTATTTTAATTACACATTAAAACAGAAACTACGTTCAATAAAATAGCTCCTGTGTTATTTCAATTTGTCAGCTGTGGCACATTCTCAGTTTTCAATATGCCACAAATTTTTGTACTGACAATATCTAAATTGATATCAAGTTTCAGAGTTAGCACAGAACTGAGCTGAAGGGGCAAGTTCTTACCTCTTAGAGCGATTGAGGCTGTCTGCAGACTTGTGCAAATATCATTGTGTCAGTTGTCAATGTTCTCAAGGTTATCTTTGCAAACATAAGGACTAGAAACATTTTTTTTAAATAAAGGGTTAAATTATGGAGCATGATTTTACAGAAAGAGGTGAATTCTATTGTTGCAGAATCCTTATTATAGCTTAATAGAGTGTTACTATAGTGTTTAGGAACATGACTAACCAATAGTGTGTGTTATATGAAGGAAGGGTAATCAACAGGACTTCTGTTATTTATTAATGACTAAAAGAAGGAAGTGGACAGGAAGATGTCAAAATTCGCAGGTGACAAACTTATTTTAGTGAACATATGAAGAAAGTTTGAGAAAAATCCTGATGACTTTCAACACCATGAGGATTGAGCAGCAAGAGGAAAAATTACACTTAACTTTGTTAATGGATAAGCATTTATCTCCATTTTTGCTCATCTCTACAGCCCATCCATATAATGTGGGATTTGGTTTTGCAAAGTTGCATTGACCCATAGTGTCAATGTAGACTGGGGTTTCAGATAATTAGTTCTGGGTTTATCCCCTTGTAGTTAAAAAAATTGTTAGGTGAGATTTTGGATTTCAAAACCAAGCATAATGTTGGCCCCAATCAAGATTATAGTTTCCAGATACTACTACAATGCAAATTAATAATATTAATTTTATTAATCTCCAAAATACAGTTCTCATGAGTCTGGAAACAGACAACCTTAAATACTGGGATATTATCTATGATCTAACCAGATCATTTATAAACTATTTTAACATATTTGATAATGCCCATTTATTTCATTTGAAAATCTCAGTAGGCACCCATCTGCATTTTTAGGCACCTGAATACCTTTAAAAGTCTGATCCTGTGTCATTGATTTAGGAACCAAAATGATGTTGACTTTCACTTAAGTCCAGGTTTTCCAAGGTATTTAGCTGCCTAAATATGCAGGTAGGGACCTAGTAGGATTTTCAAGTATGGTTAAGCAGGTTAGGTGCCTGCACAAAGCTCCTATCTCCATCTTTATGTTCCTAAATCTCTTTCAAAAGCACCTAAAGGCCAGATTTTCAAAGTATCAACTCGGATAGCTCAGTTAATACCTCAGGGTAGTGTACAAAAGCACTCTAAAAACCAACACAATATTAGGCAGTAGAAGCAATAGAAAATTCTAAAAACATTAGGCTAGTGTTATCCTTACTTTACTGCCACATTGTCCCTGAAGTGTGTAAATAGGAAACCAGAGCTCCCACAATCAGGTCGACTCAATTATCAATGGCACAGCCTTATGTGGAATATTATATACATTTCATTACCTTATGGACAACTTTTTGATAATTATCCACTTCAGGTTTCCTTGCACCTACCTCTGAAGCATCTGGCATTGGACACTGTCAGAGATGGAATATTAGACTAGATAAATTGCTGGTGTGATCCCAAATGATAATTTCTCTGTTCTTCAATATTATAAATTTTGTATAATATAAATATTCTTCTTACTCCTGTACTAGGAACTTGCTTCACTTCTCTTCCTAACCTTCTATTTCTCTTATTATTACAAATATAGTTAATGTATACAGAGTTTTTTTTAAACTAATAAATATTTAGCAAGAACTACACGTTGGAGAGACCTATACTGATCAAATATACTCTAACAGCCCCAGAGAAGCCATTGCTGTTTATCAAGTCACTATATGAACTTAAAGTTTCTAAGTAGGTCATGACACAAGAGACTGAGTTGGCTAAAGAGAGCTGTTATGATTTAATCAGATCTGGACTCCTCTGGAGTTATAACCTATGACAGGAATCTGAGGTTTTTTTTCTAAATCCCTGCTTGTGTGTTTCTCTAACACATATGCAACACATTTAAAAAACAAAACAAAACTGAAATTGCAGTTGTTACCCAATAATCCATGAAGGTAATCGTATATTCACTTGGTAATTTGGAGGAATCAGTAAATACATGCATCCGACAAAGTGGGTATTCACCCACGAAAGCTCATGCTCCAATACATCTGTTAGTCTATAAGGTGTCACAGGACTCTTTGCTGCTATAACAAGTAAATATAACAAGGCAGAATTTCCAAAAAATAAAGTATTCTTTTTTTAATATTATTCTAGCTCAAATATTGTTGTATGTAATGTTGTTGAAGCAGTGATGGTCTCAGTATTAGGGTGACAAGGTGGGTGAGGTAATATCTTTTATGGGACCAACTTCTGTTGGTTGAGAGAGACAAGTTTTTGAAAAAAGCTCACCAACAGAAGTTGGTCCCATAAAAGATATTAGTTCACCCACCTTGTCTCTCTAGCTCAAATAGATAGTCATGTACATATAAATAATGCTGGTAGTCTGATGGAAACTTGTAGAAAGTGAGGAAATTTGGAGTTAAGACAGCAAGAGTCAAGGGTGACTGTCCTTAATGCACCTCATTGTCCCCAGATACTGAATCATGCACTCATCTCAGGCAATAAGACAAGAAAGCCTGATCTTGTATTTCTTACTTAGGCAAAACTCCCATTGACCGTAGGATTGTGGAATTAAGCCCAGAGAATTGGCCTGCATTTTTATCCTTACCTATGTTTCTTTGCTTTGTGATTTGCATTAGGTCAGTTCCTTTTTATTTCCTGACTGCAATTTTCTCAGATTTCTGTACAGCTACTATTTTCTCACAATCACCATGCCTAGAAGATACTGTACGCAGCTGGGATTAGATGAAGGTATTCTTTAAAACTCTTAATCATAGTTTGCTTCCTTAAAGTGATGTAAGGAAAATCTAATGAACAAATCTGTATGCTGGACTGTATGACAGGTAGAGATAAAGCAAAGCTTTTGGTTATCAAAAAGTGAAGTAAAAAGCCCTAGTGCTTAAGAGAAATGAGCTGAAATTTGCTATCTGTAGGCGCTACAGCAAATGCTAAGGTATGGATGACAGGTTCCATTTTCACTTTCTGCTTGCAAAAGATTGATGACAAGTGCTATATGAAGGAAAGAAAAATTGCACCAATCCTAGATATGTGCACAGTGTATCTGGATGGCTCCCTGAAAAAAGGTTCAACTTATTCTCCTGATACCTAACAATGCATTATGACTCTACCAGGTGATCAAAGAACACAACTCTAATCAGCATTACAAAGGGTAAGAGATAATGAGGACCCAGTTTCCATGGTAGTGTTTCTGACATGACGGTCTAAAACACTACCATGGATTTCAACCATATATGTTTAGATGTAGGGTGAAAAACTGAAATCACTTCTATTATACAGAATTTCCATATTAGAAGGAGACCATATTTTCCATATAGTTTTACAAGTGTAATTGTACTATAATCCATGCAAGTATTCATTGCTTTATGAATTCTATATATCTAAAAAACCTAATAAGGCACAGATCCCAGCTCCACGTGAACCCCTGGTGTGGCAGTATGAAGGACTCTGAAAGAGGATGGGTCACAGGACCCACCACTCCCTAGAGGAGGGACCCTAGGAATGCAGAACAGCTGATCAGAAGTGTTAGAAAGAGGATTCATACTCCTTAGACACAAATACATGCCCTCCCCTGCCGTGGATCTCTAGCGTCCAGCCAAGCTACTTGGGCTTGACACTAGGGAGAGAATTTCTTTACATTTTCAATATAGTTTTCCTAGCCCCATACAATTGCTACTTACTTTAGCTTCAGGAAAATATTCTAATTCCACAATCTTTTCCAACTCCCTTTTGGACTGACTTGACTTTCATATCCAAAGGGTCACTTATGAGATCCTGACACTGTAAACAGGGATAAGGAAAGAGCAAAGTGTTAAACCTACTTTACAGTTGGCTGCCCCTCTCTGTAATGGGGTGAACTAAACCTCAAGATCTGAAAGCCCTCAATTTTGGATACAGATTTTATATTATATATATATATATATATAAATATACACACACACACACACACACACAGATTTGCATATATAATTGCAGATTTTAATTATTAAACTTATGGGTGCAACCTTCTGTTCCAGAGAACTATTAGTTTACCTGCCTTGCACTCTTGATACTAGGAAGTATTTGCAAATGGCTGAGGCTCAATTTTTGGTTCTTATTAATAATTTTAACCCCAAGAAGCCATTTTCTATAGCAGGGATCGGCAACCTTTGGTACGCGGCCCACCAGGGTAAGTACCCTGGTGGGCTGGGCCAGTTTGTTTACCTGCCATATCCGCAGGTTCGGCTGATCGTTGCTCCCACTGGCCGCGGTTCGCCGCTCCAGGCCAATGGGGGCTGTGGGAAGTGGGGCAGGCTGAGGGATGTGCTGTCTATTTTATACATTCACCAAATCCCATGTTCCTCTAAGCCCCCTGAGTCTGGGCAGTGACTAGTCACTCTTCATAACTTTTGGTCTCTCCCAATGGGTATTAATGAACATCACATGATTCTATGTCTTAGGCTTAGTAACAACTAGTATGCCATGGTCATCAGTGCATACGCTCCCACACTTGACAATGAAGAAGACAACAAGGAGCACTTTTACTGTGCTCTTGATGCAATCCTAACTGCCACAGCCAAGGAAGACAAGCTTAACCTCATGGGTGACTTCAGTGCAAGAGTTGGAACTCTGGAGGGACACCATTGGGAAAGAAGGGGCGGGGAAAGTCAACTCTAATGGCATTCTCCTCCTCAGCAAATGCGTGGAGCATGATTTGCTTATCACAAATACCATCTTTAGACAGAAGGACAAACATAAGACGACTTTGAAACATCCACATTCCACACACTGGTATCTTCTTTGATTATGTTCCTGCCTCATTCCACTCATATAGCACATGTTATAACAGGCATACCAGAACTACTCCTGGGGTTGGAAATTGGTGGGGGGCACAATTTATACTTGCACCTCTTGATGGGCATGCAAGGCCCTGATGTAGGGACAATATTGCTCTGAAAATCTAACCTTTGAATCCTATGACAACGTTATGGCAAATATTCAAGAAAAATGTTCAACCCATGTTTTGATGAGGCTTTAGGGATTGGATACTCTCTTTAAATGCCATGGCCAGATGATACTTTGGGTAAAATGGTCAGGAAAGGGCAGTGATAGTTTGGAGAATGTGTCTGTGTCGAATTCTGAATTCCATTTTGCCATTTATAATTGGAACCTTCATTGTGGATAGAGCATCCATTTTTATAGTAGCAGCTTGACACCTTGTGCACAGACTATGTCTGAGAAGCTGTGACAAAGCAATTAAGGGCCATCAACATTGTTCCAGTATGGAAGAGTGATTCAATGTTCCACCAGGAGAACTTTAGATTTTAAATGTCTTTCTGTACAGAAGGCTGGCTGGGGAAAGGGGCTGCAGTTCCTCAGCAACAGCACATAGGCAGAAATGGGACAGAGATGGGCTTAAAAGGTGGCTGCTTCTCAAGCAGGAGGCTATTCCAACTCCATTTGCAGAAGACCAGGTCAAGAAGGCAGGAAGAGCTGCCTGGTCTGAGGATTTGAACCAAACTCAGGACTCACAGCACAGGGATGGTGAAGACACACTGAAGGAGATTGTGCTCAGTACAGGAATTTTTTTGTTTTCCATAGATCTGTAACTCTCCTGCTTGTTTAAGAGTAAAAGTGTTTGTGGTTAAGACATTTCTTTGCTAGGTCTGTGTTTTCCTTGTTTACTGCCACATTGCTAGCCATCTAGTTACTGCTTTCAGGGACAATCTTGTTCTTGATGGCAAAACCAATCCCATGAATACACCTCTCGTCAGATGACTTTCCTTTCCAGAAGAAGGTATAGCAACCTCCATCTTCTTTCAGTTGGCCTTCATCTGCCTGATGGATCTCATTTAGGGCAGCAACATCAATGTCATATCTTGCAAGTTCTCTAGCTATTACTGCACATCTTCTTTCAGGACAGTCACTGCTCAGGGAATCCATAAGATTGTGAACATTCCAAGTGGCAGACTTCATTACTTTGCTTCATATGTTCTGACCGTAGGTTAAAGTGATCCTGATGGACATGTTGAAGACGTCCTTCTGGAATCCCAGTGTGGTTTCAGACCATCTTGAGGCACCACCAACATGATTTTTGTTGCACAACACATCCAAGAGAAGTATAGAGAAGAACACCAGCCATTGTTTATGGCATGTATTGACCTAACTAAGTATTATGAAATGTTCTGTCTAGGTTTGGTTGTCCATTGAAGTTCATTCACATTCTCAGACTACTTCATGGCCATCAGGAAGTTTAGACTTGAAATTAGAAAAAGATTTCTAACCATCAGAGGAGTGAAGTTCTGGAATAGCCTTCCAAGGGGAGCAGTGGAGGCAAAAGACATATCTGGCTTCAAGACTAAGCTTGATAAGTTTATGGAGGGGATGGTATGATGGGATAGCCTAATTTTGGCAATTAATTGATCTTTGACTATTAGCGGTAAATATGCCCAATGGCCTGTGATGGGACACTAGATAGAATTCTCTGTAGTAACTCAGATCCCTTTCTTGGGTGTCTGGCTGGTGAGTCTTTCCCACATGCTCAGGTTTTAGCTGATCACCATATTTGGGGTCGGGAAGGAATTTTCCTCCAGGGCAGATTGGCAAAGGCCCTGGGGGGTTTTCGCCTTCCTCTGCAGCGTGGGGCACGGGTCACTTGCTGGAGGATTTTCTGCACCTTGAAGTCTTTAAAACACAAGTTGAGGACTTCAATAGCTCAGACATAGGTCAGGGGTTTGTTACAGGAGTGGCTGGGTGAGATTCTGTGGCCTGCATTGTGCAGGAGGTCAGACTAGAAGATCCTTCTGACCTTAAAGTCTATGAGACCACAACTGTCCTCTGTAATGGGTTGGAGATGGACCCGTTCACCATCAGTATTGGTATTAAGCAGGGCTGTGTTACTTCCACAACCCTTTTTGCCATCTATCTTGCTGTGATCTTGTTTATTATCCGTGACAGCCTCTCTTTTGGAATTGAGATTGAGTATCACACGGGTGGCAAGTTCTTCAGCTTGCAGTGTCTTCATTCTAAAAATAAGGTCACCAGGACTGTTATTACCAACCTTGAGTATACTGATGACTGTGCCACCCTCATGCACACCAAGGCTGATTTAAAATCCACCCTATATCTTTTCTCAGATGCCTATCATAGCCTAGAATTTTCCCTCAACATTGGGAAAACTAAGGTGCTCCACCAGCCTGCCTCAGCACCAGTTGCCCCCCCACACACACACACTCAAATTGTCATCAGAGCTGAACTCCTGGAAAACATTGAGCATTTCCTTTACCTTGGTAGCCACCTCTCCCAGACAGCCAATCTTGATGGGGAGATCAAACATAGGATCCATTGTGCCAGTGCATCCTTCAGAAAGTTGCTTCATCATGTCTTTATTGGCAGAGATCTGCAGACGGAAACTAAGATCCTGGTCTACAATGCAGTAGTTATCCCCACTCTTTCTTTATGGGTATGAGACATGGGTGACATACCAAAGCTTATTTTAAGCATCTGGAGTGGTACCACCAGCACTGCCTTAGGAAGATTCTCCGTATCAGATGGGAAGATCATTTCACCAATGCCAGCGTTTTCTCTGTAGTTAATATCACCAATGTTCAGGTGAAGATTATGAAACAGCAACTTTGCTGGGCTGGCCATTGTGTGCAGATGACTGATACTCGTCTTCTGAAGTAAGTTCTCTTTTCTCAGCTTAATCATGGTAAGAGGATTTGCAGGGGACAGAGGAAATGCTACAAGGACACCCTGAAAGTGTATCTTAAGAAGGGAGGCATTGACCCCACAAATTGGGAAGAGCTGGCTGGCAGTAGACTGCAATGGCGTGGCATCAAGGATCAAGCCTCAGCCTGTTTTGAAGAGAATCACCCTGCTCAAGAATCTGAGAAATGGCAGAGGAGGAAGGAAAGAGCATCCTGGCCAGCAGTTGTGCTCTCTCCAAGCAACCACCTGTCATATTTGTGGCAAAACCTGTAGAGCATGGCTTGGAGTCCTCCACCATCTTGAGCCTCATCAGTGGCTTCACCTTCCCTCCGCCCCTCCAGCAGACATCATCCTCAGGGATAGCTGAAAACTAGATCAGACCAATGGTCCATCTATCCCGGTATCCTGTCTTCCAACCATGACCAGTGTCAGGTGCTTCAGAGGGAATGAACAGAAAGACAATTATTGAGTGATCCATCCATCCTCTGTTATCCAGTCTCAGCTTCTGGCAGTCAGGGGTTAAAGATATCCAGAGCATGGGGTTGCATCCCTGACCATCTTGGCTAATAGCAGTTGACAGACCTATCCTTCATGAACTTATCTAATTCTTTTTTGAACCCCCTTATAGTTTTGGCCTTCACAACATCCCCTGGCAATGAGTTCCATAGGTTCACTGTGCATTTTGTGAAGAACTACTTCCTGTTACTTTGTTTTATACCAGCTACCTATTAATTTGACTGGGTGATCCCTAGTTCTTGTGTTATGTGAAGGAGTAAATAACACTTCCTTATTTACTTTCTCCACACCAGTCATGATTTTATAGACCTGTCATATTCCCTTCCTCAGTCATCTCTTTTCAAAGTCCAAGTCTTTTTAATCCCTCCTCATATGGAAGCTGTTCCATACCCTTGATTATTTTTGTTGTTGCTGTTCTCAAAGTTAATTGTCATGGGCCAATTTGTGGTTGACTTGAACAGGGATAGAATGAGTCAAGAAACCTCTTCCCACATCATGCCCCAGGTAGGACCAGTTACAACTGGAATCACTTCCCTCAGGGGAGAATAAAGCTCCTTCCGTCTACACCCAGGTTGCAGATTGCCATGTGCACTCCCAATCCTCAGCAGCCAGCAAAGCAGGGAAGTTATTTTGGGAGGACTGGGAGAATCATTCTATATGATGCAGCCTGCATGGTTCCACTCTGCCCTGGGCTGTTTGGGAAAGGATTTGTGCCTTCTAGGGCATTCTGTATACAGCTCAGCTATCTGGACATGCTTTGCCTGGAAAAGCTTGTGAGATTCCTGATCTGTCGTATAAACAACATAGACTTGATATGTGATTATCCTCTGCGTGGGTGGTGGGGGGTTGACTAATATCCAGGGATAGGAAGACAAAGATCACAACTTTTGAGGTACCATAACCACCCCACAAATAAGGCAAAGCACCCACAATGGATCTCTCTCTCTCTCGCTCACACACACACACACACACACACACACACACACACACACACACACAATTACTTTTTATGTGTTTTGTTGCATCCTCATGTATACAGAAGATAAAATGATTCCAAACACAAAACTGTGCCTGCATTAGAAATATGCCATACATACATAGATTGCAAGGCTAAAAAGGACCATTGGGATCATTTAGTCTGACTTCCTGTCTAACACAAGCCACAGAACTTCCCCCCAAAAATTCATTTTAACTACAACATTTTCTTTTTTAAATTCCAACCTCAATTTAAAAATAGACAGTGATGGAGAATCCATCACAAACTTTGGTAAATTGTTGTAACAGTTAATTACCCTCACTGCTAAACATTTACATTCTATTTCCAGTCTGAATTTATCTAATTTCAGCTTCCAGCCATTGCACTGTTATACCTTTCTCTGCTAGACTGAATAGCCCATTATTACACATTTAGTCTATATTTGGGGAACAATCAAGTCACTTTCCCTTTGTAATGCTAAATAGATTGAACTCCTTGAGCCTACCACCGTAAGTCATGTTTTCTCATCCTTTAATCATCCTCATGGCTTTTCTCTGACCTCTCTCCAAATATCAATAACCTTCTTGAATTGTCAACACCAAAACTGGACACAGTATTCCAGCAGCAGTCACACCAGTGTCAAATACCAAGGGAAAGCAATCACTCCATTCCTACTTGAGATTCCCCTCTTTATGCATCCAAGGCTTGCATTAGCCCTTTTGGTTATAGCCTAACACTGCAAACTAAGGTTCAGCTGTTTATCCACTATGACCCCATATCTTTTTCAGAATCACTACTTCTAGAATCTTGCATTGTAAATATGGGAAATGCATGTGAATAATTGTCTACAGTAATTATTTAAGAAAAGGGGTGGGCAGAGAGGAGGCCCAGGGAGCAGGAAATGAATTCTCCATGATTGGTTGGGACAGACTCATAGAATTGATTGATCATCTTGTCTAAGGCATATGTGGAAATAAGGGGATAACGTGTTGCATGAAGCAGAACCGGGGTTTGGCCCTTTGTACTCTGCATCTTCTGCAGAAGTGTGAGAAGATAATGAAGAATTATCCGACATTTTAATTATAAATGTTTCCCAAAAAAAGCACATATTAAATTGATTTGTGTATGTGATTTTTGCATTAAAAAGATGTACTAAAAAGAACCAAGTTTTAATGCTTTGTAATTCCAGAACAATATAATAAACTTCCTATCAAGTTTGGTCAAACATAGATAACAAACAGCAGATCTACTTTGCAAATTTGGCTTGAGTCACTACCACAACTCTCAGTACAGGATCTATTTAGGCAACACACACCAGACTGTAATAACCTGCTCCAAGGAATGATAAAAATGTGAGTGAGGTGTGGGGGGGGAAGGGGGGGGGAAATCAGTGAAACTGACATTTTAAAATATTTCTTATAGTGAAAAGAAATTCTCAAACTAGAAACTTTTAGAAATATTTACATGATCAGAAGTAACTAAAACAGGAAACTCTAGATATTAATTAACATGAGAAAAATTTTCAAAACTATTTCATAAGGAACTTTGCAGGAGAACAGCTGGAGAAGTACAGATTATGGATTGCAAGCATGGATTCTGCAAGTGATTGTCATGTTTATCTAGCCTGTTGGAGTTCTTTGAAGATGTTGCTGCTAAGAGATAAGGGGAATTCAGTGGACATAATATACCCAGATTTTCAAAAGTATTTGACAAGGTTACACACCAGGGATTAATGGGTAAGGTAAAGAGCCATGGAATAAGGGGTAAAATGGGATACTGGATAAAAAACTGGTTTGAGACTAAAGTTTAAAGTAGAGCTATAGATGGAAACTTTTTCAAGTTGGAAAGGGATTTGCAACGAGTCAGTTTTAGGAGTGTGTACGTAAATTTAGAACTACATAATTTTTATGTGGTTTACAGTACCCTAACTACCAAGGTTCTAGAGGATACTAAAGGCAGAAACAAAACAAATAAGAAAAAAATCACCAAGCTTTGAAATGGTTAGCAGATTAGCAAATGAAGTTCAATTGAGAAAAAAAGTTCAATAATTTAAAAAGGAATCAGAAAGCAAAATTAGAATATTCTAAATCATGCAGCACACTCACTGGGAAAAGTTAACATGGCAAAAGTAATTGAAAATATAAATAGGATGTGGGTGAGAGGGAGAAAAGCAAACAAGATAATGCTACCACCACTGTAGATTTTATTACCAGTGGAATAGAATACAACATTGCAGTGCTTATACTGTTGCTGTATAATGTACTTGCCTGTGTCCTTCTGGAGTTCTGTACATTGTCATTGTAGTAGAAGGATATCAGTACCTTGTAGGAGTTCATGCTTAAGACAACAACAATTACAGCAGGTCATGAAAAATATGCAGGAAGGGAATTATTTTTGTTCTTAGTGAAGAAATAAGGACTTTGAGGCTAATACTTGTTTTCAAAATTCAAAAGAGGATTGACAGAGATGGGGAGGTGAGAAGTACATTTTTACACCACCAAAGAGGTTAATAATCTAGGGAACTGTTGCCATATAAGCCTATGAGCTTCCAGCATCTCTCACAATTATGTCAGAGAGCCAAGCAATATATTTGGCTTTGAGCATATTAAACTTATATAGGAGGTGCCCTAAAAGAAATGGAAATATGTCTAGGGCATGACCTATACAAATATAAAAAATAGCTGCTTAAGGTTGTTTTTGTGCTTGTTATTTCAGTCGTCAGAGCCAATTACAAATTAAGAGATAACTGAAACCACAAGAAATGAATACATTTTGCAGATGCATAGGCAATTCTGACTGCAAAGAGCAAAACAAAATCATTGGTTTAAAAAAAAGCGTTACACAGCTAACCATAGTATTGTTTAGCAGGCCAAAATGTTATGAGCTCTTGTAAGTACCGGTATGTTAAGTTGGAAGCTTGAATCCTATGTTGTCCAGATCATGAAACACAAGGGCTAACATTTGATGGTGATTGGATGGTGCTAATTATGCAAATAACCGCAAACTGTAGAAAAGAGGTAGACAAGCGGTCTATAAAAACTGTATACTTGTAAACCATTCCAGACCAGTATGAGCTGATGGACCTGGACCCTAGATTGGTGACTATCATTTTTCTGCATCCTGCAGTTCTATTTTTAGTTAGAGCAATCTAGTTTAATAAACCCAATAGAGCTTGGGTAGCTGATGTCTCATTAGATTATTAATAATCTAACCTGAACCCATTATTACAGAACAATCTAAAAGCTAGGAACTTGAAAGCACATAGGAAAAAGTAGACAGAACAAATTGATGTTAAAAGGTACTACATGTAAAGAATTAGTCCCAGGGGAATGCCATTGAAGAAAAAGAAAAAGCAGCAAGACTTTAAGAAACACCTAGTTTCTGGAGAAGAAAGGGATTGAAGGGATATAATGATAGAGGAGAATGGTGATATTGAGGCCTGGTGTACACTGAGGATTTTTGCCACTATATGCTTAGCATGCATGCAGTGTACCCAAGTAAACTATGACTTTTACTTGTGAAGCTTCCGCCAGTTAACTATGACAGTGTCTGAAAACCCAGTTGTAGACAAGATAAACACACACACCACAAGTTGGGTCAGTTGGCTTGTAGCAGTTCTTAAATTTATTGTGTTGCACTGCTTGTCCCCCCGCCTTCTGCATTTGCCAACCATTTCCTGTTTCAGCTAC
This sequence comes from Mauremys reevesii, assembly GCF_016161935.1. Taxonomy (NCBI): domain Eukaryota; kingdom Metazoa; phylum Chordata; order Testudines; family Geoemydidae; genus Mauremys; species Mauremys reevesii. The sequence continues at coordinate 133,907,836 of NC_052625.1, forward strand.
TAGCTGTGTAAAGAAATTCTTTGATTCCAGGAGGCACAAGTTCCTGGCACAAATTATTTTACTTGTAATGGGACATGCTGATGCCAAAGTGCTAACTGCTGCAGAAAACACTGAAATAATTTAGCAAAAGTTAGGTTGTAAAAGGAAGGGAACGCTGGCAAAATCTCTTCAAATTTTCCTTTGTACCCAAAACATGCATTGTAATTTTAAAACCAAGAATCAATTTGGCTGCCACCTGTTGTACTTTAAATTTCTCCTGTGTCCTTTCAGTGATTAGAGTGGTCCATAAGTATTGCAAATATGATCATAGTAGCATTTTATAAGCCAAGAAGTATAAGTGAAAATAGAATTTAGCCTACACAACGTATAAAAAAATAGTCATTTGTGATCTTTACTTATATCATAAATTCATTGTATGCCTCTGACTTGGTAGGTTTGAAATTCATTCAGCTCATACTTTGGCTTTTACCCCAAATTTTATGGCATTCTACACAATGCATTCAGCTGCTATTTGTATAGAAATGGTTAATAGTCCAAAACAAAAATTTTAAGTCAAAATTAACTCCATGTCATAAAGTGCTCAGAAAAGTGACTCCATGTAAATGACATTTTAGGGCTACTTATTTATTTCTTAATGATTTCTATATCAAATTTGTTTAGTTAACATGTGAAAGGTTTGTCTTTTAAATTTACAGTATAGAAACAACCTAGCATCTGAAAAAAGTCACCCTGTTCTTTCTGTCAATTACAGCATCATTTCCAGCAATAATGATGTTTCAATTAGCATTTAGCTGATGATATATATGTGAGGCACAATAAAATCCAGCTCACTCATCATTGACTAATGTGAACAGACATGCCTTTTCCGGCCACTGAGGCCAAATTGTTGAGTAAAGAGGAGTCATCTTTATATGTGGTCACTTTTCTAATCATAGCTATAATTCAGTATTATGTCTCCAGTAGAAATTGATGAAATACACATTTTATTTTAACATTAACAGAGAATTTAGCACACTAGATTAGATAATTGTGCTGTCAAAAGTCTGGAATCCTGCAAACAGTGATCAATACACAATGCTTCAGAAGAAGGAAACAAATGGGGGTGGACCATGCTCTGTAAAAGACAGATGTCAGTATATCTGCTCATAGTTTGTCACTTGATAAGGTGCCAGTAGAGATGGCTGAAACACAAGATTTGTGGTTGATGGGATATGTTGCCTTTTTTGAAGTTTTGGATTGTTATGGATCAGAAGGAATCCACTTTTTCCCCCCCAAATTTCCCATAAATTGGAAATCCTAAAGAAAGTGTTTCAGAAACACTAACTGTAATGGGGTTATCACCCACCTCTTACAAGCATCCCCTCTGGTTGGGTGTGTCTGCAGTCTTTAAACCAGTCCAGCCCTGGTATGGAGTTGTATCCCCAAGACTTCCTCCCTAGAGACACTATCTTCCTATGGTCCTCCCAGGACTCAGTCCCTACTCAGTCTTCACAGCCACCTAGGAGCTCCCCCGGTCCCTGCAAGTAGACTGTCTTTGGCTCACTCCTAGCAGACAGCCAGGAACCTCTCACTCCCGCAGCAGACTTAGCTGTCCATAATCCTGCTACTCTTCTACCCAGGCACACAGTCCTTTCTTCTCCAGCTCCAAGCAGCAACTAACTACTGCTCTGATCTGCAGCTCCTTTTTATAGGGTCCTCCTGGCCCCTGACTGGGCGTTCCAGCAGCCCCTCTGGTTGGTTGCTTCCTCACAACCACTCTAGGCCCCTCGGAGGACCTTTCCCCTGCTCCTTTCCTAGGAATGGTGTGGCAGAACCCTGAGGCCTCCAGCAGGGGACATTTGGGCCTAGTCCATCCCATCACACTAACACTTGTTGTTTCTGAAACAAAATCTGCTTTCTGGTTGCTGTTTGAAATTTAGTCTTGTCAGACTCACTCTTGCTATTAGCAGCAATGAAATGGACAAGAATCAATTTTAGTCAGCTGCTTCAGGATCTGTGACTGCAGTGCTGCCCTGCCACATTAATTGCCCTGGAACAAAGACTCCAGGGCTTCCAGACTCCCAAACCAGCTAGCTCCCCAGGTTATCTGATTTGTGAGGCTGTCTGCATGGCAAGACTGTTGAACCTGGGATCCTGTCCCAAGACTTCCAGGCATCTGGGTCTGCAGCCTCTGGCATGGATCCTGGAAGACTGGGCTCCTCAGCAGTCCAACAAACTAACAGGTTTACCATAGAACCCTGCCTCTGATTCACCAACAGCTGAAACACAAAGTGCTTTTGCAAAGCATTTCAAATGCTACATGTTGGTATTTTTCCCAATGAAACTGTTTCCTCAGAAAATTTCTGAATTCCAGCTACTTCTAGGTGTGAGCAAATAGAAACATAGAACTGGAAGGGACCTCAAAAGGTCATCTAGTCCAGTCCCCTGCACTCAAGGCACAACTAAGTATTATCTAGACTATCCCTGACAGGTGTTTGTCTAACCTGCTCTTAAAATCCCCAATGATGGAGATTCCACAACCTCTCTAGGCAATTTATTCCAGTGCTTAACCACCCTGACAGGAAGTTTTTCCTAATGTCCAACCTAAACCACCCTTGCTGCAATTTAAGCCCATTGCTTCTTGCCCTAGCCTCAGAGGTTAATAAGAACAATTTTTCTCCCTCTCCCTTGTAACAACTTGAAAACTGTTATCATGTCCCCCCTCAGTCTTCTCCAGACTAAACAAACCCAGTTTTTTCAATCTTCCCTCATAGGCCATGTTTTCTAGACCTTTAATCATTTTTGTTGCTCTTCTCTGGACTTTCTCCAATTTGTCCACATCTTTCCTGAAATGTGTGCCCAGAACTGGACACAATACTCCAGCTGAGGCCTAATCAGAGCGGAGTAGACTGGAAGAATGACTTCTTGTGTCTTGCTTACAACACTCTTGCTAATACATCCCAGAATGATGTTTGCTTTTTTTGCAACAGGGTTACACTGTTGACTCATATTTACCTTGTGATCCACTATGACCGCCAGATCCCTTTCCACAGTACTCCTTCCTAGGCAGTCATTTCCCATTTTGTATTTGTGCAACTGATTGTTCCTTCCTAAGCGGAGTACTTTGCATTTGTCCTTATTGAATTTCATCCTATTTACTTAAGACCATTTCTCCAGTTTGTCCAGATCATTTTGAATTTTAATCCCACCCTCCAAAGCTCTTGCAACCCCTCCCAGCTTGGTATCATCTGCAAACTTTATAAGTGTACAAGAACACACAGCACTTTTCATTGGCTTTGTGAAAACAGAAAAAATATTGTTTTTCACTGTAAATGGCTTCTTGTTGCAACTCTTTATATGCAGCTCTTAACAAAGAAAAGAGTCTTATTGTCACAACCAGGACATGGGTGTTCTATTCTAGGGATCAGAGGTGGAGTTAGACTAGGACAGGTTACTAGGAGATCAGACTCAGGCAGAAGGAGCCTGCAGGGGAGGCAGTTCCAGGCTGGAGGAACCCAGTTGCATGAACAACTTCCTGTTCCTGTGCTTGAATTAAATAAGAACTGGGAACCAATCAGGACCCACAGCGTTCCACCTATCAGATCCCCGGCTAGAGTCCTCTATCAGAGTTTAGTTTCTATCCCCTGGGTGACAAATTGAAACTGCTTAGCTCCTAAGAGCCCTGTGGACCAGCATTCAAGACCCATGGTCCCTGACATTATTCTCCAAGTTGCTGAGTGCTCTCAATCCCTAATGGATGTGGATGGGTCCAGTCTTGTAGGAGCAGAAGGTAAAGAGGCCAAACTGTGCAACAGTAAGAAGAGAGCTACATGTGGAGACAGACTACATGTGGGGATAGCCTGTCCCCATGCAGCTGACATCCTCTACAGGGAACAGTTCTTAAACATTCCTTTAAAAAAAAAAAACCTAAGAAAACTCGCCAGGGAAAAAAGAAACCGTTAAGGCAGAGAGAAACTTAAACAGGGATAATACTAATCTTTTAATAAAATGCCTTAAAAGAATATTATAGTGTTTTAAAAAGTTACTTTAGAAATCCTGGAAATCCAAAGCTCAGTCTCCACTTAAAAATGTGAAAGTGGAAAAGCTTGGAATCTACAGTTATCAGCAAAAATCTGTAATTTGGCCCCCATCTCACATGAGAGCAACCAAAAAATTAGAGACAATCTGGTCCAGGTGGGACACACTGGTTCACTTAATCCAGACTCAAAAACACACAAACATTTTACTGAGCTCCCTTGATTTTACCTCTACTGGGCCTCATTTCATACAAGTGATTTGCTCAGAAAGGAGACTTCTGTCTCTCTTTTTCAGGTGGTTTTGTATTGCAGCTTCTCACCTTGCTACCCTGGTCTCACTGCTCTCTGCTTAGATCCTGGGCAGACTGTCAGGGGTCAATTCACATCTAATTTAAACCTCCTAAAACTTGAGCCCTAAATAATGACATTTGCATGGTAAGAGCACAGAGAGTGTGGTGTGGTGGGCCAGGAACACATTTAGGCCGTAGCCTGAAAAGACTTGTGTCACACAAACATAGTTTTGACTTTAATTTGGACTACTCACATACTTTAAGTCTCAAGAGGATAAAGACCTTAGTATCAAAGACAGACATATATAAACTCAGTATACTGTAGAACACATTTACTATACTCCATGTGAAAACAGTACAAATACATTGGCTCTTTCAGATGTAAGAGACTCACAAGTTATTGCTGCAGAATTCTTGGAGCCCTGATGAAAAAAGAAAACATCTTTAATAAAAATGGTCAGACAAAATCCATCCAAAAAAAGGTTATAGCTGAAAAAGTGCTAGGTATTATTGCAGATCAGTGGTGGTACTGGAAAAACGTTAAGGGTTTGGGGGTAAGCTTAAATGTGCATCTCCAAACTCTTCAGTGTTTGGTGGGGATTTTGGTTTTAAGTGGAAACCTCACATTTTGGATTTCCCAGCTTTCCAGCTTTGTGTTCATGTTGCTGTTTAATCTGCTTTGTTTTTTAAATGGCAAAATTATTTTCTGGCATGTTTCAGAAAGGCTAGGGCTATATCTTAATTTCATTGTAATGGACTTTTTTTCCCCTTTTTGGCCTGTTATGTGTATTATTCTGCTCCCAGCCCTTTACAGAAAACATTTCAGAAAAGATTTTTCACTTTGAGTGCACAGTAATGCTTTCTGCGTTTACCAACAGAGACATTATCATTAGTGCTCAAACAGTGAAGCTTTAAAAGCTATCAAGCCCCTACATGGAGAAAAAAAACAACATTTATGAAACTTGCCTCCTGCATTTCAATTCTGCAGGCGCCCACTCAAGGAATGATTCATCTTGGCAGAATGCTTTTTGAGGAACATCAAATAACTGGCTGCGGGTGGTCCCCCAGATAACCTCTTCTTTAAGGGATGTGGATAAGACTGATAGTTTTTGTTAACGAAGAAAAAAAATCATTTTTCTTTTGGGAAGATAGAGATCCACACACACCATTCCCTTAAATTATGGACAACTTCCCTCCTGATTGAAGAATCCTGCTAGATTTCACTTTAACTGATAGAGAGGTTTTTTGTTTGCAGAGTCCTTTAGCTGCTCAGAAACTATTCAACATTTGTTTTGATCGCCCAGGAAAACAATCCTATCAAGTAAATTTCTATGGAGGATTCTCTCCCTAGTCAAAAATTGCTCTCGATTTATTCAGTACCAATAGGGAGAACATTTAGGGACTGATTTTCTGTGGAAATATGGTCAGTTTTCAGTAATAGTCTTTTTGAAGTAATGTTAAAAGTGTATCGGTTCACATGCAATAAAAATAATATTGCAGGCAGCAGCTACAGAAGTGGCTGTTTAAGGACACCACCCTTGTTGGCTTTTTTTGGTACAATATCTATCTAAATTTATTTTCTTTTTAATTTCAGCAAAATGATATTCATTTTTTTAAAAAGAAAAGTTCCGTTCCTTATTTTCTGATCTCCCGCATCAGTCCTGATGTGGAGGCAAAGGCAGAATATTAGCCAATCGCTTCATAGTGTTCTGACATCTCTTATGCAGCAGGTGGGGTCTGTTTCAAGTTAAGAGAAAAAAGTATTATGATCATTTTGTACAAAAATGAAAGCCAAAGATACTTGAGTTGGTCTTTAATTCATTTTCAAGGAATGTCTCTGGCTGCATGATGGAAAGAGATCTTCAAAAAGACAGCTCAGAACAAATTGGGGTGAGATGCATAAATCAGACCACTAAAATAATTAGCAAAACTTAAAGAGTAATAAAAGTGGTAAAAATACCAAATGAAACACAGATTTATTATTATAACTTGTGTTTTAGATAAAACCAGAGCCCATAAATGGCGTTAACAGGCACTATAAATGAATTTAGCTTGGCATGGAGCTGGAATAATTGGCGAGGACAAAAGAAATCTTTAAAGGTGATGGGCTGATAACAGCAGACACTTAAGCCTTTGATCCTCTTCCTCAACCAAAGACTTGAAATGGCTTCTTTAAAAAGTGTGCGCGCACGTGCATATTGTTCCCTGTTCCTATATCTATTTGAGTCCTAGTTTCTGATCCCCGAACTCAGTGTTCCAGGTCCACACATGGCATTGGGAGTTTGCAGTTACTCAGGGCCTGCTGCTACATATCTGCCATTTGGATTGCTATTATGTTTTGTTGCTGACTTAACTGGTTCATGATTATTACATGTTTTGCTTGACCTCATACTGCATGTCTTGCTTCAATTTCCTTGTGTTTTGGAATTGCTGTTTTGGGGCGCATCAGAACGTAACATACACCGTATCCCCTGACACAGTACTTAAGGATTTAAGTATTAAAACAAGGAAATTCACTCCAGGCTTGAAGATGGCCACAGGGGATAACTCTTCAGTTCTATTCTTTGTTTTTTTGTGAGATTTTGGTGGTTCATTATATATTAACGTCTGTTAAGAGCTTGGAGAGATTCTTAGGTTGCCATTAAGTCTTCATCTATACTACAAGTATACACATACTTCTCCAGCCAGATCATGATACTACCATGCTGCCTAACCATGGTTCGGGAAGTCTGAAAAGCTATTCCATACTGCCTTAGAGTGCTCAGAGGACTTGACTACAGAACAGCACCAGCAGCTAATGAAGCAATGCACTGTGGGATCTGAGACTGTCTGCAGAAGTTTCCATTGAATTTCTCCACCTTCTGAAATAATTTTTTTTCTCCAATACATTCCAAGAACTCGTTGGATAATCTGTGCCTTGCTGTATTATTTTCCCAACAGACGTCTGGGTAGTCTCTCATCACTACCAAGTTCTGTGTTTTGGATGATTTTGTTAGTTGTTTAAAAAAAAGCCTCATCCACCTCTTCTTCTTGGCTAGGTAGTTTGTAGTAGATCCCTACCATGACATCATCCTTGTTTTTTACCCCTTTTATCCTTACCCAGAGACTTTCAACAAGTCTGTCTCCCTATTTCCATCTTAACCTTGGTCCAAGTGCATACATTTTTAATATACAAGGCAATATCTCCTCCCTTTTTTCCCCTGCCTGTCCTTCCTGAGTAAGCTGTACCCTTCTGTACCAATATTCCACTCATGAATATTATCCCACCAACTCTGTGATGCCAACTATGTCATAGTTGTGTTTATTAACTGGCATTTCAAGTTCTTCTTGCTTATTCCCCATACTTCTCACATTAGTTTACAGACATCTAAGATACTGATTTGATTTCCCCCTTATGTCCCCCCCAGATTCCAACCCTTCTCCCAGGTCTCCATGTTTTGGACTTACCCGTGGGCTTTTGTCATCTGCCCTATCGAAACTAGTTTAAAACCCTCCTCACTAGGTTAACCAGTCTGTATCCAAATATGCTCTTCCCTTTCCTCAATAGGTAGACCCCATCTCTGCTTAGCAGTCCTTCTTCCCAGAACAGCATCCCATGATCAAGGAAACCGAAGCCGTTCTGGCAACACCATCCTCGCAGCCAAACATTCATCTCCAGGATGCATCTGTCTCTACCTGGGCCCCTACTCTTCACCAGAAGGATCCAAGAGAACACCAGTTGCACCCCAACTCCTTAACCCTTACTTCCAGAGCCCTGTTGTCACTTGTGATCTGCTCAGGGTCACACCCATTGGTGCCTACATGAATGAGTAGCATGGGGTAATAGAGGGCCAGATGATCCTCGACAATCCCTAAGTAAGGTCTCAAATACAGGCCCCTGGCAGGCAGCATACTTCCCAGGATGCCATACAATACAAATATTAGTGTAAATTTTAATAAACTCTTGAAAACTTACAGTCACAGATCCTTGTAGATAAATCATGTCTCCATGATCTCCCAGGGTATATGTGTACTGCAGCTGGCACCATACCTCCCTGCACAAGTAGACAGCCTTGTGCAAGGTTGAGCTAACATGCTAAAAATAGCAGTGTGGACATTAAGGCTCTGGTGGAGGCTCAAGCTACCCACCCAAGCTCAGATCCAAAAGACTGGGTGGAATTGAAACCAATGCTGTCACCTGACCTACAGTGTCCACAGTGCTATTTTTATATACTGTATATTTATAATTTTTATTAATTTTTCCAAATACAACTTATACCAAAATACCAGATTCATCATAATACACAAAATAAAGAAAATAGGATTAGGATAAAGGGAAGGGACAGGAAGCAACATATCTATATTCAGAGTCTACATCAGGGGTCGGCAACCTTTCAGAAGTGGTGTGCCGAGTCTTCATTTATTCACTCTGATTTAAGGTTTCGCGTGCCAGTCATACATTTTAACGTTTTTAGAAGGTCTCTTTCTATAAGTCTATACTATATAACTAAACTATTGTTGTATGTAAAGTAAATAAGGTTTTTAAAATGTTTAAGAAGCTTCATTTAAAATTAAATTAAAATGCAGAGTCCCCCGGACCGGTGGCCAGGACCTGGGCAGTGTGAGTGCCACTGAAAATCAGCTTGCATGCCGCCTTCGGCACCCGTGCCATAGGTTGCCTACCCCTGGTCTACATTAATCATAGCTATCTAAAAGGTCAGCCAAATTGCTCTGAAGTTTTTGGATGTTCCCCTTCTGTGGAATGCCAGTCTTTCATTAGCTGCAAGTTCAGCCATATCACTGAATCAGGCATCAAGGACTGGTGGGGCTCAACACACTGCTATTTTTAGCACACTAGCTCCGGTCTGTTTACCCAGACTGGAAGGCTCATTCCCACCTCCAGTGTAGATATGCCCACAAGTTTTTCAGAGCTGTTTATCTTTTACTAAATTATTTGTATAACCAGTACAGATTTCAAACATCTGGGTTGGACTGTGGGTAGAACTTGAAGAACCACAACCTTCTGCACATTGGCAGAATGCAACCAATATCTACCCCAATATATGGGGTAGATATTTTGTCACAAAATGGGTTGCTTAGTTATTTCATTATTGTGCATGGCTTCTCAATGAAGGAGTATTCTCAAAATGGAAGATTCAGTCTACATTTTTAAATGTGTGTACCTACATCCACATATAAATGTCTAAATCCAAGTGGCCTGATTTTCAGAAGTGCTGAGCCCCCAGAACTCCTACTGAAGTCAGAGGGGAAAAAAATCAATCCACTTTTATCCAAGTGCCTAAGAATGAATTTAGATGCCAGAGTTTGAAAAAGTTGGCCATACACATTCATATTTAATGCAGGGTTTTTGTTTTTTTAAAATTAAAAAAATGTTTTGATACCGTTATAAAATTGTCCTGCTCTGTCATGTATATCACCATGTTGGACTAATAGAAAGGGAGCAACATTTTATTATTTATTTAAATTTATATCAAAGAGGTAAAAGCACCTATGCTGGATGCTAGGTGCCTTTGAGCTCATTTTGAAAAATGCAAGATCATAAAAAATAAATACAGAACACCAGCTGCTTCCCTCAAAACAGAAATATACCAAACAGATTTCAAATCAAGCAATATTCTGACAATATCCTACAGAGTCATTATGCCTCTTCTTCCCCAAAAGCTTGTGTAAAAAAATGGCCTTATGGTATACCCTGAAGCTCAACAGATCTTGCTTATTTTGGAACAAGCAAGGGGAGTGAATTTGAGAAGTTGAATGTTCAAGTGGATCACACTATCTTATATCAAGGAGGGTCCAGTTCAAGTGACTCCACTGCCCTCGACTGCATAAATATGGCCTAGGGAGCCAGATAGCCTCTCAAATAGGTGGGCCACGATCACCTTTCAGTTTTGTAGGTCAATGGTACCACCTTAAACTCCACCAAAATCAGAGCGCTGGTAACGTTCTCCTGGAGAGATATACTGCTTACCAAGTAGGCTACCTCATTCTACATGAGCTTTTTGACCAAACCAGCCTCATTTTGGGAGTCACCCATACATCCTTTTGGAGCACTGCCATTTGTAGCATCCCAGACACATGATATTGCACTTCAGCACATTTAGGGTTTCTGCAAATTCCCAATTAGTATCACTCGAATGCTTCAGCCCATTTCCCCAAAGTTAAATGCAAATGGCCGTGGCTGTAAAATTTCACACTGTTTTTTGTTTCTAAGTTGAATGTTTTATTTAAAACTTGATTATGAGCTACTGCTGAGATGCCAGTCAGAAATGCACTATACCAGGAGGACACACACAACCACCATGAAAATAAAAATGAATACCTACTTTTTTTAATACCATTAGTTGGCTGTAAAACCGTTCCTTAGATTTTTCTACTTCAGTCCTGAGTAGATATTCAGATATGCTACTTTATGATACCAATCCACAATTTTCTTTTTAAGCTTGCTGCTTCTCTAGGTACAGTCTATAAACACATTTTAAAATGCTATGATGGAATAGAATAATGTATAATTTTATTAACAAATATTCTTCAATGAATGCTTAAGTAAAAGTACTGTTGTATATACACAGTTATAGAAGTTAGGGGGTTGTTACAGGAGTGGGTGGGTGAGATTCTGTGGCCTGCATTGTGCAGGAGGTCAGACTAGATGATCATAATGGTCCCTTCTGACCTTAAAGTCTATGAGTCTATAACTCTGTTTTTCTTTTCTTTTTGAAAATAACTAATTGTTTTGGGGGAACGGGATCTCTAACTATAGTATTCGGATTCTATGCAGCCCTCACCAATGATATATCTCAGCACTGTTCCAGAGGTGAATTACAGCAACTTGCCTAGTATCTGTCATGTGTGGGTTTTTTTCCTCTATTTCCCTCTCCACAGGAAATTTGTGTGTTGAATTATTTTTAAAAATTAATACATGTACATTGTGTGATATGCACACACATTATTATACATGTGAATTACGTTGAAAGAGGGAAACAGACTAGAGCCTACGTGGTGGAAATTTTGGGGTGAAGCTGATCAACTATACCCTAAAATAAGTGTGTAATTCTTATGATATACCTATGTGGGAGACACAAAATATACCAATCTTTGATTCCATCGTATCAATAAATCTTGAATAAAAGATTTGTTTTGAGTAGTGGCTAGCTTTTTTCATACTATGAGCAGTGTTGCTCAGTTAATAAAGCACTGAATCGGGACTCAGGATAGGAGACCTGGGTTCTGTACTTGGCCCTGCCACTGGTCTGCTGTGAGACCTTGGGCAAGTCACTTCTCCTTTCAGGCCTCCATTTTCCCTTATGCACTTCATATGCCTTGTCTATCATGATTATAAGCTCTTTGGGGCAGGGACCATGTCTTACTAAAATTTTGTGCAATATATAGCACAATGAAGCCACATATCCTGTTGGGAACTGTAAGTGCTACAATAATACAAATACTAAATAATCATTACTGGCTGTATCCATTCTGTGGCTGATTAGAGCTCCTCTTATTATGAGGAAATTGATCATTTTCAGAGGGGAAAAAATCACTTGGATTTGACTCAAACTGTCTGCTACAATGAAAGCAAAACAATATTGTATGAGGACAAATGCTAGGTCGTCTCTATTTCTATTTCAGCCAACTGTGCGCTCTGAATTATTGAAGGTGCCAGAAAAGTTTCATACCATAAACTGAAAGGTATTCAGTGCCTCTTGTGAGGTGCTGAGTGTTCCAAAGTGCCATTGACTAAAAATCATTTACTGCAATGGGAGCTAAAAGAATTCAGCACTTTATAGGAAGCCATTCAGCTTCTTGTAGAAATGGACTATAAGACTGTGAAGTGTTTATGGCCAAGGAATATGCATGATGCTTTGTAAAGCACCATATATAGTAAGTTTACAGAATCATAGAAGATTAGGGATGGAAGGGACCTCAGGAGGTCATTTAGTCTAACTCCCTGCTCAAAGCAGGACCAATCCCAAGACAGATTTTTACCCCAGTTCCCTAAATGGTCTCCTCAAGGATTGAACTCACAACCCTGAATTTAGAGGCCAATACTCAAATCACTGAGCTATCCCTTCCCCAGACCGCCCAGAAATATTAATCATACTGCATAATGAAATTACTTTAATCTGAAAACTTCATATTCTTGGTCCAGATGCAGAAGAGAATTACTTTGGAAAGTTTGAAGAAAATTGGCTCAGCCATTTGTGAGGCATAAGGTAATAAAAATTCAACATTTCTGTCTTTTTGCAAAAAGTTAACCTTTTCTGATCACTCATAACTCAAAAAGGGCTGGTTTTGATTTCAGGCTAGACAAATCCAGTTTGTCTACAACAGCTAGGATGACCTTTTTTGCTCCCTCTCATTTAAAGAAAACATTGATCTGTTCAGCAGTGAAAATAGAGCAGACATCTACTCCATATTATGCAAAGAATAAAGGACACAGAATGATGATGTCTGCATACAAAACACAAGAATCAAGTAAAAAAGTATAGGTTCAAAAGAGTAGCAAAGACAACATAATGGTGACATATCAGTTTAATTAGGGAGTGATCATAAAGTGGAAGAGAAACTTTCACGTGTTCTCAATTAGCAACTGTAATGGCTGGGGCATAGACAGCAGGGACAATAAAGTCCACTGGGCTGAGGTTGAAGGCAGGAGTCAAGACTAGTTACCAAGATGCATCAGGAGACAGGTATCAAGGTCAAACCAGGCTGGGGTTGAAGGCAGGAATCAGTTGCAAGATAGGGCAAAAGATGAGGTCTGCAGCAGTAGCAAGCCAGAATCTACATTGTTGCTCAGGCAACTCCCTGGTTTAAATATTTGGTGTGGAGAGTTCTGTCACTCTGGTCTGTTCAGACAGTACTTCCTACAGTGCCTAACCCTCCAGCAATTGTTGAATGCTGCTTTGCCAGGCCCGTTGGTGTTATGAAGACATCAATCACTCAAGATGCCGTAACCTTGCATTCTAGACCTGTGGATCCTTACAGGAGCATGCTGTTATCCCATTAACATTTAAGTCAATAGACAGAATTGGTTCCCAGCAAAATGTTTCTAAGTTGTTATAATCAGGATTGGTATTAAGCAGAATCTATTGTATTATTACGGTTTCTTATACAGATAAAGGGTCATGAAGAAATCTTGTTCCTGGCCTCCTTAATGATATTCTTTTTCTAATGAGACTACATTGAGAACATGAAGTGATCCATGTTTTGAAAGCTGGCCAGTTTGTCAAATTTCCAGTATTTTGTAATGTTTGTTTTGGCTGCCAATAAAGCCAGATGTATAAATTTCCTGAAGCATGTGTTGTGTGCAAGCTCATTTATACCTTGAAACAGACACATGAGACACGAAGGAATGATGGTAGAACTCAGAATCTCACTGACAGCACGGGCAACAATATTCAATACAAGTCCAGTTCTTCTCCCATTAAAGCTGTTCACTTTAATAGGCCATACCACAGCTCCTGAAAAAAAGGGTCATTTTGAATTTTGAACATTTGGATGACAATTTATAATGAAATGAGGTCATTTTCACTGGATTTTAATATGTGCAGATAATAGTTTATCACATTGTGTCCCATTCAATAGCTAAAACATGTCTTCTCATTTCCTGCCTAAAGTGTTTACTGTATATCAGCACCTCACAATATAGGTCAGATCCAGTCCAGTCCAATTACGCAAGTCTCTTTTTTCCTAGCTACTATTTTGATCTGGCAGCTAAGCTTAACCCCCATCCTCTCCTCCACCTACACCCACTTTTGCTACATATGAAGCTATAGAAAAGACTTTTGAAACACTGTCATATTAGAATTATATCCAGAGTTACAGCTAGTGTTTTGTCAAATGTGGTGACCAAAATGTCTCATAATTAGTCATAAAGGGGTAGACACTTTGCAGAAAGGCTAATCTTTACTTCCCTGTAAATTATTTGATCTTGGTTCCTTGTTTTATATATTTGCTGTTAAGATGTCAGGGTGAACCTTGAGGGCCACCCAGACTTCTTTTTTTGTTGTTTTTATTAGAAGATTTGCTGATCACCCAATCCCATATTTATACCCTCTCCCTCACAGCCCCTTGTCACCATGATCTTGCTTCACTCAGGTCAAATAGAATATACTTCAGAGTCTCTTAATGCTACTACCTGGAGCTGCTCCTCAATCCACCAAGGCAATCTCTGCATTCAGATATGAGTCGTGCCCACACCTTTCAAGCCAATCACCTGAAGTTGAAGTGGCCTTGCATTTAGGACCCTCTCTCAGCTCCCCACTACTCCTCTCCCCTCTCCAGCCTGCTGATATCTCTGCACAATAAAACTTCATAATTTCACTCTCCCCTTGCGCTGTAGCTCTGGAGAAGAGCAAAGATTAGCTGGGTTCCCCTGAACTCTGGCTCCAAGGGATAGTGAGACATCAGTGATTAGCTTCATTTTGAAAACTTTTTCGTGAAGAGTACAGCAGTGAGGGACACAGGCAGATTCAAAGTAGGGAAGAAGTCAAAAATAAGAGACAATGGAGGGGGCTATTTACCCTTCAACCTTCTCTCAGCTTTCTAGCACTTCAGGAATGCCCAGTTCTTCATTATAAAATCATGACTGGTGTTATAAAATCATGATTGGCATAGAGAAAGTAAATAAAGAAGTGTTATTTACTCCTTCTCATAACACAAGAACTGAGGCACCAGATGAAATTAATAGGCAGCAGGTTTAAAAACAAACAAAAGGAAGTATTTTTTCCACACAACACACAGTCAGCCTGTGGAACCCCTTGCCAGAGGATGTTGTGAAGGCCAAGACTATAACAGGGTTCAAAAAAGAACTAAATAAGTTCATGGAAGATAAGTCCATCAATGGCTATTAGCGAGGATGGGCAGAGATGGTGTCCCTAGCCTCTGTTTGCCAGAAGCTGGGAATGGACAACAGGGGATGGATCACTTGATGATTACCTGTTCTGTTCATTCCCACTTGTGCACATGGCATTGGCCACTGTTGGAAGACAGGATACTGAGCTAGATGGACCTTTGGTCTGACCCAGTATGACCATGCTTATGTTCTTATGTTTGTTCACTTCTACCCTCAGTACTCGGCTCTGCCTGAAACACATGGCCAGAGCAAAGAGACAAGCCTTCAGCAAGGGAGAGCTCTGCATAACACATACACACCTATTTAGCTCTCAATTCAGACCATCTGTTCCAGAGGGAGTGAGAAATGCTTATGAGGAGAGTAACTGGGGAAGGAAAGTACAGGCAGTAAATGGTTCTCCCATAGCATTGGTGGGGTGAAGAAAGGGAGATCTGGACAGTACTGGAAGTGGGAGGCAAAGTAGAAAACCAAATCCAAATTCTCCAGTATAGAGCAAGTCTCCTTCAGTTCTATGGCTAAAATTTAGGCCCTTTGAATTCCCTCCTGCAAAGGACTCAGCATTTTTTTTTTTTTACCAGTGCTCCCATCCCTTGCTGGCCAACGGACCAAGACCAGACCCAAATAGTTAAACCCAGATCTGATAAGGTGAATCTCCTTTGAGTGTCAAACTAATAGAGGCCAGTCCTGAACCACTCTCATCAATGAGAGATTTGCTATTGACTTCACTGTGAGCAGGATCTCACATTTACTTTGTATTGAACCCCTCCTTCTGCACTCGCTTTGTCACATGTAACCTGTCCACTCATCCTCAATTATCTTCTCCACACAACCTTCCCATCTTGATTTTTCCTCCCTGGCTCCCATCCTCCCACACCAGTTATCACTTCCATCTCTGCCTCCTCACTCCCACTTATGCATGGATGCTGCCCACCTCCAAGGATACCAATCTACCCCTACTATCTAAGATACTTATAGAGCACCTGTCTGAGTACATAATCTTTTAGAGTATTTTTCCTCACAACATCCCTGCTAGTATCATCTCCTGGGCCCTAATCACTGGGCCATAGGATCTTTTGATGGAGGCCTCCCTCAATCTCTCCTGTTGAAATCATTCTATGTTGTATTAAATAATTAAATATTAATTGGGCTAGAGACAGAGTGAGAGTGACTCTTCAATGCACAGATTAGAGACTGCCCCTGAGAGTTGGGGGATCCCTGTTCAAATCCCATCTCCTCATCAGATAGAGGGAGGAATTGAGCTGGGGTCTCCCATATCCGAGGTAAGTACCGTAACCACTGGACTAAAGGTTATAAAGGGGAGGTTGCTACCACCCCCTCCCTTGGCTATTTTGTGTGGATAGGCATGCTCAGACCACACCTACTGGATCAGACCTGCAGGCTAGTTAGGTAGGGCAACACCTATCTCCAGCTTAGGTTAAAACTTCCCCAAGGTACAAATCCTTTCCTTGTCCTTGGATGGTATTGCTGCCACCACCAGGTGATTTACACAAACATTCAGGAAAAGGGTCACATATTCCCCAAAATAAATCAGGTTCTTAAAGGAAGAACTTTATTTAACAAAAAAGTAAAAGAATCACACCTACAAAAATCAGGATGGAAGGTACCTTTACAGGGCAATAAAAAGATTTAAAACACAGAGGATTCCCCTCAAGGCTCAGCTTCAAAGCTACAAAAAACAGGAATAAAACTCCCTCTTAGAATAGGGGAAATTCACAAGCTAAAACAAAAGATAATCAAATGCATTTCCTTGCCCTTACTTACAATTTTTGTAATCTTAGATGGATCATTTCAGATATGTTTTCAGGAGATATTTTACCTGCCTGGTCTCTCTCTCCATCCGGAGAGGGAACAAACAAAGAGAGCCCAAACAAAACCTTTCCCCCACCCCACCAGATTTGAAAGTATCTTCTTTCCTTATTGGTCCTTTTGGTCAGGTGCCAACCAGGTTATTTGAGCTTCTTAACCTCTTTCAAGTAAAGTGATTTAGAACAGCTTCCCTAGTAGGGATTCTACCCTTATATCTATGTTTATGACAAATGCACATGCCCAGAGGCAGAAATTTAGATGCCAAGGGACCTTCTTCAGCAAAAAGTTGTGCATCGGCTCGGGGGGGCGGGTTGTGGATTACTCATAGACTTTAAGGTCAGAAGGGACCATTATGATCATCTAGTCTGACCTCCTGCACAATGCAGGCCACAGAATACCACCCATCCACTTCTATAACGAACCCCTAGCCTATGTCTGAGTTATCGAAGTCCCCAAATTTAATAAGGAGGAGGAAGTGATTATTACACCATTCCAAGTGATGTGCCATTTTGCATCTGTTTGTATTTTTCAGGATCATTGCCACAGTAGTTACCATTGTGTCAGTAGTGTGTATGATTTATAGGACAGAATATAAAACTGAACTATTTGTTGCAAAGAGTACCAAAAGAAAAGAGGGCTGATGTATGTATGGCGTATAAGAGAGACAGAAAGGGAAAACACTGCTGACTGTCTGAAGAGAGAAGGTGGATGTTCCTGCACAAACTGTTTCTTTGTGTAGTATTTTCTGATAGTACCACTACAGACTTGCATATTTAGCTATGTTCCTTGAGCAAATCCATCCAACACCAGATCTACCAAATGCAGTCTCCCATCATAAATTGTTCCGTTTATTTTAATCTCATACAGTTCTTCTTTAGTTTCTGATTATTCAAGATGACACAAGCTCCCCCAGTGGTCTCACATACATACTGACTAGGAAAAGTGATGGGTTTAGCCCTAGTGATGAGAACGAGTAGCTGCTTATCTTAACACTTAAAGCTCCACTATATAACGGGTGTCATTTGCTAGGGCGCAGTTCACCAAGGCCAACTTTTCATAGGTCCATAGGCTCCATTATGTCTTCCACTTTGTGCCCTTTACTCCCAGACTTAGCAGGATATAATTGTTGGAATCTCCCATTGTGGTCGATGAACGAGAGTCAATTTGTTTCAATGCATCTTCTTATGTGCAGTTAAACCGATGAGGAACCTGCAGATACATCCACACATCAGCAGACATGGCTGCATGTTTTTGCCACATGCCTGCTTTCTTCGTTCATGCTTCTTGTTGGCAATTTCTGTTCTGCTATTCTTGATGGTTTTAACCGCAGAACAGGTCTGCCAACATCCTCTCCTTTCATAGGATCATAGAATATCAGAGTTGGAAGAGACCTCAGGAGGTCATCTAGTCCAATCCCCTGCTCAAAGCAGGACCAACACCAACTAAATCATCCCAGCCAGGGCTTTGTCAAGCCAGGCCTTAAAAACCTCTAAGGTTGAAGATTCCACCACCTCCCTAGGTAACCCATTCCAGTGCTTCACCACTCTCCCAGTGAAATAGTGTTTCTTAATATCCAACCTAGACCTTCCCCACTGCAACTTGAGACCATTGCTTCTTGTTCTGTCATCTGCCACCACTGAGAACAGCCTAGCTCGTCTTTGGAACCCCCCTTCAGGTATCAAGTATCAGAGGGGTAGCCGTGTTAGCCTGGATCTGTAAAAGCAGCAAAGAGTCCTGTGGCACCTTATAAACTAACAGACATATTGGAGCATCCGAAAAAGTGGGTATTCACCCAGGAAAGCTCATGCTTCAATATGTCTGTTAGTCTTTGCTGCCCCTTCAGGTAGTTGAAGGCTGCTATCAAATCCTCCCTCACTCTTCTCTTCTGCAGACTAAATAACCCCAGTTCCCTCAGCCTCTCCTTGTAAGTCATGTGCCCCAGCCCCCTAATCATTTTCATTGCCCTCTGCTGGACTCTATCCAATTTGTCCACATCCATTCTGTAGTGGGGGCCTGTAACGGGGTGGGACTCACCACCTGGCGCCTCCTGCTGGTGACTCCAGGAATTAGCTGTCCAGTGGAGCGCCCCCTTCTGGTGGTGTCCCATCCGTCATTCTGCCCTCTGTTGCTGTCTCTGGATCCACGTTGCTGCCTGCTCAGCGGCATCCTCTTCAAGGCCACTGCCCTCCGGCAGTACCCCTTAGTCCATCTGCTCCCCCTTCCGGGGGTCGGTGATCATCAGTCTTACAACCCAGCCACTATGTCCAACCACACCCTCTGAGTCCAGTCCCTCTTGTCAGGGATCTGGTGTAGTATAATGGCCAATTCCTATGGCTATTGGCTGGGTGTACTGCAAGGGGGAAGTGGGGGGGGGGGGGACCCAGGCCTGCCGTCTACTCTGGGTCCCGGCCCAGGAACCCTCTGGCATCAGCCTCGCTGTCCTTCTCTCCCCTCCTCTGTCTGCTTCCCTGGGCCGCTTCCCCTACGGCCCCTTGCACCCGCTAGGCCCTTCCCTTCAGGGCCTGCAGCCTGGCAGCTATGGGCTCAAGCTCTTTAGCCTCCCCAAGCCCTGGCCAGCACTGCACTGTCCATGGTGCTAGTCTCCATCCTTGGAGACTGACCTTCCCCTCTCAAAGGCCTGGGACAGACTGACTGCTTCCTTCCTGAGCAGCCTTTATATATGTCTGAGCCTGGCCCTGATTGGCTGTCTCCAAACTGGGCCCTGATTGGCTCACAATAAGCCCTTTTCTGATTGGCTCCCTGTCTGCACAGGCGCCCTGGCCTGCCGCAGCCCACTCTCACAGGGAGTGGGGCAGTCTGCCCCACTACAGGGCCCAAAACTGGACACAATACTCCAGGTGTGGCCTCACCAGTGCTGAATAGAGGGGAATAATCACTTCCCTGGATAGGCTGGCAATGCTCCTACTAATGCAGCCCAATATGCCGTTGGCCTTCTTGGCAACGAGGGCACACTGCTGACTCATATCCAGCTTCTCATCCACTGTAATCCCCAGGTCCTTTTCTGCAGAACTGCTGCTTAGCCAGTCAGTATCCAGCCTTTAGTGGTACATGGGATTCTTCTGTCCTAAATGCAGAACTCTGCACTTGTCCTTGTTGAAACTCATTAGATTTCTTTTGGCCCGATCCTCCAATTTGTTTAGGTCACTCTGGATCCTATCGCTACCCTCCAGCGTATCTACCTCTCCCCACAGCTTAGTGTCATCTGCAGACTTGCTGAGGGTGCAATTAATCCCATCATCCAGATCACTGATAAAGATGTTGAACAAAACCGGGCCCAGGACCAACCCCTGGGGCACTCTGTTCGATACCGGCTGCTAACTAGACATTGAGCCATTGATCACTACCCATTGAGACCGACAATCTAGCCAGCTTTCTGTTCACCTTATAGTCCATTAATCCAATCCATACTTTTTTAATTTGCTGGCAAGAATACTGTGGGAGACCATATCAAAAGCTTTGCAAAAGTCAAGATATATCACATCCACCACTTTCCCCATATCTACAGAGCCAGTTATCTCATCTAGAAAGCAATTTCAGGTTGGTCAGGCCTAACTTGCCCTTGGCGAATCCATGTTGACTCTTCCTGATCACCTTCCTCTCCTCCGAGTGCTTCAAAATGGATTCCTTGAGGACCTGCTCCATGATTTTGCCAGGAACTGAAGTGAGGCTGACAGGTCTGTAGTTCCGTGGGTTCTCTTTCTTCCCTTTTTAAAATATGGACACTATATTTGCCTTTTTTCAATTATCTGGAACTTCTCCCAATTGCCACGAATTTTCAAAGATAATGGCCAGTGGTTCTGCAATCATATCAGCCAACTCCCTCAGCACCCTTGGATGCGTTAGATCTGGACCCATGGACTTGTGCACGTCCATCTTTTCTAAATAGTCCTTAACCTGTTCTTTCACCACTGAGGGCTGCTCACCTCCTCCCCATACTGTGCTGCACAGTACAGCAGTCTGTGAGCTGACCTTGTCTGTGAAGACCCAGGCAAAAAAAAACATTGAGTATTTCAGCTTTTTCCACATCACCTGTCACTATGTTGCCTCCCCAATTCAGTAAGGGTCCCACACTTTCCCTGACCTTCTTCCTGTTGCTAACATACCTGTAGAAACCCTTCTTGTTACCCTTCACATCCCTTGATAGCTGCAACTCCAGTTGTGCCTTGGCCTTCCTGATTACACCCCTTCATGCTCGAGCAATATTTTTATACTCCTCCCTACTCATCTGTCCAAATTTCCACTTTTTGTGAGCTTTCTTTTTGAGTTTAAGCTCACCGAAGATGTCACTGTTAAGCCAAGCTGGTTGCCTGCCATATTTGCTATTCTTTCTGCACTACAGGATGGTTTGTTCTTGCACCTTCAATAAGGCTTCTTTAAAATACAGCCAGCTTTCCTGGACTCCTCCCCCCCCTCAGATTAGCTTCCCAGGGGATCCTGCCCATCAGTTCCCAAGGGAGTCTAAGTCTGCTTTTCTGAAGTCCCGTGTCCATATTTTGCTACTCTCATTTCTTCCTTTTGTGAGGATCCTTTAATCCTTTCCACCCCAGTATGGGGCTGGTATACAGCATCACACCTGGACACTCACGCTAAACCATATAGTCAGGCCAGCAGTACCTCACACTAAATGATTTCAAAGACTGTTGGTACATCCAACAATGCTAGCATGGGCATTTGACTTCCATCTATACCAATGAGGAGATTGTCCATCAGAATGGCAGCCATACTTTGCATGCCACTTCCAGCCTAATGTCACACTAGAAGTGATCCAAGATGTTGCAGGGTGTAAGGTGCTGCTGAACTTGGCCCAAAGGAATCAGGGTGGAAAACAGTGGAAGATTTTAGGACCCTATATGTGGACTCTAATATTGAACCCTGCTGCATCTGTCCCAGTTGGTTAGAAACAGGAACAACAGGTTGAATGAGCAGGAACAGTAAAGAGAACCTCACATTCCCATGACAAGGAACAATCATTCTATTCAGGTTCTGACACCACACCCATCACCATGGCATTTGAGTATCAAACTATTATTCATTAGCAGATGTCTGACAGGGTTGAAAGAAAAAAACCAAGCTCCATATCTTCGGCATGGGTTGGGGCTACTATAAGGAAATTTAAAGAAAAAAAAATTTATACTGAGCAAACACACTCATTTTCACTATTTGTTCTGTTCACTTCTACTGTCCATACACGTCCATTTGATTTTCCACTACACTTCCCCTTTTGTCAAATGATTTGATATATATCAGCTGCTTCAATCACATCACAGTCACTTCATTTCACAATGCAACACAGCATGATGTAATGGAGCTTAAACAATTCTACTCTGTGTGGCTGTACAAAGAAGTTTTCTAGTTATTTTCAAAGTGGGGCTGAATGACTTCCAAAGTATCCATCTATCCTTTCTGTTTGTTTCTCTAAAGCCATCCATCAGAGAGATATCCTCCCCATCCCCAGAAGGAGAGGACAAGACACTTTTCTCCTGCCCTAAGCAGCTGTAATAGAGTGAAATTGTCGTGGTTTTCCACGAGACTGAATTATATAGTCATCTGAATCTAAAAAAAGAGGTTCTAAAGAGTTTCAATAATGTGTCTTGAATGACATACAAAGTGTTATCTAGCAAATGTATTTTTAAAATTGTTTTCCCAGACACATGCCATCAATTGCTGGAGTTAGAGGGAGGAAAAGAGGAAAACAGCTATATTCACATACAGGCAGCTGTACAAGGCATGTGAAATAAGACTGTGTAACTGGGCTGAATTATTTAATTGTTTGCTAGACACTGGACCAAATTCAGACCTGGTGTAAATAGGCAAACTGAAATGGATGGCAGTTTGGATCCTTTTACACAAGGGTTGAATTTGACCCATTGTATGCATTAGGTCTTTGGAGCTGTTCGATTCAAGAATGTTGTCATTGTGTTGAATGTAAATTTGTGGGTGTGTTTTGAATGAAATATTCCATGAGTCAATAGCGTTATTCAGACAAAATAGTAATCAATCATGCCTGGGTGAAGGAACTTTAATGGCCAACGCGGTCACCACTTGAGAAGTCTGTCAAAGATAACATTAATATGCAATTGTATTTTCAGCAACAGATTCTTTCCTTTCTCTTACCACTGCAAAGCTTTTTTATTACAGCGCCAAAGCTTAGCATGCCCCATAACATTAACCTACTTTTCTTTAAATGTACTTTAAATGTAATAGTTGCATAATAATTCCCTTCTTTCAGCAAAGCCAGCCTCATTTTCAACTAACTCCACCCCTTCTACACATATCACTCTTCAAAACCACAGAAATGAGATTGAAACAATTGCACATAAGGAGTGAAGGGCTCCTTAGGGAATGTAAATGTATAAAAATATCACATACAATAGGTGGATTTTGAATGTAAGTGGTGTCTAAATGGTTTGTGAATCAACTCTTACTATATGAAGTCACCATGCTAGCTCTGCTAACGCAAAATTAATGGTTGACTGATCTAAGCATGTGTTTGTGTTAATATCTGTTGTAGTTTCTCTACTGCTTTGTACTGACCATTGTCGTTTCTGTATCATATTCCACTATTAATTTTATTTGCTTATATTTTGAATGATACCTTTTTACTCTCCTTTAAAAGACCAGTTTTTGCTTTCCCCTCCTCATTAGCTGGAATCATATAAAAATGTATTTAAGGAAAGTAAAACTTTGCAAAAAAGTCACTTTTTGAACTCTTTCCAATCTCTTCACTTTTCAAGAGAAACCAAACCCAGACATTTAAAGTATTTCCATTAAAATTCTAACCCACAAATTTTATATCACTTTTATAGGACTAATAATATTTTGCAAGATATTTCAGAATGGTAGGGTTACTTGAACATAAATACATACAAATATATTTATGTAAGGTCTTGTCCCACTGCTAAAACAGTACAATAAAATGCAATTATATATATATATATATAAAATTTATATATAACATTCCAGAGTGAAACCATTTGAAAAACATGGAAACTGATTACACTGAGTCCATGAAAAATTAAAGCATTGTAGGTGGAAATGCATAAAAGTTTTATGATGGTTTGGATTAAGGAAATATAGGACAACTGCTCTCAGTAAGCTGATCATTTAAATGAAATAAAATGGTAAGAATAGGCAAACTTAGCTCTGTTGATGGAAAAAGCTATTTGCTAGCAGGGTACTGGATATGAGGTATTGTAGAAGTAAATGGAACTGTTGGTAGAACATTTCTATCCTAATACGCAGCAGGCTCTCTCACTGATCCATAGTGGTGCTTAGAGCCAAACAACAGGGAGAAAAAATTGGCTATAATTATCTGTGCACTGAAACAAGAATTGTGGAAGGCTGTCTTTGTTTATAGGGGTAACTTTTGAGGATACATAGGGACTTATGAACAAAGTTCCTATTTTCATAAACAGGACTAAATTGATATTCATCATGCCAGACATGAATAAAGAAAAAACTAGGTGGGTGAGGTAATAAGTTTTATTGGACTAATTTCCGTTATTGAAAGAGACAAGCTTCTGAGCTCCTCCAAACTCACTAGATTCCTTATTCTGGTCTGAAGATGAGCTCTGCGGATCTTGAAAACTTGTCTCTTTCACCAGCAAATATTGATCCAATAAAAGATTATCTCATTCACCTTGTCTCTCTCATATCCTGGGACCAAAAGGATTACAACACTGCAAACAACAATAAACAAAGAAGTTGGGCAGCTGCTCCTCCCCCTTAAAAAAATGACAACTAGTATTACATGCCCTCTGGCAACCAAATTTGATCCTATCTTCTAAGTCTTTGAAGAGTCCTATTTAGAAGAAACTCAGTAGAAGTAGAGGTGTTGAGCTAGCATCTTCAGCCGAAAGATCACCAAGATAAACTGTGGACCAATCAGCCCCACTGGCATAAGGATATGTCACCAGGCTGAAGAAATGCTTATTGAGGATTGTGTGAGTCAATCCAACAAGTGGAGAGCCATCTGAGCTGGAGGAGAGATGAAAGAATGTTGGGGAAAAGAAGTTTGTGGGTCAGAGAGAGAGAGAGAGGGAAGAAACAAGTGTGTGAGAAGATGAAAGGAAACTAATAGAACAGGAAGGAGGAAAAGAACAAATGGGGAAGCAAAACAGAAGGGTGAAAATGAGGAGAAGGAAACAAACGGGGCAAATATAAGGAAGATAAAACCCGGAGAAGCCCAAGGGGAAAACAAATGGGCTAACCAAGGAAACGACAGTCATAAGAAAAGGGACTGATTACACTAAAGTGGGAGACAATAAAGTGAGAAAAATACAATAGATCAGGGGGAAGCAATGGAAAAGAAAACAGAGCAGGGACAGTGTACTGGAGAGACAGTAGATTAGAATGAGGATTTATTAAAAACAGAACCCAATGTGTTAATTATAAAAACCATGGCAATTATTTCTCAAAATTCTAGATTAACCTAGGCATTTGTACTGTTTAAGGGTTTTCCTTTTTTTTTATACTGAGACACTGGATACTTATGCTGTTATTAATGTCCACTGTCCTAATACTTAGATAGTAAAACTATTGCCCAAACAACTACAAAAATCAAAGTCCATGAAACTAGTGCTCAGCTTCTCATAGGATCAGATCCTTAATCTCCTTGAAGGAAGTCTTGTGTAGTTAGGTATGTGTAAACCAATCTACTTTTTTAATTTGATTCACTGATGAGAGTTCAAACACACTAGATTCCCTCACAAAATTATGTTTGATAGTGGAGATTCTGAAGATTGTCATTGACAACAATGCAGCAGCAGTAATCTCAAGATTTTATGCCATCCTTTAAATAGTACCTGAAATAGTAAGTCCAAAGTGCTACATAGCCAGTTGAGTAAAAACCTTCTGGCATATTCAATACCTGACTAAAACCAATTGGTTTATATGTTCCCTGAAATGTCACTTTGAGTCATGCAGTAGTCATTCAGGATGTACCATTTAGACATGAACCATATGAATAGAGATCTAGATTCTTAATATAGGGTAATTTAGATGATGAGTGCCTATCAGAATTCTGTCCATAATAATAAGTACAAAATTCAATACAGAATGGTTGGACTTTTACCTAATTATTTACAGAAGTCCAATAGCATTGTCAATTGTATTTTAAAATAGAAAGGTTCTGTGGGTCCATGTCTGGGATAAAAATCAATTCTACAACCACAAACATTATTGATATAATTCAGTTTGGTATGTCTGTCCCCCTTATTAAAAGCAATGAGTCACCTCTTACAGGGTTGTGGATACTTGTTCTTGCTAATGAAGACACCGTGCCTTACCAAGGTTTGAATCATCCGGTGTCCAAAGTTGTTAAATCCATGGTTAACAGTTTGTTTTCTCCTCATTCATCGCCTTGAAGAATAACCAAAAATGAGGTTATGACTGTTTCATCTAACCTTGAAGTGACAAGGGCAGCATTAACAATTTAATCTCCTTAAGGAGCTGAGCCACTAATCATTTAGAATTTCCAATATATCAAGCTATCGCAAAGACAAAAAAGTCTCAGAGTTTTTATATTGATTGCCAAGTAACACTTTTAAAAAGAAGCTTTACCTGGTTGAATTAGCTATCCCTTTGGTGGAAAAGCTGGATAGTCTAAATAAGGGAGTTTAAATTCCTCATAGTAGCTTTACCTTATTAAAGAGGCATACTCTCTTCAGTTTCTTTATAAAAGAAGCTAATCTCAGACTCACTGAAATCTTTCAGAGCTTTTAAGATACAGTAAATTGACACTGGAATTAATATGTACCAAATCTTTAAGACAGGAAACACAGGTCAACGGAATGCATAGCTTGGATTTTTCTCTGCATTTAAAAGTTCCTTTGTATGAGAATACCAGGTATCCTTTTCATGGTCATGGGCATTTGATGGTATTCAGGGGGGAAGGATAGCTCAGTGGTTTGAGCATTGGTCTGCTAAACCCAGAGTTATGAGTTCAATCCTTGAGGGGGCCATTTGTGGATTGGTCCTGCTTTGAGCAGGGGGTTGGACTAGATGATCTTCTTGAGGTCCCTTCCAACCCTAATATTCTATGACATTTTCCTTAAATTATTATGGTCATGATACATTTATGAGTGAAAAATCAGAAAATAAGATCATGCATCAATCTGACCAATTATTGATGCCAAACTCAACCCCCTACTCTTCCACTCCTCCCACAAGTATGCTAACACTTTCTTCCAAACCAGACAGGAATGCCATCCCTGAAACATTCTGAAAGGCTACTTCCCATCTCTGCTTCCGAAATCCTTCACAAGATCCATTTCTACCATATGACATTGGTAAAGAAATTGGCCCATATTTAACAGCAACAATGAATCTGGGACAGGTGGCTGAAGGGTCACTGGAGAAACAATATGTTTGTTTATGTAATTAATGAAAAACAAAAGTTAAAAATAGTAAATGTATACAGAGATTGTATTAGAAGTGGAGCTGGTAGCACCACCTAATACAGGGGTCAGCAACCTTTGGCACGCAGCCCATCAGGGTAATCCGCTGGCTGGCTGCGAGACATTTTGTTCACGTTGACCGTCCACAGACACACTCCCCCACAGCTCCCAGTGGCTGCGGTTCACCATTCCATATGCTTATAACTTTACCAAAGTTTTATTGTTTTGACTCAAATTTTCTAAGCAAGGTGTCTCCCCTCAGGCTCATTTTAATGTTTTTTTTTTCTTTTTTTCTTTTTTTGCGGGGTGGAAGGGATGAGGACAAGGGAGAATTTCAGCCAAAACAATTCAGCCATTTCCAGAAACAAGGCTAAGGAAAATAACATTTTTCAGTGTTAAAAAAATCTTGTGACCTTTTCTTTAGAAAGCTCTAGTGCTCCTGTGCTTTGGAACAGGGACTTGAAATTTAGCAGGAGGGTGGCCTATGTGTCAGGAATGTGCATTTTGTTGTCCCCAAAAATCCAAACCATATTTGGCCAAGTTATAATTTTGCAATTCAGACATGCTTGATAGAGACTTGCACACATTTAACAGATAAAGTCTCTGAAGATTCTGTCCTAACTGGCCTGACACCATCCCCACAGAGTGAATACTGGGGAGTTGGGAAGACTGGGACTGGTTTGAGACTAGTACTTACTAGGCAGAGAAGCTGGGACTCAGGTGAGGAGCCAGTGGTGCAAGAGAGACAGGGACAAGTTGGAGGGGATGAGCCAGTGCAGCTTTGCTACCACCACCACCTCTTGCTGTTGCCGCATTGCTGTGTTCTTGGTCTGGTCAGATCCTGTCCAGTTTCACAGCACCACAACCACCTAATACAGCTATTAGTAATCACTTCATTAGAACTTCCTGCATATGGGATCACCTTTGCTTCTATCTCTCCTACCACACTTCCCTTAGCCACAATACCATGTTCTGAGGTTCCACCACCTAGTGATTTCATTAGGTGGTGGGGAACCTCACTGCAGCTGCTCTCTGTGGGCTGTCTTTCACTGCAACCCTGTCTCCACATCAGGTCTAAGGCTCAGTTCATAGACCAGCTTATCAGTTTTCAGAGTAGCAGCCATGTTAGTCCATATCCGTAAAAAGAACAGGAGTACTTGTGGCACCTTAGAGACTTACAAATTTATTTGAGCATAAGCTCTCATGGGCTATAGTCCACTTCATCAGATGCATAGAATGGAACATATAGTAAGGATATATATATACACATACAGAGGATGATGGTGTCTAATTTGCATATTAGTTCAAGTTCAGCAGTTTCTCATTAGAGTCTGTTTCTGAAGCTTTTCTGTTGCAAAATTGCCACCTTTAAGTCTGTTACTGAGTTGCCAGAGAGGTCAAAGTGTTCACCTACTGGCTTTTGAATGTTATGATTCCTGATGTCAGATTTGTGTCCATTTATTCTTTTGCGTAGAGACTGTCCGGTTTGGCCAATGTACTTGGCAGAGGGGCATTGCTGGCACATGATGGCATATATCACATTGGTAGATGTGCAGGTGAATGAGCCCCTGATGGTGTGGCTGATGTGATTAGGTCCTATGATGGTATCACTTGAATAGATATGTGGACAGAGTTGGCATCGGGCTTTGTTGCAAGGATAGATTCCTGGGTTAGTGTTTTTGTTCTGTGGTGTGAGGTTGCTGGTGAGTATTTGCTTCAGGTTGGGGGGCTGTCTGTAAGCGAGGACAGGTCTGTCTTCCAAGATCTGTGAGAGTGAAGGATCATCAGAAGCCCTACACCAACATTCCACACAAAGATGGACTACAAGCTATCAGGAACAGCATCCCCGATAATGTCACGGCAACCCTGGTGGCTGAACTTTGTGACTTTGTCCTCACTCACAACTATTTCTCAATGTCAATTCTGTCCACATATTTATTCAAGTGACATCATCATAGGACCTAATGACATCAGCCATGCCATCAGGGGCTCGTTCACCTGCACATCTACCAATGTGATATATGCCATCATGTGCCAGTAATGCCCCTCTGCCATGTACATTGGCCAAACCTTGGAACTTGAATTAATATGCAAATTAGACACCATCAGCTTAGGCTTGAAAACAGACTGGGAATGGCTTAGCCATTACACACATTGAATCTATTTCTCCATGTTAAGTATTCTCACACCTCTTGTCAAACTGTCTGTAATGGGCTATCTTGATTATCATGACGAGAGTTTTCTCTCTTAATTAGCCTCTTAGAGTTGGTAGGACAACTTCCACCTTGTCATGTTCTCTGTGTGTGTATATATATATATATATCCTTACTATATGTTCCATTCTATGCATCTGAAAGCTTATGCTCAAATACATTTTAAATATGGAGATATACCTATCATCTCAGAACTAGAAGGGACCCCAAAAGGTCATTGAGTCCAGCCCCTGGCCTTCACTAGGAGGACCAAGTACTGATTTTGCCCCAGATCCCTAAGTGGCCCCATCAAGCACTAAACTCACAACCTTGGGTTTAGCAGGTCAATGCTCAAACCACTGAGCTATCCCTCCCCATTGTTAGCCTCTAAGGTGCCACAAGTTCTTTTTGCAGCTTATCAGTGAGTCAGTTCCAGTGGACACTGAGAAGAAACAAGGACTCTTAATTGAGTCATGTTAGCGGTGTCTTTAAACTCTAGAGGGGACATGTCACAACCATCTCTCTCCCACCCCTTCACACTTACATTTGGATTACTACCCCATACTTATTTAATGAGGTTTATGTTATGGTGACCCCTCCATTAGGGTATATAAAGCCCACACCATCAGTATGCTGCATCCTACCTAGATGACATTGTTGTCTGCAGTCCTACTTGAGAAGATCACCTGCCGCACTTAAAGGCAGTGTTAAAGGGGTCTTATGGCCAACCCTGCAAAATGTAGACTAGCTGTGACTGAAGTCATCTATTTGGGGTACTGCATAGGCAGAGGCCTCAGGAAACCAGTGGTCCACAAGTTACAGGCCCTACCATCATGCCCAATTCCCCAGATGAAGAGTCAAGTGAGGCATTTTCTCAGCATGGCAGGGTATTACAGAAGGTTTATCCCCGTTTTGCCTCAATCACAGCCTCTCCCCTTCATAGACCTCATTCAAGGTAACAACTCCAAAAAGATCTGATGAGATGAGAAATGTGGGGAACCTTTAGTGAACTGAAAGCATGACTATGCCTGACACCCATGCTCTTCAGCCCCAATTTTTCCCATGAAGTCGTACTTCACACGGATGCCTCAGAAGTCTGACTTGGTGCCATGTTCTCACAAAACTTCATAGGAGGAAAAACATCCAGTTCTGTACCTCTGTAGGAAGCTATTCCCTAGAGAAAAGGCCTACTCAATTATTGAAAAGGAGGCACTAGTGACCAAGTGGACCATCAATTCCCTTGATCGCAGATCATGATCCCCTACACTGGATCCATACCCTGAAAGCCATGAACCTATGTATAATGTGATGGTGCCTTGCGCTACAACCCTATTGTTTCAGAGTGCAACACTGGGTGGGAAAAAACCATACTAATGCCAAATTCTTTTCACAGGAAATCAGAGATGGAGACAACCTGTCCCAGGACTGCCTTTCCAATTTGAGGGTTGGGGTTTGTGAAGGGGCACACCCTGACTCTTGTAGAGAGGAGGCTCATGAGCTCTTCTGGGTTCAGCCAGCATTAACCAAGCCCACCTGTTAGGCTTGCTTTGCCCGGAGGGGAAAAGCTTAAAAAGGAACAGTCTAGAACAGGAAGAAAACTGCTGGCCATAGAGACAGATCAGTCAAGAGAGAGACAGTTGCAGGCTTCACCACCCCGATACTGCATAGATGAGGTATAAAGTGAGGTGACCCAGGAAGAGGGGGCTGGAGGCAGACCCTAATTAAAGACACTATGTCAGCTGATAAGCCAAGCCCCAAAGAAGCAACCCTAAAAAGACTGCCTACAAGACAGATCACCCTTGCCTTTCTTTTCTTCTACTCTCATCATCATCATCATCATCATCACCACCACCACCACCCCATGAAAAGAGAGAGAAAGGGACTTTTTTTGGTTTGGTTTGGAGAACCCCTTGTGTGTGACAAACAGGGGAAGAACACTGTAAACAACTTAAATCATGGTCTGGTGGTGGGGGACTCGGGCATCCCCCAATACTCCCACAATCCTAAGCCTTCTAATGAAGCCTACCACCATTGTCATTCTTACATCAACATCAAGGTCTATAAAATAAACCTCCACGGGTGGCAGATACACTACTACATTTGGGCAAGAGAATGCTCCATAATCTTCCTGCAGGAGAGACTGTTCTGTCTGCTGAAGTCAGGTAGCGGCTAGAGTGGAGGGTGGGGGGGCAAGGAGTATTTCAGCCACATCACAATCATCACCCCATCCAATGACTCAGTGTTCCCCCTAGACCTATGGACAGAGGTGCTGGAGGTTGCCAAGGTTGTGACAAAGTGCCAGCTGCACTTTTCGGTCCATGTGGAAGGGCTGATCATCAACATCATTAACATCTATGCCCTGATACCAAGCCCCCAGTCAGTGGCAGTTTGTCCTGTGCAGGCCCCCCCACAAAGCTCAATGCTAGAGACCCTACCAATGTTGCCAGTGTATTTGAAACACTTCTGAGTGGAGATACCCCGGGAAGCAGGGTCTTCTTAGGGACACCTAGTCTAAGCCTCTAGAGGTGATGCAAAGGTGTCAGAACCACCATGATCCCACATTCTAGTGCTGCAGGATCTTACACCATTTTCCCCTTCAGCCTCTCCCCCCATTGGGTTGGCACCAGTCCAAGCTTGTTGGACTGAGAACTGGTTAAATTTCATGGATTGAGAACTGGTTAAAGGACAGGGAACAAAGGGTAGGAATTAATGGTAAATTCTCAGAATGGAGAGGGGTAACTAGTGGTGTTCCCCAAGGGTCAGTCCTAGGACCAATCCTATTCAATTTATTCATAAATGATCTGGAGAAGAGGTGGCAAAGTTTGCAGATGACACTAAACTACTCAAGGTAGTTAAGTAAAAAGCAGATTGAAGAGAACTAAAAAAGATCTCACAAAACTAAGTGATTGGGCAACAAAATGGCAAATGAAATTTAATGTGGATAAATGTAAAGTAATGCACATTGAAAAAATAACAACTATACATACAACATGATGGGGGGCTAATTAGCTACAAACGAGTCAGGAAAAGATCTATAGTTCTCTGAAGATGTCCACGCAGTGTGCAGAGGCGGTCAAAAAAAGCAAACAGGATGTTAGGAATAATAAAAGGGGATAGAGAATAAGACTGAGAATATATTATTGCCCTTATATAAATCCATGGTATGCCCACATCTATACTGTGTACATGTGTGGTCTCCTCTCCTCAAAAAAAGATATTCTAGCACTAGAAAAGGTCAGAGAAAGAGCAACTAAAATGATTAGGGGTTTAGAGAGGGTCCCATATGAGGAAAGATTAAAGAGGCTAGGACTCTTCAGTTTGGAAAAGAGGAGACTAAGGGGGGACATGATAGAGGTATATAAAATCATGAGTGATGTTGAGAAAGTGGATAAGGAAAAGTTATTTACTTATTCCCATAATACAAGAACTAGGGGTCACCAAATGAAATTAATAGGCAGGTTTAAAACAATAAAAGGAAGTTCTTCTTAAGTCCATAAATGGCTATTAGCCAGGATGAGTAGAATGGTGTCCCTAGCCTCTGTTCGTCAGAGGATGGAGATGGATGGCAGGAGAGAGATCACTTGATCATTGCCTGTTCACCTGGCATTGGCCACTGTCGGTAGACAGATACTGGGCTAGATGGACCTTTGGTCTGACCCGGTACGGCCTTTCTTATGTTCTTATGTTCTTATGTTGGATGAGTGTTGTGGAATTACCCCACCAAGTCTTGGGCTTGGACATAGGAAGCAGTCTCTCAAGTATGCTCTTCAGGGCATGACGCATATCCACCTCTACCACATATCACCCCCAAACAGATAGAAAAACTCAACACATGAACTAAGTACTGGTGATTGAGGTGCTTCATAAATTTCCATGAAGATAACTGGTCCA